>NW_026691132.1:0-300000 GCF_020826845.1 Diceros bicornis minor | reverse complement strand
TGTTCACAGGAGATGACCTGCACGTCCCCAGGAGGAAGATGAGCGCACTGCGGGGCATCCACAGAGCAGAACTCCCTCAGCCGTGCCGAGGAGCAAACGCTGACACACACATGTTGGGAGAGACTCATCAACCTCGTGCCGAGGGAAGCAAGCTGGACAGAAAACAATACACGTGAGATGATTTCAGCCAAGATGAACCTATGCTGAAAAAACCAGAACAGTGGTTGCCTCGGGGGAAGGAAAAAAATTCCTAGGAAGGAACAGGAAGGGGTTTTCTGGGGGTGATGGAAATATCCTGTTCTTAAAGGGGTGAAGGTTATATAGGCATGTTTATTTGCCAAAAATATAAGGTTGAGATTTGTGCCTTTCAGTATGCGTACTTCTTACCCCCCCACACACACAAAGGACTAAAAGAATAACAAAGTGAGGTGGGAATGGGATAGAGTGTGGAAGAAACAAAAATGGCAGATGATTAGTAGTTGTTGAAGCTGGGTGAGGAGCCTACTATGCTGTTGAGTATATTTTGTGTATTGTTTAATTTGTTCTGTAATAAAACACTTGTATAAGAAGACAAACTCGATGTATAGTGTTCGCTGCTAAGATGTCAGTTACCTTTGGGGAGGAAGGAGGGAGAAAGGGATTGTCGGGGCCTGAGTGAAACTGGTGCTAGTTCTTGGTCACACAAGTGTGTTCACTTTGTAATAATTCTTTGAGGTTTACATGGATGACTTCTGCGTATATTTCTATAGGCATGTTATACATCAATAAATATTTTAAATCAGGCATATTCGCAAAATGATCCTAACTCCATATCTCAGAATAACAGCAGTGTTTTTTTTAAAGTGGAACACGTTCACTCATGATATCATCAGATGGATTTTAATACTCCCAAGTATCTAGTAATGCCCTCACCCTTGAGTAACCCCCCTGGGTCGTTCCATTTTTGCCTCAATTTGGCAAGTGGCATGGCTTTGAGTTTTTATGATGGGTATGGGCCCTTAAGGTGGGTGCGTTCCAAGGGGAGGATCTCTGCAGCGACCTTGATCACGGGGTCCTGAGGGAGGATCATGGCAGGCTGGATGGATGGAGGGGATGGTAGGACAGATGGCCTTGAAAAGGCAAATTCCAGGATCCCATGCACCCGGTATTTCCATTTTAGATATTGAATTTACATTTCAAATACTGGCCAGGGAGCTTCCACCAGGTCTGCAAGCATCCTCAGCAATAGCCAGGCTGGTGAGCCCCACCCCTACCTGAGTACTGGCCTCAAAGGATGCAGCCCAACCACACTGCACAACTCTGGGGGATTGGCAAGGCATGGAGAGATGGCATCGTACAGAGAAGAGGCGGGGTAGAAGGTGGGGTGTGGAAGCAGAGGGGCGTGGGCCAGGGGTGGAGGGACAGGTGGGAGTTGGGTCCCTTAGCTGTGCATGCTTGGTGCTTTTGTCTCTTAACCATTCCCGGCTGGGAGCTTCCAAGATTGCAGGACTACAACTCCCAAGATGCTCTGGGCACGGGGTGGTGCCTAGCCCTGGTGGGAGGAGCAGGGCTGTGAAGGCTTGCCTGAGGGCCAAACCGCCATTGACTCAGGAATCTGGTCCTGCACCCGCTCCAACTGGACTGAGTCCCGGAGTGATGTGACTGGACGAGAGGGACCAGGGAGTTAGGAGGGTGTGGCAGCTGCATGAGCAGCTGCGGGCCTGCAGCGTGCAACTGTTTTTGTCCAAAATTGAAGCTGGACACGTGCCTCTTCCCCACCGCCTCCCTCCGTTGCTTGATTCCTCCTTCCCCCTGTGTGCCTGTGGGTCTTTCTACAGCCTCCTACCTAGTCCAGGGCCAGGTGCTTCTCTAAACTGCTTATGGGAACTGGTTTGACATCCCAGAAACTTTCCACTTTGCCTGTTGCCCTCTGCCTTCTCCAGCCAAAGTGCCATCATTTCATCAGCTTTTGGGAGACATTCGCCCTTGTGGCCCCTCTTGCAAGCACAACTTAAGAGTTTGCAGGGTGGTAACATTGGCTGTTGCTTGCCTTTTTCGCAGATGTGGAAGTTGAGGCATCTGTGATGTTAATCACTGGTTTCCCCAGGATCCACTAAGAGCAGTGGAGAACAAATCAATTCCCAGGCAAGTATCTAGTAGGCCGTTTTCACCAACCCATTCCAGTGCAGAGGCCTCCGAAACAACATCCTTAAGATGAGAATAGCTTAAGTATTTTGCCCTTTAGATTGATCACTTAATCTCAGCTCAAGCCTGAGTGGCCAGTCTCTCAGGGACATGGGTGGTGATTCTGATCCCTCAGGAAGAGATCGGTCGTCCAGCTTTGGGAGAGGGATGTTCATGGTAGACAGCACTTGGGCAGCATTTGAAACCCGTCAGCTTTAACATCTCTGCTTTGGATTCCGGCAAGGTTCCTGGATAAACACACCTAGGGATAGTCAGATGTACCGTATTCTTTAAAAATTGATTACAGCAGTGAAAAGAACAGAACATAAAATATCCTTCTCATTTGCAAAAGATAAAATGCAAGCAAGCTTTCTTGTTAATTTTTTTCTGCTCATTCTCTTGGCTGTACTGTACGCTTGAATGCAGAAACAAAAAACTTGAATTGCCATATTCTCTTTTCCTGAGATTGGTAAATTAACTTAAAAGTCTTATTGAAACCTGTAGAGGAATGATTAGCAGTTTTTCTGATTTATGTCATCCCTAAAAGTCTGGGCGTTGATCTAAATGAAAACAAGTCCTTGTTTATATTATACACCCCAATAGGTTACATTTCCGATTCCTGAATGTGAAATATTATCAAAACAACTGGAAAACCTGGTCGTGGAAACTAGACCCTGTCACATTGTCAAGAATTTGCCTCTTTATGAATTAATGACACATGAATTCTTCAACATTTTTGTAAAGAAACGATGAGAATCCCTGCAATGTCTCTGAATGTGGCAAGACGGGGAATTCTCGTTAGACCACATCCTCGGGTTCTTCTCTCGTGTTCAACAGGCCCGGGTGATAGTCCGTGTGGTCAGGTGCAGCGCCGCTCCCCAGCCCCCAGTGTTCCATCCTACTCTGGCCTGTGACCTCTTCAGGGGGTTCTGATTACAGTCGTCCACATGTGTTGGAAGGAGACATTGTAACGTGAGGATATTCCTCATCTTGAAACAAAGATTAATTGAGAGGAAAGTCTCTGGGTCTGTGTGCTCCGATGCACTGCTGTTGGGGTGTGGCTTCAGTGACCACTGTGCTCCCAGCAGTCCCCACAATGGCTGCCTCAGACATTTGATCTCCTGGTGCAACCACAGCAGCTGTTGACAGAGCTGGGCGCTCGCTGTGGTTAAGTGTCTTCCGTCAATTTTATGGCTCTGACACTCCTCTGCTCAGCCCCTTCCCATTCCTAACTGCTGCATTGATTGCTTTGCAGTTGTTTCCTAGGAGCCACTGTGTGTAACTGGATTTCATAGTGTCTTTAGGGACCCATCTTCACTACACGAGTCACTGTACAACAGCCACTTATCCTGGTGTAGCCCATGTTCGTCCTCTAAAGTGGAGCTGTGAAGAACCCTGCTTACTCGGAACTCCTTTCATTCTCATGCTGCTGGGGCTGCTTATGAAGCTGGGCATCTCGTCTTTGGTCTCATCACATTATTCTTTTCATCGATTATTCTTAATTCAGATACGACTTTATTAATAATGTGACACTGGCTGTCACAGGCACTTCTATGTATCTTCCCCACCAGCTCTGTGAAGTATGCCTGTGATCCCCATTTTACAGGGGGGACACTGAGGCTCAGAGAGGTCGAGTAGCTTCCTTCACACAGTTTCTTGGTGCATTTTGAGTCTCCACCTGGAACTCCGCCTCTCAGGTGTGTGCACTTAGCTGGTGTTCCACTTTGTCTTTCTCTGCCAGCCTCCCCAAAGGCACACGGCCCATCCTGAGTCCATTGTCTGCTAGTTGGCAGTCACCCTGCACAAACAGGCCCTGGGTGGGGAGTGGACTAGCAAGGCGTGGTCGTCCGGCCTACCCTGGGCAGATTCTAGGTTTATTGCAAGAGCTGGAACAGTGGAAGATACTGACCATCACTCACCTGCAAGTTTTCTTATGTAGAAATACTCCACTGACTTTTTGCAGGTGTCATGTTTTTTGTCTTCATTGCTCCTCTGGGCTTTCTCCTACAGTCCGTGCTGTGCAGTAACATACAGTACAGAGACTGGTGAACATAATACTGTTGCCCTGCACCAAACGGTCACATCACTCATTTTTCTAATTATGAAAGAATTACATACTTTGTAAAAAAAGTCAAATTACACAGATCTATGTAGAGTAAAGTGAAACCCTCCACTTCCATCCCCTTCCCTGCACACTCACTCCCCTACTCAGAAGGAACTATTGTTAAGAGGTTGCAGCTTATTCTTCTGGACATTTCCTATGAATTTATAAATACACATAAAGATTTTTTTAACATAAATAAATTACATAACTACATCGTTTTGCAACTTGCTGTTTCCCAAAACATATATCATAGACGTCTGTCCTTATCAGTGCACGTCACTCTAACTTAGCTTTTTAGAAGTTTTAGAGCTACTCCAAAGAACAGGAATACCATGATCTGTTTATTTCTTCTTTGATAGAGATGGGGTTATTTCCAGTTTCACTATTATACATAATGCTGCAGTAAGATCCTTGTATGGAATTTATTACACTGCTATTCAACTGCTCAATTTGCTTTGTTCCCTTTTAGTCAGAGACTATGATATATTTTTAACAATTTTATGGGAATTATTTTATAGGGAAATTAATTTTATCTCTGAATCAAGACATTTATGGGGAAACTGGACTTCAAGGTCATCCATCTCTGTATTCTGGAGAAAAATCATGAAACTAAGAAGATATTATGCTTGCTGCATCACATTCTAACAAGTCACGTTAACAATTTAAAGTTGAATATTTGGACTGGCCTGGTGGCGCAAGCGGTTAAGTGCACGTGCTCCGCTGCAGCGGCCCGGGGTTCGCGGCGACCCAAAGTTCGCAGGTTCGGATCCCGGGCACTCACCGATGCACTGCTTGTCAAGCCATGCTGTGGTGGCGTGCCATATAAAGTGGAGGAAGATGGGCATGGATGTTAGCCCAGGGCCAGTCTTCCTCGGCAAAAAGAGGAGGATTGGCAAATGTTAGCTCAGAGCTGATCTTCCTCACAAAGCAAAAATAAAAAACAAAATAAATAAAGTTGAATGTTAGTATAGCCTCTACAGTCTTTGTTCAGAAGAAGGATGACTTTTTCTTGTCTTGAAAACTTCTGACTCCAGGGGCTCTCAGTTGGGCTTCAGAGAGGATAAGATGTTGGTGTTGTATCTGTTTCTCTTCAGCTGTAGGCTGCATCTTCTAAAGATCATAGAATTGAACATGGTCCAATATATATATATGATTTGGGTCAAAAATTCAAAGTAATGAACCCAAGATAGAAACCTATAACTTTGGTTCATTTTAAAGTTTTTATTTATTTATTTATTTTTTCCCCCAAATCCCCAGTAGATAGTTATATGTTATAGCTGCACACCTTTCTAGTTGCTGTATGTGGGGCGCGGCCTCAGCACGGCTGGAGAAACGGTGCGTCAGTGAGCACCCAGGATCCGAATCCGGGCCGCCAGCAGCGGAGCGCACGCACTTAACCGCTAAGCCACTGGGCCGGCCCTATAACTTTGGTTCTTAATGAAGAATTTCCTTTCATATCCTCAAGTCTCTGTGATTACTAGTAAAAACTCACCTATGGATGAAGAGATGTGGTTCTGCTGGCAATGTCTGGCTTGAACATCCATAGTTAAGGCTGCCACATCCCTAGGTAGATTAGACTTGACCTCTCCATGACTTCTGCCCTTGTTCTTTGACGTGGGAAAAATAAGAATTTAAAAAAGCTGTTGTTACTAGCACTGAATGCTAGAAATGTCCATTAAAGAGTGAGTTTGATTTGGTAAACCAAAGGGAGTATAAGCAGAACAAAATCTTTAATATCTATGAAATTTCAAAAAGTTCTAATTTTTTTAAATGTAACTCTATTTTTGCAACAATGCAAAAAATATATATATGAATGCAATATCCCTGTGTCCATTTCTTAACTTGTTTCCATTGATTTGATGGATTTATCCTCTAATCAGGATTCCAAGTGTGAAAGAACATCTTGGTATTTCAAAGAAAAGAAGCCATTGATATTTGATTTTCTTTTAGCTCGGCATCCTACAGGTTTGAGGAATAAATTATCATGTAATGATAAAATGATTCTGAAATCTAATTGTTAATTAGAGGGATGTAAGGGATGATTGAATGGTGGTTCATCCCCATGGTCAGGGGTATTGTACACATGGACATGTAAACACGAATCAGGAAGCTGCTTCAGCCCCGTGACATCCCTGAGAACCACAATGCAGGAGGATCTAGGGGCACAGCCCTTTGCCTCGA
Source organism: Diceros bicornis minor (assembly GCF_020826845.1). Taxonomy (NCBI): domain Eukaryota; kingdom Metazoa; phylum Chordata; class Mammalia; order Perissodactyla; family Rhinocerotidae; genus Diceros; species Diceros bicornis. The sequence goes on along the minus strand of NW_026691132.1, from coordinate 293,552 downwards.
TCTCCTGGGTTACATGTAGATCCAGAGGTCTTGACAGTGGCTTCAGAGCAGCTAACATTTGTCTATTTCTCCCCTTCCTTCTCTCCAGCTTATCTCAAACAGTCCTGACTATCATGTTTTAAAGTAAGGCCAATTATAGTTATTTACATGAGCTTCTTGTTCATTATTGAAGAGTAATAATCAGGCATAACATTAAATATCATTTAATCTACCTAAATAAATTTGTTGTACCTTTTAATTGATTAGAACACTAAAGTTGGTTCAGAGTTTGATATTCACCAAGTGTGTTAATCTGCTTACAACTGCCGTGTGCCTCACTCCTCTTAGAAGTGTATCTTTGGCCCATCACAAGATTTTAATGACTCAAGTCATCATAAGCTAAGATAATGCACGGTCTTTTTGATGACCGGGAAGCACATGGGTCCATTTTGGTAATATGCCCATCTGTCTTTGCTCCCCATGGGAAGTTTCTTGTCACTAGGTCTCCAGGTGGCTTGCACAAGCCCTAGGTCTGTAATAGCTTGGTGCCTCTCCTTCTACTTGGGGTAGAAATAAAAGAGGTCAGAGAGATTTATTAATGTTTTGGTTGCATGAATTCTTCTATGAAGACCATCCATGCATATTGTTCTGGATAGCTCTCTGTTCCTAAGACTACTAGTTATTTTAAGGGCTTCTCAGAAACTGTGAAAGGTCTGATGTTTTACCTTACTTGCAAACCAATAAGTTAGCCTACAATGGTCTTACAGATGGTGGCAAAAGTCAAGAGACCCATGCGTCAGAGACAAAGGACTTAATGACACAACAATAGCAGTGGCCAGAATATCAGCGTTTGCACCAGTTCAATAAATCTCACTTCCTACAGGGTGATACACAGTGGGCCAGGTAACATGCAGAGAGATGTAAGATCTCAGAGCCTAAGGAACACAAATCTTTGATAACGGGCAGGATGTCTGCTAACCTTTGTCCTGGGGGGGTGTTATTTTTATTATACTGGGCAGTAAGCAAGGCTGCCCTTGGCTCCAGAGGAGGCCACTATTTCTATCTTCCAAGGCTGACAGCTCTACACACATCCTTGAAAAAACAGCCTGGTTTTACTGGCTTTCAAAGATAAGCTTGAACGAGACTTGATCATCATTCAGTTCTTCTGTTTCCTTTATTGAGATTGTGCAAATATGCTGTTTTCTCTGTAAAGTTCACTAACTTTATTCATACATAAGAGATGCTTTTGGTTTTATTTATTAAGTTGAAATTTTCTTATTAGAGAAAATGATGAAACTATTATGGGTTGGATGTGAAAGTATGTTTTTTCAGGAAAAATGTGAAAGTAGATAGGTGCTCGCAGAACTTTGCCACAAGGAGCTGATGACAACTTAAATGATTTTAATTTGAATACTGTTTTGTACAACTTTCTTCCATCTTACATCATCCTCTCTGCTTCCTGTAATTCCCATATGGGAATGGGGCAGTTTCAGGGATTCACTGAACTCATATACAGTATTCAAATGATTTTGTCTGTTGTGTTTTTTTAATTGAGATAAAGTTGACATACAACATTAAATTAGTTTCAGCGGTACGACATAATGATTCAATGTTTGTATATATGTTGAAATGATCACCAAAATAAGTCCAGTTAACATCCGTCCCTATATAGAGTTACAAATTTTTTCTCTTGTGATGAGGACATGGCATATTTCAAGGTGCAGAAGAATCAACGATGATGTCATACTTTTCCATATACAGCTTGATGAATTTGGACATAAGCATACACCCTTGAGACTGTCACCACCATCAAGGCCACAAACATATCCATCATCTCCCAAAGCTTTCTCTCATCTCCTTTATTACTATTATTCTCTGGTAAGAACTCTTAATATCTACTCTATTAGCAAATGTAACATATGCGATACAGTCTTGTTAGCAGTAGGTACTATGCCGTATCCTAGATTTCCAGAACTTATTTATCTTGATAACTGAAACTTTGTATCTTTGAACATCAGCTCCCCATTTCTCCATCTCCCCAGCCCCTGGCAACCACCATTCTAACCTCTGCTTGTGTGAGTTTGACTATTTTGGATTCCACAAATAAGGGAATATTTGCCTTTCTCTGTCTGCCTTATTTCACTTAGCACAATGTCTTTTAGATGCATTCATGTTGTCAAAAATAGCAGCAATTCCTTCTTTTTTCAATGTTGAAGAATATGCCATTTCTTTATCCCTTCATCCATCAGTGACGTTTAGGTTACTTCTGTATCTTGGCTATTGTGAATTAGCTGCAATGAACATTAGAGGGCAGATGTCTCTTTGAGACCCTGATTTCAATTCCTGTGGGTGTCTACCAGAAGTGGGATTGCTGGATCATAAGCTAGTTTTCATTTTTGGAGGAAATTCCACACTGTTTTCCATAATGGCTGTACTAGTTTACATTCCCACGAGAGTTCCTTTTCTCCACATCCTCACCAACATTTGTCATCTTTAGTTTTTTTGATAATCGCCATCATAACAGGTGCGAAATGATAGCTCATTGTGGTTTTGATTTGCATTCCCTGATTTGTGATGCTGAACAACTTTTCATACACCTGCTGGACACCTGTATGTCTTCACTGGAAAAATTATACTCTGGTCCCTTGCCCATTTTTTAAATTAATTTGTCTTTTTGTTTTTGAGCCAAACAAAAAAAGAGAACAAAATTTCCAGACATTATGGGTGCTTCCCAGTTGATGCAGATGGCTTTGTATTTACAGTGGTACAAAAAGATCATGTTTCGTGCTTTTTCTTCAGTTTGTCATAAGACCAGCAGTAGCTGCGGCACGGCAGATAATCGGGATCTTCTGGGTTTGGAGGTTTACAAAATAAATGAGTGGTAAGGAATTTTTTATTTTTCCAAGGAAATTATTGTGATCATAGTCCATGGAATCCAGGATTGTTAGGTGTAGGAGGAAATTAAGGTGAGTATTGTTGATCTGGCGTTACTACTGATCTTGAGGGACAGGTATCTACTGTATGAATGTTTGAATAAAAATATTAGAGATCAGGAATTTGTGGTGGTTGAATATGTTTTGTGAATTATTTACTTTTGAACATAACCATTTGGATTATGTGAACATCTGGGATATGGGAGTAAGTTGCTAACAGGGGGTGGTTGATAACGTCACTATTGATTTAATCTCTATGAACACCAAGTGGTCAATGGATTAAGCAAATGAGTAGACAGAAAACACAGAAATGGTAAGATTTGAGATTTACTAAAGGACTGGGGGCCGACTGTCCTGAGAGGGAGTGCCAGGACTTGTGCGGTTGAGAGTGACAGGGAAAAGAAGAGAATAGAGTAACACTCAAACAAGGAGGGCGTGTTAACAGGATGGAGGGGGGAAATGATCTGGTGGAGCCTTGAGTTTTGACCTTGAGCTTTCTGTTCTTGATGCAAATCTGCCTGATGACATCCCAGGACACAGGTCAGATCTGTCCAAACCAAAGCCTGGTTTAAGCATTTCCATTCTTTTGAGGTTGTCCAGTGACATATTCAAGAGGCCAGTTACTAAAATCCCAACCCATCCTGTCAATGACTGGTCTCTGAGAGGACAACTTGGACCAGCCCCACCAGATCTGCTGGCCCGAGAGACCGCAAGGACTCCAGGCCTGCAGCAGTGCAGGACAACTCGTAAGTCCTTTCAATCTTGCCAAAAAGTTTGTAAAAACTTGCACCTAGTCACACAGGTGAATCCCTGCCAGGTGTGCTCGCAGGTGTTCTGCATTCCAGGTCCCATTCCCACTCCTGCTGGTCTTCAGATTTGGCAGAGATGATTCCAGGAACTGATCTGTGCATTCCACAGCTCCACTGTGGAGGTATCAGGAAGGAGGAAAGGGCAGTGAAGAGCACAGGAGCGAGACTGGTGATAGCACTGATGGCGGGCACACTTGCTAGCAAGGCAGAGAAAGTGAGGGTCTAAGAAGGCCATCCTGACAGCAGATGAAATGGAGCAGGCACTTCAGTGAGGTCTCTTGGCAGCGTCCCTAATGTTTCCTTGCTTTGAGCTCTTGAAACTTTAAAATATATTGATACTTTTCTTTTATTAAACTCTGTTTCGAGACATAGAAAATATAGACAACAGTTTATTTCTGAGGTGAGAGGTTGAGTTTCAGGTGAGGAGAGAATGATCTTCCTTTTTCATGCTGTTCTCTCATTTTCCTTTACTATGTGTATTATTCATTTGTACTTAAAGTCAGCAGCGAGTTATCAATGTCAAGGGATGATTCAGTTTTTCCCCTCACAGTCACAGTAAAACCTACTAAAAATGGATTATTCTTTTTGTATAATATTCCAATAGATTCTAAAATATTATTTCAAACACACTTTTGTGTCTATGTTCTCAAATTAGATATTTACTTCTAGGTCTCCATTTTTCTGTTCTCTGTTGCATGCTAATTCAGAGTTGCATCTAAGGAAATACCAGATTTCCCTCAGTTATTTAGATCCATATGTGTTGGAAATTTGATTCATGGAGATGAACACGGCAGTTGGGGGATCGTGCTATTATCAAAAGAGATCTTCTCAGTATCATTAATGCTGAAAGAACCCACTGCATGTTGGGATTTAATTGTCTATTTGAGGGCTCAAGCTTTCACTGTTGGCACTTCTCTTTCTCTTTGGAGGGAAAGTACAGCCTTCCCAGTCTTTCCGTTACCAAATCACTTTCCTGGGTGGCTGTGCCGTGGCAGGAAGGGCTTGGGATGCCGGGAACCAGGATTCATTTTCAGCTTCTGGTTGTCCTGAGAAGGCTTCCCTGGCAGAGTGCAGCCTGTGTGTCTGGGTGACACTTGCAGCCATCAGAAATGAGGGGATAACTCACAAGTGCCAAGCGATTCATCTGGTCCTTGTCTTACAGGGTGTTCCCAAGGGATGAGGTTCAAAATGCCACTTGGTAACCATTTGAAAGCTCCTAGTCATGGGGTGGGTTCTCGGGGCGAGCTCAGAGCAGTGTCTGTTCACCACCAGATGGGAAGTATTTCAGTATTTTAATTGGTAAGGCTGTGTTCATGCACGTCCATGGACCATCAGTTCAGTGGCATTCCCTGCTGTAGCCCCTCACACCCCTGTCGTGCCTCATCTTTGAAAGCTCCAAACAGTGTTCACACCCCAGCAGGTGGTGGTAATGTAACCACAGCCCAGGACTGGGGACAAAAACACAAAAACCCAGAGGCAACACAGTTTATGGGCTCGGGCCCAATTGCCCCATTTGGACGAGTTGATAACACCAACACTTAGTGTGTAAACTGGAGGATTGTCCAAGACCCTGGATCTCAGAATTACACGGGCTCAGAAGTCACCTTGGATAGCAAGGGACAGTGTGAGGTCACTCACTGGCCGGGATTATGGTCCCTTATACTGACAAAGTAGAGCTTACCCGAGATCCATCAGGCCAAGCGAGGGAGGAGGCTTGGGGCCTTCTGGGGAATTTCTGCCCTAAAGGGAATTGCATAAGGAAGGCAGGGGTGCTGAAAATCCTAGTTCACAGGGAGCAGCCATGTTTATGGAACGAGGCCCAGCAGTACCCTTAAAAGCTGCATCACAAATCTTTCCTCCTGAATACAGAACAAGCAGGAAAAGGAATTCAGAGTCTTGGACAAGGATCCCAGCAGGATTCAAATCCAGGTCAGGGGTGAACAGGGAGCCCCTAGAGGGGCCTCAGGAGCGAGGTCCTGCCTGCCTTTAGTCCATTTGCAAATGACCTTCCTTGGGCCTTGTCCTCTCCACGTGCACGTTTTGATCTTTTTACATTGTTTTCCCCACTTAGAGCTGATGCAATTCAAGAGATTGAACTAGAAAACTACAAGTTCCTAAAATTTAGTCAAAAGAAATCTCAAAAAGAGAAGCAGAAAACGTTGCCTGTTCCTCCAGAATGTAGAAAGGCAGCCCCTGCCTGTGACACGACATTGTCCTGGGTAGTGCTGTTTTAAAGACACCCACATTTCAGTGGTTGTTGCTCTGCCTGTGAAACTACCTTCAACCTTAAAATCCCAAAAGAACGGGCAGGGACCATGTCTGCTCCTGGAGGAGCTGAATGATACTGAAATGAACTGGTCTTCGGAATTATGGGGACTTGGGATTGTCCCCACTAACCAGGGAAGGGGCTGGCCCTTCTCCCTTTGCCCACATACAATAAGCTGAAGACCCAGAAGAGTTCGTGATTCGAGGAGAAATGTGAGATTCAGTGTCTCACTTACATGCCTACAGAAAGTGACAGAACCACACCACAACTCCCAGGCTCTAAAGGGAACAGGACTTTAATATAATATTCAAATATGGCGTTTATAATTTACAACAAATAACTACTGTCCCTCCCCATTGTGTGAATAAGTGCTAGGGTAGAGACATCAGGGAGCTGGGGTGGGGTGGTCCCCTGTCTCTTGGGTTTCAGGGGACCTCAGAGATCAGCTTACAATGCTCCCCTTCCCGTCAGGTGGGAGGAGCTGGCCCAGTGCAGGGAAAGCCTCCCAGCTGTGTCCCCGCTGCTGAGAATGGGGCTGTGGTCAGCCACTGGTACAGGGCTCGGTGTTGGGGCCTGGGGACTGAGTAGAAGAGTCGGGTTATCCTGGGGGGCCTCCCTCAGTATCATGGCCCCCACCCTGTCCCCACTGCACTGAGTGCTCCAGACTCTGTGCTCAGTGCTGTCACCCACCAGTACCCCATTTGTCCCTGCAACGCAAGAGATTATTTAGTATCACTTATTTCACAGAGGAGGAAACGGAGTCTCAGGAAGCTGAAGAGAGTCACCCCAGTCACAGTACTGCTCAGTAGTGGAGCTGGGATCCCAGTGCCAGCTGTCCGACTCCCCAAGGGCACGTTTAGCCGGAAGCTTTACTGAACCGTTAGGAGTCAGTCACCACGGCCCAGACACTCACTCACCCTTGACATTAATGATGGCGGGTTTTTCTTATCCTTGAGTATTCTGCTCGCCAACTAGTTCTGGGGGTCCAGCTGGCAGGACAGGCTGTAGCTCCAAGACAGAGAGTCACCTGTGAGCCTACCAGGAGACACACCTCAGGTGTCCCCCCACTGCCTGCCCGGCAGCTGGAGTCTAGGTGTCCCAGAGGTCGCCATGCAATAAGGCCTGGGGCTGAGTGGGGGGCCACGGAGACAGGCTCTCTGGACTGGCCAACAGGGAGAGTCCACCCCTGCCCTCACCCAACTCCTGCCTGGCCTCACCTATCATTCTCGTTGAGCAGATCCATGTCCTAGAACCAGGTCCCAAATCGCTCCTCGGGCTCTAGGTTGTAATTCTTTGCGGCCACCTGGAGCAGAAGGATCTCCCTCATGACTGGGTATTCCTGGGACCAGAGGGAAGGAGAGGATGCAGAGAGGGCCTGGGTGGGCGATGCTTCATGGACCTTGTGGGTGGTGAGGAGTGGGGCAGGGGACCATCCTGGGAACCCTCCTTCCCTCCAGTTCCATCCAGGCTCTACCTGTTCGCAGAATGGGAATAATCAGCCCCTCCTCCAGGAAGTTTTCCTTGATGCCATCCTCCCCTCAACCCACCCGCCAATTGGTTGGGTCTCCCACTTCTCTGTTATCAAACTCTTCCACTAAATGTAAGATACAGGGGGTGGAGCCAGGGACTGTTCTGCCCAGAGGGTCTCTGATTTCCTCCTCCTTCCCCTCCCCTGCAGGGAGTGCGGCAGCTGTTCACTTCAGTCCTCTTCTCAGGTTGATCTCATTCCCATGGAAGGCAGAGAGCCAGAGTCCATCAGACAGAGCCCTGTAGCCTGACTAGACCCCTAGGCCCACCCCTTCTCATGTTGCACTACTGCCAGGTCCCCAGAGGGGGCCGGGCATGCACAGAAAACAGGACTTGGACCTAGGCCGGGATCTGGGCTCCAGAGAAGCAGGACATGGGGGAGAGGCTGAGGGACCTGGCAGCACAACCCTCTCTGATGACAGACTTGGAGGCTGAGGCCTCAGGCAGACGGGACTGCTCAGCCACTTATGTGCTGCCTGACTTGGAGGGGTCTGACTTCTCTCTCCCTCCATGGGCAGCGTGGGAGGGAGAGGCTGCGTCCAGCTCAGATAAAACCTCAAGCAGCTGTGCCTACAGGCAGCTCTGAGCTTCCCCAGCCTGAGGAACCGGAATGGGTGTCTCAGGTGGATCCTCTGTTCACTCATCCCTAAGATGGGCCTGATGCCCCATCTCCCAGGGGTGGCTGAGAGGCTCTTATGACAGGAGATGTGCCAAGTGCTGAGAGCTCAGAGCTCAGTTCGGGGGCTCCCCCTCCCAAGGCTCAGGATCCTGGCCCTCCTTGCCTGGTCCTCAGGTGCACTCATCTCGAGATTATCACCCATCAGCAGGTGCAGCATCAGCAGGTGACCAAGGAAAGTGCTAAGATATGGGACGACACTTTGTGACATCGGGGTGTGGGTGGGATGAGTCCTTGTTCTCAAGTCGGCCCCCTGCAGACCCTCCCCTGAAAAGTCCTCACCCTCAGCCTCCTGGCCCACCCCAGGGTTCCCACGGGGAGCAGCCAAGACGCCTAGCAGCCTCCCCCAACCCCTCCTCCTTTCACAGCCCAAGAAAACCACACTCCTCCTCCTCACCTCCCAGGGCCGGCTTCTGGCAAATCACAGGGTGTGCGGTCCCTGGCCCTCCCCACAACAAACGCATCCTGCACCAGCTCTTCCAGGCCCTCCTCCCGGTCACTTCTACTGGGGGATTCAGGCACTGTGGCACCAAGAGGAAGGGGCCTCCTCTCTTGATTTGAGGGCCTCCAGCTGGGAGGGCAGAGCCCCTCCCCCACAGGCACACTCACCTGCTGCTGCTGCTTCTCCTGCACTCTCTAGAGGCTGATCTGAGGGGGGGCAAACGTGGAGGGCCTCTGCTGCCAGGGTCGAGGTGAGTGTCAGTAAGGCCATAGTCCCTTCACCCCATTTCTCTCCAGCACCACTGGCCTCTGACCGTGGACATCTGACTGCAGGCATCTGGTACCAATAGCACTCCATCCTCCAAGGTGTTGTGATTCTAGAACAAGCCAAGCTCCAACTCTCACTCTGGGTGTGAGCTTGGGCTTTGGGCCAGGCCTCCCTGAGCCTGTTTCCTCACCTGGAAGGTGTGAGAATTCCAGCTACCTCACAGATTCTCCTGAGGACTCAGTGTCACATGACACTGTTCTCGCCCTCACCCTTCCAGGTGGATCAGGCAGAAAGCTCCCACAGTCTTTTCTTCCCTCTTACCTCATCACCACCCTGTGTGGCCTGCAACTGAGGTTCAACTTGGGGAGGACTGGCCCCCAAGTTCACTCTCTGCTTTCAGGGTTCAGTTTGGAATGAGAGCCTGAGTTTCTTTCTGTCTGTAGGACTGGGCAATCTCGTGCTTCTCTCCTCTCTAGGCGTCCACATTGGGCAACCCGAAAACACTTGTATTTGATTCCTCAGTTACAGGGATTCGACAGAGTGAGAGAGAGAGATGGAACATGAAAGAGGGAGTAAGAGGAAGTGAGAGACTTTTTTAGTTAAAATTTAGACAGGACATCCCATCACTTTGGCTGTTATTATGTTAAGAAGCCAGCTACTAACTACTTAGTGGTTCCACTGGGATGGCTCTACCATGGGTGCAGCTTACTGGGTACCACTGTGGAGATTGCCCACCTCATAGGCCAAGACGAGACACTTGGGTCGCATTCTCCATTAAACAGGAAACAATTGAATGGTTTTATGACACAGGATGGTAGTATCTAAATTTCCATTAGTTTCAACCCCCTCGTGATGCTGACCTGAAAATGAGACCAAGTTGGAAGCGACTGTTCCAATATCACATTGCTAGAACCCAGGCCTGTTTTGAGTGGTGTTCTGTGCTACCTGTCACCCCTTCTTGTTATTCTTCCATCTCTAAGTTTGTGCCTTAGGTACATGTGACACCAGCCCACAGGGGTAATAGATATTATGTCATATACACCGGGTGACATCCCTAGGAAGTAGATTCTAGTCTGATCCCCATGGTGCAGGTTTAGAGACTGGGGAGGACCTGAGAGGTACAGGGACTTTCTCAGGATGAAGAACTGGTAAGAAAAAGGAGGTCAACATTCATCTCTGTCTCCTCAAAGTTAAGACCCGACTTAGGTTTCCAGGGAGCTGTGGCTAGGGCTCTGTAGGCTCCTTGTGTACAGTTCAGGAGATGACATGGGGGAGGAGGGTGAGCAGCCAGGGCACAGGGGGCAGCTCTGGACAAGTCTGATTGAGGGAAGGGGTCCAGGTAAAGGAATCTTGAAAAATGACCTCACTTCCTTGGTCATAGACCTCAACAGATCTTAGAACTCTGGTAACCAGGCACCCACAGCCCCCCATCCAGCTCACTTGACTGGAGACAGTCAACAGGAAAAAATATTTTGTTGTTGTATCCCAACTTTTGGAGGATCTAGGCTCAAAAAAACCCAGAAAGAGAAACTTCTTGGTCGTTGCCGACGTTGGCTCAGCCCTCATCCCCGACGCCTCTGGGCATCTGGCAGGAGGCAGTGAAGGGTAACACGGGGCAGCCCAGGAAAGGCTAGTGCAGGCCAGGACACAACTGTGATCCTACCTGATCAGCCCCACACCCCTTACCCTTCATCGTGTGTGTGTGTGTCTGTGTGTGTTTGTGTGGAAGGGAGAAGGCAGGGTATGAGGGGTAGGCCATTCCTGGGCAGGAGCTGGTTGTTAGGTGTTGGAAGCATGGTGGGCCTGTCATGTTCATAGCCCAGGTCATGGCTGGCAGCATGAGAAGGTGAGCTCCTCTACTCTTATGTTACTGAGCCATGGAGGTTTCATCTCTTTTCCTGCCTGACCACAGTTCTTTGCAGGGATGTCCCTCTGTGCCTGAACTGAGGAGCAGACTTTCTCTTGGGGGTTGACCTCAGTGGCAGTCTGCAGGCAGCCCCTGATTCCTTCTGGCCCAGCTCCAGAGCAGTCTTTGCAGAACTCCAATCAGAAGATCATCGAGGAGCTGCCCAATAGTTTCAATTTCACCAACTCACTAGGCAAGGGGAAGGTGCCTGAGGCCACAAACACCATCCAGTGCTGCTCTGAGATGAGAGCAGGAGCAGAGGGTCTCCACACTCAGGACCTTGAGGTAACCAGGTTGGACCAGAACTAGGGCATGACCAGACTGGGGCTGTCCCTTTTTCAAGCTAAAGGGGATGTACACGCAGGTAACCTTGCCTGGTTCGGAGCTGAGCTGCCATGACCCTCTTACTCTTGCCCGGTGTGAGCTTCTGGAGGCCACTGAGGCAGAGGCAGAGGGTAAGGGGGACTGCAGGCTGCATATTCCTGGAAGGGAAGTGGGATCTTGCTTGTGTTTAGAAGGACACATGGAAAGTCAGCTATGTGGGTGAATCTTTCTCTTTATACCACTGTAGCGCCAGCTGCAGAGCTCCAGCCAGTGGCAGAAGCAGAGCAGTGTGCAGTGGTGGAGGTAGAGCTGGCTACAGCTCCGTTAACATCACCCCTTCTAGAGTTGGAGCCAGCGTCCCCTCCATCAGCAGTGTTGGAGCTGGAGCAAGGGCCAACATCGGCTCCAGCAGGAGTGGGAGCTGCTGAGCTGGAGTCACCTGGACCATCATTTCTAGTGGGAAGTCCGTCTCCACCTGTGGCTGTTAAGGAGCGTGAGAAGAAGCCCAACCTCACGGCCTTCTCTCCTAAGCAGGTGGTAGAGCGGTTGACCGTGATGGATGCGGTGAGCAGCTGGGCTCTCAGGGCGGGGTGGAACAGGCGTTCCCTCTGCCATCATTGCCCCAGACCTGATCCAGACTCCCATGATCTGGGCCCAAATCCTAGCTCCACCCCTTACCAACCATATGACCTGGGCAACTTCTGGAACCCCCAAGCCTTTGCTGTCCACCTGCAGATCGTAGAGATGGACACTAACAGGACCTGCTCCACAGAGTGGCTGTGCCAGCTCCATGAGGTAGAAGAGATGGAAAGATGGGCAGGGCCTGGCCCATCAGTGGTGGAGGGGAACTCACTGTGTGCAGCCAGGTCTACAGTGGCCCAGCCCTCTCCTCATGAGGCTCAACAGCCTCAGGACTTGACACCTGATGTGTGCTTCACTACAAGGGAGACAGACAAGGCCAGTGGTTGTAGCTGCCACGGGGGAATGTACATCAGAATGGGGACTGGGACCAGAGCGGAGATCAGGGTGGTGGAAGATGCCTCCTTGACATGAGCAGAATTGAGCCACCGTCTGGAGCTTGGAGTTAGCCAGGACGGGCTGGGTGCAAATGTCCCTCTCTCTTCTCTGGCGGGATTGTGTCCTGGGTCATCCTGTGTTGGGTACCCTCGGTGGACAGAGAAGAAAACCCAGGGACTCTCACAAGGCTCAGGCCACATCCTGAGCTTCCTGAGCTCCAGCTCTAAACTCTGACACCTGTGTCGGACTTTAGGGGCTGTGGACACATAGGTGGCCTGTGGCAGGGCTGGATGACACTCCCTCTGTTCCCCAGGAGCTCTTCTGGAAGGTGGTGCCCTCTCAGTGCCTGGGATCCACCTGGCACAAGAAGAACAAGCCTGGCAGTGAGCACTAGACACCCACTATCCAGACCACCATCGACCAGTTCAGAAGGGTGGCCAGCCTCGTCATCACCACCTGCCTTGGGGACCGAGCATGACAGCCCAGGACAGGGCGATGGTGGTAGAGCACTGGGTCCAGGTGGCCCAGGTGTGCCGTGGGAGGCCCAGTGGAGCCCCTCTCTGGAGGCTTGGGAACTGCCTCTCCACATTTATCAGCTCCCAGGATTGAAGTGTGTGGTCTAAGCTCCTGCAAGTCCTTAGGCCCTTCCTGCCAGGGGCCCACTGACCTTGACTCCAGGTCCCAGTGGGAGGATGCTCACTTCCTACCTGTCTAATTCCCTGGGTTGAGCTAAACTCCTCCTCCTTGTGAGTGTTACTCTCTGGGTCCTAAATGTCCTTCTGGGGCTCCCTGAGCATCTGTCTCATCCGGGAGGGGAGATTTAAATAGAAGGGGACTGAAGCTAGAGCAAGCGGGGCTCCAGTGCCCAACCTCACACCTCATTCTCTTCCCTTCCCCAGGAGTGCGAGATCTGGAAGAACTTCTCCTCGCCCTGCACTGTCATCTCTGCTCTGCAGAAAATTTCCACAAGCCATCTGAAGAACACATGGGGGGAAGTTTCCTCGTGGGTAGGCCTCTCTCCATAGGAGGACCAGGATGGATGGGGGATCTCCTGTATGACTGCCATTGGCGCCTCAGTCAGCTGGGAACTCTTGGGAGGCAGCAAATGCTGGGGACAGGGCCTGGGCATTGGCAGTTGGTCTCTAAGTCTCCTGGTGACCTTAGTGAACCAGTTCTGCTTCAGTACTCGGTTTCCCTAAATGTCAGCTACTGGATTGAGCCACATTGGGGATATTCAAGTGTTTATAGCAACAGAACTCTATGGTCAGTTGAAACTCATAGTGGTCAAAACAGAGCTGCTCTGTAGAGCTGGGGAGTGGAGACCCCAGTGACCAACAGGAGAGTCCCCTCCCAGTCCCATGAGACCTTAACGCTCAGAGGAGCCCAGTGAGAACACTCCTCCAGACAGGTTGAATCTCTTGGGTTGGCAAAGAAAAGGGATTTGCACTCAGACCCCTCACATTATCCCTAAATTTATCCTTCCCTCTTTCCCCTCCCCTCGGGTAAAGCTCTGAAAAACTTAAGGAGATCTATAACCAAGACGAGTCCTTGAGCAGAGAACTGATGACCAAGATAAAGTGGAGGCCGTGGGTCTGGAAAGAGAGGAGGGGAGAGAGGGGTAGGGGGACTGGACAGGCTGTAGGTTTGATAGTTTCTCACTTGAAATTTCTCTGAAACATTCCCATCTATCTTGTCCAGGTTAACAAGCAGAGGGATCTGTTCAGCCCAGGGGCGGCAGGGTGCCATTTTTCGGCAGGAGGCCCTGGTCATGGGACACAGTGGTGTTGGTTGGGCTGTTCCAGGAGGAGTTGCCGAGCTGGTGCCATCAGCAGGTCTCTGGCTTCCGTGCACGTCCATCCTGCTGGATGTAGCTTCTTCCAGGCTGTTGCTGTGGGTTTAGCCCTCAGCCTAAAACTGTCGTCAGGAAGCCAGGCCCCTGCTGCTCCTTCTGTGTTCACCACGTCTGCGAAGACGTGACTATCATCCTTCTTATCATCTTTCTTTTCCTCTTACCCTACAAAAACCAATCATGAAAGTGGGTCAAATGATAAAGGAAGCCTGCCTTTTTAGGACAATTATCCTGGCTGTTTTGTACTTCCACCCACCCTCGATCCCCTGGGGCTAGATCTGACCTGTGTCCCGGGATGTCATCAGGCAGATTTGCATCAAGAACAGAAAGCTCAAGGTCAAAACTCAAGGCTACTCCAGATCATTTCCCCCTCCATCCTGTTAACAACCCCTCCTTGTATGAGTGTGATTCTATTCTCTTCTTGTCCTTGTCACTCTCAACCGCACAAGTCCTGGCATTCCCACTCAGGACAGTAAGTCCCCAGTCCTTTACTAAATCCCAATTCTTACCATTTCTGTGTTTTCTGTCTACTGATTTTCTTAATCCATTGACCACTTGGTGTTCATAGAGGTTAAATCAATAGTGATATTATCAACCACTCCCTGCTAACGACTTACTCCCATATCCCAGATGTTCACATAATCCAAGTGGTTATGTTCAAAAGTAAATAATTCAGAAAACATATTCACCCACCACAAATTCCTGATCTCTAATATTTTTATTCAAACACTCATACAGTAAATACCTGTCCCTCAAGATCAGAAGTAATGCCAGATCACAAATCCTCACCTTAATTTTCTCCTCCACCTATCTAATCCTGGATTCCATGGACTATGATCACAATAACTTCCTTGGAAAAATAAAAAAATCCTTACCACTCATTTATTTTGTAAACCTCCAAACCCAGAAGATCCCGATTATCTGCCATGCTGCAGCTACTGTTGGTCTTATAACAAGCTGAAGAAAAAACACGAAACATGATCTTTTGGTACCACTGTAAACACAAAACCATCTGCATCAACTGGGAAGCATCTATAATGCCTGGAAATTTTGTTCTTTTTTTTGTGTTGGCTCAATTACAAAAAGACAAATCAATTTATAAAATGGGCAAGGGACCACAATAGACTTTTTCCAATGAAGACATACAAGTGGCCAATAGGTCTATGAAAATGTGTTTGGCATCGCTAATCATCAGGGAATACAAATCAAAACCACAATGAGGTATCACTTCACACCTGTTAAGATGGCGATTATCAGAAAAACTAAAGATAACGAATATTGGTGAAGATGTGAATAAAAGGAACCCTTGTGGGAATGTAACTAGTACAGCCATTATGAAAAACAGTATGGAGGTTTCTCCAAAAAAGAAAACTAGCATATGATCCAGCAATCCCACTTCTGGTATATACCCACAGGAATTGAAATCAGGGTCTCAAAAAGATACCTGTACTCTAATGTTCATTGCAACTAATTCACAATAGCGAAGATATGGAAGTAACCTAAACGTCACTGATGATGAATGGATAAAGAAATGGAATATTCTTCAACCTTGAAAAAAGAAGGAATTCCTGCCATTTTTGACAACATGAGGGACCTAGAAGATATTATGCTAAGTGAAATAAGGCAGACAGAGAAAGACAAATACTTATATGTGGAATCTAAAATTGTGAAATTCATACAAGCAGAGGTCAGAATGGTGGTTGGCAGGGGCTGGGGAGATGGAGAAATGGGGAGCTGATTGTCAAAGGATACAAAGTTTCAGTTATCAAGATAAATAAGTTCTGGAGATGTAGGATATGGCTTAGTGCCTAAAGGTAACAAAACTCTATTGCATACGTCACATTTGTTACTAGAGTAGATACTAAGAGTTCTTACCACAGAATGATAGTAATAAAGGAGGTGAGAGAAATCTTTGGATGGTGATGGATATGTTTGTGGCCTTGATGGTGGTGACAGTCTCAAGGGTGTATACTTAAGTTCAAATTCATCAAGCTGTATATAGAAAAGTATTACAGAATTGTTGATTCTTCTGCACCTTGAAATATGCCATGTCCTCATCACAAGACAAAAACATTTGTAACTATGTATGGGGATGGATGTTAACTGGACTTATTGTGGTGATCATTTCAATATATACTCAAACATTGAATCATTACGTTGTACCCCTGAAACTGATATAATATTATATGTCAACTTTACCTCAATAAAAAAAACACAACAAACAAAACCATTTGAATATTGTAAATGAGTTCAGTGAATCCCTGAAAGTGCCCCATTCCCATATGAGAGTTACAGGAAGCAGAGAGGATGAAGTAAATGGAAGAAAGATGTACAAAACACTGTTCAAATTAAAATCATTTAAGTTGCTATCAGCTCCTTGTGGCAAAGTTTTGTGAGCACAGATCTTCTTTCTCATTTTTCCTGGAAAAGCATACTTTCAGATACAACCCATAACAGTTTCATCATTTCCTCTAATACGACAATTTCAACTTAATAAATAAAGCCAAAAGCATCCCTTATGTATGAATAAAGTTAGTGAACGTTACAGAGAAAAGAGCATATTTGCACAATCTCAATAAAGGAAACAGAAGAACTGAATGATGATCAAGTCTCATTCAAGCTTATCTTTGAAAGCCAGTAAGACCAGGTTATCTTTTCAAGGATGTGTGTAGAGCTGTCAGCCTTGGAAGATAGAAATAGTGGCCTCCTCTGGAGCAAAGAGTAGGCTTGCTTACTGCCCAGTATAATAAAAATAACACCCTCCCAGGACAAAGGTTAGCAGACATCCTGCCCGTTATCAAATATTTGAGTTCCTTAGGCTCTGAGATCTTGCAACCCTCTGCATGTCACCTGGCCCACTGTGTATCACCCTGTAGGAAGTGGGATTTAGTGAACCAGTGCCAATGCTGATACTCTGGCCACTGCTATTGCTGTGTCATTAAGTCCTTTGTCTCTGACCCATGGGTCTCGTGTCTTTTGCCAGCATCTGTAAGACCATTGTAGGCTAACTTATTAGCTTGCAGGAAAGGTAAAATATCAGACCTTTCACAGTTCCCAACAAGCCCTTAAAGTAACTAGTAGTCTTAGGAACAGAGAGCTATCCAGAACAATATGCATGGATGGTCTTCATCGAAGACTTCATGCAACCAAAACTTTAATAAGTCTCTCTGATCTATTTTATTTCTACCCCAAGTAGAAGGAGAGGCACCAAGCTATTACAGACCTAGGGCTTGTGCAAGCCACCTGGAGACCTAATAACCAGCAACTTCCCATGGGCAGCAAAGACAGTGGGGCATATTTCCAAAATGGACCCATATGCCTCCCTATCATCCAAAAGACAGTACATTATCTTAATTTATGATGATTTGAGTCATTAAAATCTTGTGATGGGCCAAAGATACACTTCTACGAGGAGTCAGGCACATAGCAGTTGTAAGCAGATTAACACACTTGGTGAATATCAAACGCTCAACTAAACGTAGTGTTCTAATCAATTATAAGGTACAACAAATTTAATTAGGTCAATTAAATGATATTTGATGGTATCCTTGATTATCACTCTCTAATAATGAACAAGAAACTCACGTAGATAACTATAATTGGTCTTACTTTAAAATATGGTAGTCAGGACTGTTTGAGATAAACTGGAGATAAAGAAGGGGAGAAATAGATAAAAGTTAGCTGCTCTGAAGCCACTGTCAAGACCCCTGGATCTACATGTAACCCAGGAGATCGAGGCAGATGGCTTTGTGCCTAGATCCCCCTGCACTGTGGTTCTCAGGGATGTCACGGTGCTGAAGCAGCTTCTTGAATCGTGTTTACATGTCCATATGTATAACACCCTTGACCATAGTGATGAACCACCATTCAATCATCTCTTACACCCCTCTAATTAACAATTAGATTTCAAAATCATTGTATCATTACATGATCATTTATTCCTCAAATCTTTGGGATGCTGAGCTAAAAGAAAATTAAATCTCAATGGTTTCTTTTTTTTGAAGGACCAAGATGTCCTTTCACACTTGGAATCCGGGTTTGAAGATAAATCCATCAAATCAATGGAAATAACTTAAGAAATGGACAGAGGGATACTTCATTCATATATACACAGTTTGCACTCTGGCAAAAATAGAGTTATATTTTTAAAAATTAGAATTTTTTGAAATTTTATAGATATTAATGACATTGTTCTGTTTATATTCCCTTTGGTTTACCAAACCAAACTCACTCTTTAATGGGCATTTCTAGCATTGAGTGCTAATAACAGCAGCTTTTTTAAATTCTTATTTTTCCCAGGTCAAAGACCAAGGGCAGAGGTCATCAAGAGGTCAAGTCTAACCTACCTACAGATGTGGTAGGCTTAACTATGGATGTTCAAGCCAGACATTGCCAGCAGAACTACATCTCTTCACCCGTAGGTGAGTTTTTACTAGTAATCACAGAGACTTAAGGATATCAAAGGAAATTCTTTATTAAGAACAAAAGATATAGATTCTTATGTTGAGTTCATTACTTTGAATTTTTGAACCAAATCACATATATCGATTGGACCATGTTCAATTCTATGATCTTTAGAAGACACAGCCTACAGCTGAAGAGAAATAGGTACAACACCAATATCTTACCCTCTCTGAAGCCCAACTGAGAGCCCCTGGAGTCAGAAGTTTTCAAGACAAGAAAAAGTCATCCTTCATCTGAACAGAGAGAGTAGAGGCTATTCAAAGATTCAACTCACATTGTTAACATGACTTGTTATAATGTGATGGAGCAAGCATAATACCTTCTAAGTTTCATGATTTTTCTCCAGAATACTGAGATGGATGACCTTAAAGTCCAGCTTCCGCATAAATGTCGTTATTCAGGGATAAAATTAATTTCCCTATAAAATAATTCCCATAAAAGTGTTAAAAATATATCATAGTCTGTGACTAAAAGGAAACAAAGCATATTGAGGAGTTGAAAGCAGTGTAATAAATTCCATACAAGGATCTTATAGCAGCATTATGTATAATAGTGAAACTGGATGTAATCCCTTTGCTATCAAAGAAGATATAAACAGATCATGGTATGCCTATTCTTTGGAGTACCTCTAAAACTTCTAAAAAGGTAAGTTAGAGTGATGTGCACTGATAAGGAAAGAGGTCTATGATATATGGTTTGGGAAACAGCAAATTGCAAAACGATGTAGTTATGTAATTTATGTTTAAAAAAAACTTTGTGTGTTTATAAATTCATAAGAAATTTCCAGAAGAATAAGCTGCAACCTCTTAACAATAGTTCCTTCTGAGTAGGACAGTGAGTTTGCAGGCAAGGGGATGAAAGGGGAATGTTTCACTTTACTCTACACAGATCAGTGCAATTTGACTTTTTTTACAGTGTGTATTTGTTTCATAATTAGAAAAATGAGTGATGTGACCATTTGGTGCATGGCAACAGTATTATGTTCACCAGTCTCTGTACTCTATGTTACTGCACAGCATGGACTGTAGGAGAAAGCCCAGAGGAGCAATGAAGACAAAGAAGACATGACACCTGCAAAATGTCAGTAGAGTATTTCTACATAACAAACCTTCCAGGTGAGCAACAGTCAGTATCTTCCACTGCTCTAGCTCTCGCCATGAACCTAGTACCTGCCCAGAGTAAGCCAGAGGACCATGTCCCGCTAGTCCAATCCCTGCTCGGAGACTGTTTGTGCAGGGTGACTGCCATCAAGCAGACAATGGACTCAGGATGGGGCGTGTGACTTTGGGGAGACTGGCGGAGAGGTATAAATTGGAACACCAGCTAAGTGCTCACACCTAAGAAGCGGAGCTCCAGGTGGAGACACAAAATGTACCAAGAAACTGTGTGACGTGAAGGAAGCTACTCCATTTCTCTGAGCTTCAGTGTCCCCCCCTGTAAAATGGGGATCACAGGACTACTTCATAGAGCTGTTGGGGAAGTTACATAAAAGTTCCTGTGACAGCCAGTGTCCACATTATTAACAAAGTCATATCCGACTTCAAAATAATCGATGAAAAGAATAATGGCAATGAGACCAAAGATGGGCTGCTCAACTTCATAAGCAGCCCCAGCAACATGAGAATGAGAGAGGCTCCTAGTAAGCAGGGTTCTTCACAGCTCCACTGGAGACGAGGAACACGGGCTACACCAGGATAAGTCACTGTTGTACAGTGACTCGTGTAGGGAGGGTGGGTCCCTAAAGACACTGTGAAATCCAGTTACACACAGTGGCTCCTAGGAAACAACTACAAAGCAATCAACTCAGCAGATAGGAATGGGAAGGGGGCGAGCATAGGAGGATCAGAGCCACAAAATCTGACGGAAGACACTGAACCACGAGCGCCCAGCTCTGTCAACAGCTGCTGTGGTTGCACCAGGAGATCAAATGTCTGAGACAGTCATTGTGGAGACTGCTGGGAGCATAGTGGTCACTGAAGCCACACCCCAACAGCAGTTGCATCGGTGCACACAGAACCCGAGACTTTCCTCTCCATTAATCGTTGTTTTAAGATGATGAATATCCTCATGTTACAATGTCTCCTTCCAACCCTTGTGGATGAGTGTCATCAGAACCCCCTGAAGAGGTCACAGGCCACAGTAGTATAGAACACTGGGGGTTGGGGGAGCGGCACTGTACCTGAACACACGGACTATCACTCGGGTCTATTGAACACGAGAGAAGAACTCGAGGATGTTTTCTAAGGAGAATTCCCCGTCTTGCCACATTCAGAGATACTGCAGAGTTTCTCGTCCGTTCTTTACAAAAATGTTAAAGAATTCGAGTAATTAATTAATAAAGAGGCAAATTCTTCACATAGTGACAGGGTCCAGTTTCCATGACCAGCTTTTTCAGTTGTTTTGATAATATCCCACATTCAGGAATCAGAAATGTAACCTATTGGGATGTGTAATATAAACAAGGACTTTTTTTCATGTAGATCATCACCCAGGTTTTTAGGGATGACATGAATCATGAAAGTTGCTAACCATTCCTCCACAGGTTTCAATAAGACTTTTAAGTTAATTTACCAATCTCAGGAAAAGATAACTTGGTAATTCAAAATTTTGTTTCTGCATTCAAGCGTATAGTACAACCAAGAGAATGAGCAGAAAAAAATTAACAAGAAGGTCTTGCTTGCATTTCATCTTTTGCAAATAATCAGGATATTTTATGCTCTGTTCCTTTCACTACTCTAATCAATTTTTAAAGAATACGGTACATTTGACTATCCCTGGGCATGTTTATCCTGGAAACTTGCCAGAATCCAAAGCAGAGATGTTAAAGCTGACGGGTTTCAAATGCTGCCCAGGTGCTGTCTATCATGAACATGCCTCACCCAAAGCTGGACCACCGGTCTCTTCCTGAAGGATCAGAGTCATCACTCATGTCTCTGAGAGACTGGCCACTCAGGCCTGAGCTGAGATTAGGTGATCAATCTAAAGGGCAAAATGCTTAAGCTATTCTCATCTTAAGGATGCTGTTTTGGAGGCCTCTGCGCTGGAATGGGTTAGTGAAAACGGCCTACTAGATACTTGCCTGGGAATTGTGTTGTTCCCCTCTGCTCTTAGCAAATCCTGGGGAAACCAATGATTAACCCCAAGGATTCCTCAACTTTCACATCTGTGAAAAAGGCAAGCAACAGCCAATGTTACCACCCTGCAAACTCTTAAGCTGTGCTTGCAAGAGGGGCCACAAGGGCTAATGTCTCCTAGAAGCTGATGAAATGATGGTACTTTGGCTGGAGATGGCAGAGGGCAGCAGGCAAAGTGGAAAGTTTCTGGGATGTCAAACCAGTTCCCATAAGCACTTTAGAGAAGCACCTGGCGTTGGACTAGGTAAGAGGTTGTGGAAAGACCCACAGGCATGCAGGTGGGAGGAGGAATCAAGCAACGGAGGGAGGTGGTAGGGAAGAGGCGTGAGTCCAGTTTCAATTTTGGACAAAAGCAGTTGCACACTGTAGACCCGCGGCTGCCCATGCAGCCGCCACATCCTCCTAACTCCCTGGTCCCTCTCATCCCGTCACATTCCCTCCGGGACTCAGTCCATTTGGAGCGGGTGCAGGGCCAGAGTCCTGATTCAATTGGGGTTTGGCCCTCGGTCAAGCTCACATTGCCCTGTTCCTCCCCTCAGAGCTAGGCACGGCCCCGTGCCCAGAGCCTCCTGGGAGTTCTAGTCCTGCAGCCCTACGGGCTGCCAGCTGGGAGCGGTTAAGAGAGAAAAGCTCCCAGCATGCACATCTCGTGACCCCAATTCATGCCTTGTCTCTCGGGCCCTGGGCTCCACGCCTCTGATTCTCCATCCAACCCTCTTCTCTATACCACGCCCATTCTCCATGCCCTGCCCACCTTCCAGAGTATGCGCAGTGTGG
This sequence comes from Diceros bicornis minor, assembly GCF_020826845.1. NCBI lineage: Eukaryota > Metazoa > Chordata > Mammalia > Perissodactyla > Rhinocerotidae > Diceros > Diceros bicornis. The sequence continues at coordinate 271,182 of NW_026691132.1, read as the reverse complement.
TTGGGCTGCATCCCTTGAGGCCGGGACTCAGGTAGGGGTGGGGTTCACCAGCATGGCTATTGCTGAGGTTGCTTGCAGCCCTGGTGAAAGCTCCCTGGCCAGTATTTGAAATGTGAATTCAATATCTAAAATGGAAATACCAGGTGCCTGGGATCCTGGAATTTGCCTTTTCAAGGCCACTGTCCTACCATCCCCTCTATCCCTCCAGGCTGCCATGATCCTCGCTCTGGACCCATAGTGAGGGCCGTTGCAGAGATCCTCCCTTTGGACCCAATCTGCCTGAAGGGCCCATACCTTGGTCAGGAGTCTTAGAAGGACTGCCCTGAGCCATGTCATAAAAAGGAGAAAACATCACATTGGACAGCCCCAATTCCTGCATTATACAGACAGGAAACTCAGGTGCACTGGTAAGTGACCCCTAAGCCACTTCAGGGGACCACACACATGCCCCTTCTCCCACGCTGCACACAGGCTGGTTCACTGGACTTCCTTATCCGAGTGTGGACCTCTTAGCCTCGTCAACATAGGCAGCAACACTGAAACTTCCCTTTGGTCCTTCCCACAATGTTAGGCAAGTTTTTGCAGGAAGGTAATATGCAATTTCTGCTCTACTATAGGGTTGGCTCCTTGGGAACTAGTTTTAATATCCTTGTTTAAATATACCCTCAGAATCACAAAATAATTTTTTGCTGTGGGGGTTATGGTGATAATTCTCTGAAGTCGTTTTTTCATTTAGCCTTTCTGATTGACTCCAAATACTACAGCACCACACGCTTCTTAGAATGGTGGATGCACAGCTCCACTTCTTTGCAGGGAGAACGCACAACAGCAGAATATCCGTGGCCTGACTTTCTGGAGCATCCGTATTACTACAAGATTTGGAAGAAGAAAAGTTAGGTCATTTCCAAGGTAAGGAATTAAAAACTTAACACTAAGATGAGGTGGGAAAGTCATATGCCATTAATAATTGTCAGTAATCTGTGCCTGAAATGTCAGACTTTCTCTGAGAAAGAACTCTGAGACCCTATTTCCCATTGTTTTATTTATTTATTTATTTTTTTAAAGATTTTATTTATTTATTTTTTCCCCCCAAAGCCCCAGTAGATAGTTGTATGTCATAGCTGCACATCCTTCTAGTTGCTGTATGTGGGACTTGGCCTCAGGATGGACGGAGAAGTGGTGCCTCGGTGCGCGCCGGGGATCCAAACCCGGGCCACCAGCAACGGACTGCGGGCACTTAACCACCAAGCTACGGGGCCGGCCCCCCATTGTTTTAAATAGGAAAAATTAGAAGGCATAGCAAATCTATTGAAAAACTCTACCAATTTCCTAAGTCGCAATATGGCACCTAGACATAAGTTACGAACATCATGTGCTCCTCATTTTGTTCCTCATTCAACCCAGTCCCACAGGTCTTCAGTGCATGCTGTGAACACAGCACTGTGCTAGGAGTCGAGGCCTTGGTGAGCATCGTGGTAGGGGTGGACCTTGCTGGAGAAAGATGGCATCATAAAAAATCCATGCCACTTACAAAACTGAGGCAAAAATAGAAAGACCCAGGAGCCACGCAAGGATGAGGGCATTAATAGATACTTGGGAGTATTAAAATCCATCTAATGGTGTCATGAGTGAATGTGTTCCACTTTAAAACAAAACACTGCTGTTATTCTGAGATACTGAGTTAGTATCTTTGTGCAAATATGCAGGATTCAAAATGTTTATTGATGTATAACATGCATACAGAAATATATGAAGTCATCCACGTAAATCTCAAAGAATTATTACAAAGTGAACACACTTGTGTGACCAAGAACTAGCACCAGCTTTACTCAGGCCCCAACCATCCTTTTCTCCCTATTTCCTCCCCAAAGGTAACTGATATCTTACCAGCGAACACTATATATCGAGTTTGTCTTCTTATACACGTGTTTTATTACAGAACATTTTAAACAATATACAAAATAAGCAAAATAGCATAGTAGGCCCATCACCCATCTTCAACAACTACTAATCATCTGCTATTTTTGTTTCAGCCACACTCCATCCCATTCCCACCTCACGTTATTATTCTTGTAAGCCTTTGTGAGTGTGTGGTGAGTAAGATGTATGCACACTGAAAGGCACAAATCTCAGCCGTACAGTTTTGGCAAATAAACATGCCCATATAACTTTCATCCCTTTAAGAATAGGATATTTCCATCACCTCCAGAAAACTCCTTCCTGTGTTGGCAAATAAACATGCCCATATAACTTTCATCCCTTTAAGAATAGGATATTTCCATCACCCCCAGAAAACTCCTTCCTGTTCCTTCCCAGGCAATTTTTTCCTTCCCCCGAAGCAACCACTGTTCTGGTTTTTTCAGCATAGGTTCATCTTGGCTGAAATCATCCCATGTGTGTTGTTTTCTGTCCAGCTTGCCTCCCTCAGCACGAGGTTGATGAGTCTCTCTCAGCATGTGTGTGTCAGCATTTGCTCCTTGGCACGGCTGAGGGCGTTCTGCTCTGTGGATGCCCCAAAGTGCACTCATCTTCCTCCTGGGGACGTGCAGGTCATCTCCTGTGAACAGTCTTGTACAAACGTTTTTTGGTATGCTGTTTAATTCCTTTATTAGCATTTAAGTTGTGACACACCTTTGCATTTTTACTGGTTGGTCCAGATTATAATATGCATCTTTAACATATCACAGCCTACCTAGACTTAATAGTTCACCAGTTTAATCAATGTAAAATATGGAAGCCTTGCTACAGAACAGTTCCATCTACCTCTGTCTGTCCTTTGTGCTATTGTTGTCATAAATTTTACATCTACCCATGTTATAAATCCCACAATACAGTGTTATAATTTTTGCTTTAAATAGTCATAGGTATTTTAAAGAAATAAGTTAAGTGTTTGGAAGGAAATGCTTTGAGACTCTGCAATTGTACTGTTTCTTCTTTAAGTTTCCTCCACAGTTTTTGCATTCATCAGTCAATCTTTCCAACAGTAATTATTACTGTAGCGTTCTAGTGGCGATTTTCAATTTCATGCTATCTAGCGCATATATTATTTGGAATTCTCTGAGGAAGATTCCCCACCCTCCCTCTCCCTTCCTTCTTCCTTTCTTTCTCTCATTCTTTTTTTTTTCCCCTTTTTTCTTTCTTCCTTCCCTTCCTTTCTTATTTAATCTTTCTTATATCAGTATAGCCTCGTGGATATTTATTTTATTCTCTGGATAATAATCCAATGCTACCATTATTTATTTTGTTGCTCACAGTTTTCCAGCTTGAGTCATTGGGAAGTCTTTTAGACTGATTCACTTTGACACGTCCCATCATTTTCTGTGTGTTTTTTTTTTTAAAGCACTTTCCTACTTTCTGGCACTACAAGATGATCCAGGCTCATTTTGTATTTTCTATCTCCAGCCCTAGAATGAGCCATTTCTCCAAGAAAACCTGGTTTCTTTTATTGGAGAATGATGTTTAGAAAACAAGATCTGGGAGCTAGATGTGCTCATTAATATTAGAGTGTCACTGCTTCTAGTCCCTCTCAGCAGAGCTTGGAAATGTATGTATGAATATAAACTCAAGTATACACATCTGTCTATCGATCTATCAATCTATCTATCTTTTTTGATAGATATATTAAAAGAGACATGGATTCATACTGATATTTCCAACTCCAAGCCAACACCACAGGGTTTATTCTAGCATTCTCCTTTTGTTTATTTGTAACTTCTTTCACCAACAGTGAGAAACTTAACTACAGTTAGCTACGATATGTTTACTGTGTCAACTAGTTTCAGAATTGCTAATCCATACCCTTATTAAAAACAAATTTACCACCTAAAGTACAGTGTTAGTGTCCAGTGCTTTAGTTCTACAGTATCCCGTCAAAACACTGTCTTCCAAAGTAACTTAGGTCAGGACCTTTCATCCCCACTCCTTCTGTATGGTTATGTCACATGCTTGTAATACAGTGAGATTCATTTATCACTGCAGTCCATCTGGGTTCCCCAGCATCCTGATTGATTTTTAAAATTTGCAGAATAAAATTCACTCTTTGCTGTGTACAGTTCTATGGGTTTTGACATTATGGTCATGCATCCATGTCCACAGTACCACACAGAGCTGTGTTTTTCACCCCCAAAGTTCTCTCATGCTATCCCTTTGTATTCAACCCCTTCCCCTACTCCATCCCTTGGCAACCACTGATCATTTTCCATCCCTGTAATTCTGCCTTTTCTAGAAAGTCATATAAATGGAATCATATTCTATACAGCCTTTTGAATCTGGCTTCCTTCACTTAGAGAAATGTAGCCAAGATTCATCCATGTTGTTGTGTGAATCAAGAGTTTATCCTGGGAGCAGCCCGTGGCTTAGTGGTTGAGTGCGTGCGCTCCCCTACTGGCGGCCCAGGTTCGGATCCATGGTGCGCACTGACACATCGCTTCTCAGGCCATGCTGAGGTCGTGTTCCACATACATCAACTAGAAAGGTGTGCAAATACGACATACAACTATCTACTGGGGCTTTGGGGGGAAAAGGAGGAGGATTGGCAAAGGATGTTAGCTCAGGGCTTATCTTCCTCACACACAAAAAAAGAGTTTATCTTTTTTATTGCCAAGTAGTATTATAATATACCAATGCAACACAGTTTCTTTCTCCACTCACTTGATGAAGGACATTTAGTTTATTTCCAGCTTTTGGCAATTATGAATAAAATGGCTATAAAGATTCCCACAAAGATTTTTGTTTAAACATTAGTTTTCAATTTTCTTCAGTAAATACCTAGGAGTGGGATATATGAGTCATATAATCAGTGTATGTTTAGCTTTATAAGAACCTGCTCAACTGTTTTCTGAATGCAACTATCATGTTGCATTCCCAGTTCTAATTGTTAATTGCTCCTAGTCCTCACCAGCACGTGGTATTTGCAATTTTATTTTTTATTTCAGCCATATAATAGGCGTGCAGTATCTTATTGTGGCTTCTACTTCCTTTTATAAAGTGAGTTCTGCTAAATATAGAATTTTGTGTTGACTTTTGGGTTTTCTTTCTGCAATTGAATGATGTCATTTTATTGTTGAGTTGTCTCTTTTGTTTTTGATAGTACATCATCCATCATTTACATTATTTCTCCCTGTATGTAATGTCTTCCACTGTATGTGTGTATTTCCCTGACTGCTTTCAAGATTTTCTTTTTATCTTTGGATTTTAGTAGCTTGACTATCATGTACCTAAGTATGCTTTTCTTTTATATTTTATTTTGTGGGTTTGCTGAATTTCTGGGATCTAAAATTTTAGATTTTCCAACAAATTTTGGAAGTTTTATGCTATTACTTATTGATTTGTCTTTCTGCCTCATTTAATTTTTCTGTCTCTCTCCTCTCTGCTTGGGACTCAATCATCTCACAGGTCATAAGGCTCTGTTCATTTTTCTTCAAAATTTTTACATTCTTTTCTTCAGACTGGATAATTTCTATTGCTGTATCTTCATGTTTTTTCTACTATTTCTAATCTACCGGTAAACTCAAAAGTATTTTTTTATTTCATCTTCTTATTTGATTCTTTTGTATAATTTCCACTTCTCTGCTGAGTTCCCACATCTGTTCATTCATTATGGGAATATTTTTCTTTACCACCATGATCATCTTTATAATAACTGCTTTTGTATTCTTGACTGCTAATTACAACACATTGGGGAGAGTTTCTACTGCCTGCTTTTGGTCACATATGGATTACATTTTCCTATTTCGTCAAATCTCATGCTTCTTTTAAATTGTGTACTGGAAATCATGAAAGATAGATATAGAGGCTCCGGATTCTATTGTATTCCTTAGAAGAGTTTTGTCATTTTTCTAGCAGGGAATCAGCTTGGCTAGACTGAAATTCCAATCCTATCTCATTTACAGTGGGCATAGCTGAAATCCTAGTTTAGTTCTTTCATCTTCCAACTGCTGTTTTTACACTAGGCCTTCTGGGGCCTACCCTGCATGTGTGTTGTTCAAAGATCTGCCAATTTGCAGTGTGTGGAGGAGAGACTTATATATTTTGCAATTTTCCTCTTTGTGGCTCCCTCTCTTCCAGAATTTCTCCCCTAACTTTCCAGCTACTCTGCCAGCCAAAAATACATCCTCTAACATTACAAGTAAGACTGTAGTTTTTCCCCTGTCTAGGCCATGTGCAGATTTTGGAATGCTTTGAGGCAAAAGACACAAGCTTGCAAATATCTCCTGGTGCAATTCCCATCATTTAAGGGAAAATTCCCTGTCAGTTCTGCTTGCTTTTGGAAATGATTTATACATACACACAAATACACATTTATTATACGTGTATTACATATAGCCACACGAGTCTGTATAAATATATATACTATTTTGTGCAGATTTTATCATTGTTATCTGTGAGAGTGTTAGTTCAACAGGCTACTCCACCATTACTAGAAGCCAGACCTCGGTTTTGTTTCTTTCTTGGATTTTATATAAATGGAATTATAAAATATATAGCCTTTTGAATATAATTTCTTTTATGCAGCATTATGGTTGTGATATTCATCCATGCTATTGCATGTAGCTAGTGTTTGTTCATTTGTTGAAAATAATTAATTTTTTAATGGTCATAAAATATGCATAACATAAAATTTTAACCATTTTTACGTGTACAGTTCAGTGACATTCAATATATTCACATAATTGTGTAGCCATAACCTCTGACCATCCACAGAACTATTTTCACCTTGCACTGAAACTTTGTGCCCATTAAGCAACAACTCCCTGTTATCTCTCCCTCTTGCCCCAGGGAACCACCATTCTCCTTTCTATTCCTATAAATTTGACTACTCTAAGTACCTTATATGAGTGGAATCATACAGTATTTTTCCTTTTGTGACTGGCTTTATTTCACTTAGTATAAAGTCCTCAAGCTTCATCCATGTCATAACATGTGTCAGAATTCCTTCCTTTTAAAGGGTGAAGAGTATTCCACTATGTGTATATACCACATTTTTTTGTCAGTTCGTCCATTGATGGACACCTGGCTTGATTCCAGCTTCTGGCTATTTTGAATAATGCTGTTAAGAACACGGGTGTACATATATGTCTTTATACCTCTGCGTTCAGTTCTTTTGCGTGTATACCCATAAATGGTGTTCTCAGATTCACTTTTTCACATGTAGGAGGGTTTCCCACACCTCCAGCAAGCAATTCTTGGAATGCCAGCTGGTCGCCAGCTAATTCAACTCAATTTGATGCTGACAACCCAGAGATACATCAGATTCCACAGGTTGATGGCTCCGTCCTGTAAGTCTGCACACCCACCCAACCTCACCTCAACTTCAGATGCCAGTTACAAGCCCAGGCTGTTACCTATACTTCTGACTTACTGGCTAAAAACCAGAGGTTCCCACAACCTTCTCCTTGGGTTTGATTAATTTGCTAGAGTGGCTCACAAAACTCAGAGAAACATTTACTAGATCACCAGTTTATTATAAGAGGATATAATTCAAGAACAGCCTGTTGGAAGTGGTGCATAGGGAAAGGTATGGAGATGGTACACAGAGATTTCATGCCATCTCCAGGTGGACCACTCTCCGAGCAGTCCTTGTCATTGCCAACCTGGAAGCTCTCTGAACCGCCTTCTCTTGGGATTTTTATGGAGGCTCTCTCACATAGGCATGATCAATTATTAACTCAGATTCCAGCCCCTCTCCTCTCTCTGGAGGATAAGGGGTAGGGCTAAAAATTCCAAGCTTCTAATCAGGGCTTGGTCTTTCTGGTGAGCAGCCCCCATTCAGGAGGCATCCAGAAGCCCCCAGAGTTGCCTCAATAGAACAAAAGATTCTCCTAGTGTTCTTACCACTGGGGAAATTACAAAGGTTTTAGGAGCTCTGTGCCAAGAACTGGACGCAGAGGCTGATAAATATGTTTTTTATTATTTCAGAACCCGTAAGTGGAATATCTAGATCATATAGTAATTCTATTTTTAATCTTTGAAGGAACTTCCATACTGTTTTCCACAGTTTTATATTCTCACCATCAGAGCACAAGGGTTCCAATTTCTCAACATCCTTGCCAACACTTGTTATGTTCTGATTTTGTGATGGCAACTATCCTAATGGGTGTGAAAAGGTATCTCATTGTGGTTTTATTTCACATTTTCCTGATACTTAGTGATGTTGAGCATCTTTTCATGTGTTTCCTGTTCATTTTATATCTTCTTTGGAGAAATGTCTATTCAAGTATTTTGTGCATTTTTAAATTGAGTTTTTTTTTATTGTTGAGTTGTAGAAGTTCTTTATTTATTCTAGATATTAATCCGTTATCAGATTTGTGATTTGCAAATATTTTCAACCATTCCATGGTTTGCCTTTTTACTCTGTTGATAGTATCTTGTGATACAGAAAACTTTTTCATTTTGATGAAGTACAATTTGTTATTTTTTTTTTGTTACTTATGTCTTTGGTGTCATATTAAAGAAATCATTGTTACAATGGCATTTGGACACAATGACACACAGCTTTTACCGTGTGTTTTCTTCTAAGGATTTTATAGCTTCAACTCTAACATTTATATCTTTGATCCATTTTGAGTTAATTTTTGTATATGGTGTAAATTACGAGTCCAACCTCATTCTTTTGCATGTGAATATCCAGTTTTCCCAACAATATTTGTTGAAAAACTGATCTTTTCTCCAATGAATGGTCTTTGTACCTTTGTCAAAAATCATTGGACCATATACGCAAAGTTTTGTTTCTGGGGTCTCTATGCTGTTTCATTAGTATAGTGTGTGTATTTATGCCAATACCACACTGTTTTGATTACCTTATAGTAAGTTTTGAAATCAGGAAGTGTGAGTTCTCTAACTTTGTTCTTCTTTTTCTAGATTGTTTTGGCTATTCAGTGTCCCTTGAGAGTCCATATGAATTTTAGTATAGATTTTTCTAATTTTGCAAAACCATCACTGGAATTTTTACCTCTTTGAGTAAGTTGATTCTTAAGTATTTTACTCTTTTTGATGCTATTGTAAATAAAAACATAAAGTTTTTAAATTTCTTTTTCAGATTACTTATTATTAATGTATAGAAGAACAACTAGTTTTTAGATGTTGATTTTGTGTCCCACTACTCTGCAGAATTTTCTAGTTCTAACAAATTTTTGGTGGAATTTTTAGGGGTTTCAACATATAAGATACTATTTGTAAACAAATATAATATTACTTCTTCCTTTCCAATTTGGATGCTATTTCTTTCTTTTTCTTGCATACTTGCCTTGGCTAGAACTTCTAATACCATGTTGAATAGAAGTGGTGAAAATGGGCCTTCTTGCCTTGTTCCTGATCTTACAGAAAAAGCTTTCATTCCTTCACCATTGAATATGATGTTCTCTGTGGATTTCTATATATGGCTTTTATTATGTTGAAGTAGTTTCCTTTTACTCTGAGGGGTTTTTTAGTGATTTTTAGCATGAAAGCATGTTTAGTTTTGCCAAACACCTTTTCTGCATCCATTGAGATGATCATGTGTTTTTTTCCTTCATTCTGTTAATGTGGTTTATTACATTGATTCATTTTCATATACTGAAACACTCTTTATTCCAGAGATAAATGCCACTTAAAAATGTTGTATAATCCTTTTAATATGCTGATTAATTTAGTTTATTACTGTTTTATGGAGGATTTTTATATCAATATTCATCAAAGATATTGACCTATAGTTTTCTTTTCTCTGAGTGTCTTTGGCTTTGATATCAGGGTAGTGTTAATCCCATAGGATGACTTTAGAGGTATTCTCTCCTCTTCAACTTTTTGAAAGAGTTTGAAAAGAATTGGTGTTAGTTAATTTAAAAAAAAGTCTGTGGCCCAGGAATAAATTCAGCATAAAATAAATACAAATAAATATTTTTTATAAATATGAAAAAGTTTTCTTACTAAAAAAAATTAAAAATTAAGTAAGTACATCACTTATCACTTTATTTCTAAAAAGTTTTTTAACCTACTAGTAAGCATGAACAAATTGTTAGAATTAAAATGACTGAAGTGTTAATTTTCTTCATTGCAAATTTTGTGACAGAAGTATATGATGCCGTCATGTATGACATCTTTTATGAAAAAATGATCATTTTTTGTAGTATTTGAAAATATTATGAATTTTCCCAGTGGCCTCTGACAATACTCTGATATGCAAAGTTATCTTTTCAACATGTATGTCTCATCATCATCCTTACCAAATTAACAAACTCAGGTGCTAATTAATCAACTACTTTTCATATGATTCAGGTTCTCCACCACCAAGTCCCCTAAGCATCAGGAAATTCTACAATTTCTGCAAGATTAACAATTTTACCTTACACTGTATATATCTCATGTGGTTTAAAACATCCAAAAATCATTGATAAACTGACCCTGTCCAGACTAAAGCATTGTGAATTATAAAAGGTGGTCTCTGTTAAGCGAGGAAGGATTTCAGGTTGACCTTAATTTTATAAGTGGTCTATTTTTTACAGTGTATTGTTCTGTTATGTATTTCACTTCTTCTCTAAAAAAAGTGATAATTGAGGACACTTAGAGAAAAATTTGAGAAAATAAGGTACTGTTACACACTGTAAGCTTCAAATGCTTTCAAGCATAAGATACAATAAGAACTAAAACTATGAAATGGCAGAGGAAATAGAGATAAGAGGATGAAATTGCAGAACTGAATCTATAATAATATCTCAATGGCTAATGTTATGGTGCCAGGAATGTGGTGAAGTCAAAGAATTTGTAAAGATGATAATAAACACACTACAAAGAAATAACATTGAAATTTTCATAGAGAGAATTTTTACAGTGATATGACAGAGAACAAGGAAGAGAAGTTGGAGTGAGAGATTATCTGCTTCTTAAATTATTTCCATTGTTGAGAACAAAAATCCAATTTGCTGAAATCTTTATTCCCCTCTATGACCCTACCTTTACCTGCAAAATCTCAGCATTGAATCGATGTCACAGTCCAGCTTTTCCATCCCTGGGGAACAGAGCAACTTATCTCACCTGAAACCTCAATTGCTCAGGCTGTGAAACAAGGCCGGCCATCCACTCTCACAGAGGAGCCAACTGGAGGATACGATTTTTGGTTCTGAATTCAGCTAAACATCTTCAAAGAACTGTATCTGGCCTTCCTTATCCAGGGCTATCAGTGAAGTGTTGGCTGGCTTTCAGAGAAGAGCAATTCACACTCAGTGGAGATATTTTCTGTTGAGCTCTCTAGAGAAGGCTGTGGGGCTTGTCAGTAAGAGTTGATTTCTATGCGGCTTATAATTTTTTATTTTATTCAGAGATTTATAAAGAAATTTACATGGTAAGTATTATTATCAACATAAACGTTGTCTATTCTCTGGTCATTTAAGAAAAATTTTCCTCTCAGGGTCCACCCATGGACGAAGCCCAGATTTAATCTCCAAGAGTCAGCCAGGCACTCTGTGGTCCATGGGAAGCCCTCAAGTTTGCAGCCTGTTTCCTTGTGTGCTGTGCTGGTGTTTAATCTTCCATCTCTTCCGGGTACAACTAGACAGATGCTTATGAAATCATCAAGGGACTTGACATTCAACAAATGTACTTTTCATTATCTTTAGACTTCTACACTTTTCAAAAAGACTCTCAGCATTTCCAGTAATTGTGCAGCAGTTTACCCAACACTAAGGTTCTCACTATTAAAAGTTAAATAAATTTTGAAAAGGAAAAAGTGATCTTTGCAATTTTGTACAGAATCTATATAATGGGTGCATCCTTATAAATGGAGCTGATGGTGCTCAGGGCAAGCTACCCCAGGAGGCACCACTCTGGTATGCAGATTATTTCAAGCTGAAGACAATAAGGACTCAGAGAACTCACGAAGAATATTTGAGTTTCCCCTCCCAAACTGCCTAAAGAATTTAAAACAAAAGATCTGTTTCAGGAAGGAGTTATTATCATGATGGCTGTAAAGATAATGTAGGATAGAGGTTACAACAGGAAAGGCACCAAGCCCCTTTTATCAAAAACTTTCTCTCTCCCTGACCACATTATCTATAGATGACCCTGAGAAGAGTTGTCAAGCAAACATTTGCATTTCTATCTCCATGTGAGTTGTCTTCTTGCCCTCTGAGGTCCCAGACCACTACCCATCCCCAACACCTTCCTCGTCTATAGCTACAATACTTAAGCGGGCAGCTTAGACAGAGGGACCACTTGCTCATTTCTGAGTTTCTCCCATGTATACATGTTATTAAACTTGGTTTTATTTTCTCCTGCTAACCTGGCTTGTTAATTATTTGGCCAGCCATAAGAACCTTAAGAAAAGGGCAGAGGCAGATTCTCTCTCTCCCCCAACAGTTTTTGTGCCCAACGTGGGGCTACACTGGCTGGCAAGTTGCGTTCTCTGGCTGGAAGAACTGCCTTCTACCTGGATTACTGCAGATGATGAGATATGGGAATGCCTGACGAAAGCCGGAAAAATGTAAGACTTCTTACCATGTCAGCCTCCCAGAATCTCTACCTGTGGATTCTGGTGGAGGTAAGTGGTGAGAATATTTTTCTCTTTCTAAATTTAGATTGGCAGGAGAAAATATTTGGGAAACTAGTTTCTTGTGCTTTTAGTGACTCTTGGTTTAAATTTGGTAGAGTACTCTTGGTTTTGATCTTGATCACTTTTCCTCCCAGAGATAGTCTCTGTTTTTCTCTTTTGTCTTTGTCTTTTGTATCGTGTGTCATAAGAAGGAAATACCATAGGGTAGGACGCAGGCATAGGCCTTATAAGCCTACTCTCCGTGTCGGCCCCACAAACTGGTGAGTTTGCGGGTCTCACCAGACTGGTGTCTATTTAGACAAACTTTGCTGTGGGTTAATATGCACATGAAGTGAAGGCCATTGTCAAGGGCATCTTGGAAGCAAAAGGGCCGCAAATTTGGTGGGCACGGGTCGAGCAGTTAAGAGCCATTAGGGCGCTCGCCACTTTCAGGAGACTCCCGTGACAGGATAACTTGGGTCATGGAACGGGATAGATGACACAGGTCCCCCGCCAACTGCAAGAAAATGTCCATGCAACGACGAGGTACTCTGTAAAGCACACAGTCCCCAACCCCGTGGCTCCTCCCCCCCTAAGTATTATTCTGGCTCCAGGAGACCTAAGGCGTGGCTAAAGCTGTCATTGTGCACATAAGAAAAAAACCGGATGAGGTTTTTCCTTCTGTCTTGTTCTGTGTCCTGAGACAACTTGGCTTTGTGCCAAGTGAGAATATTCTCCTTGGTCTCCACCATACGGAAGGTGCATTTACCGGGGTGCCCCTTGGTGGCCAGTCAAGTAGATTGGGGTTCTGAACTGTCTCTTTGTCCGGCTGTGCCAAGTTCTCAGGGGAGTTTGTCATAAAGGGCCCAGTCCATAAGGGCTTTTGTCGTCTTAACCTTTGTTGCTTGTTAGTGCTGGAAAAATCCCATTCCAGTATCAACTGCCCGGTGTCACAGTTTAGCGGGTCTGTGACTGGAGGCGTCCCACACTATTGTGGAGACAGGACACACCGTTTTCATTACACCATCCTTACCGCCTGTGCAATGAAGGTCTTTACTTTCTCTGAATATCTTTGGGAGTGAATTCTGTGGATCATGGGGGCTACATCATCTGCGCCCTCACCAGGGACGCCTCTTGAGTCCATGGTAAAGATTTATTCTAAGCGTGGAAAGTTACCTCCGGGTCTTTCCTTAAAAAGTCTTATTGGATCAAGTCACTATTGGAATAAATATACAAATGAAGATCCTACTCGTCAATGGCCAGACGACGGATTCTTTGAATTGGGAAAACTTCTAAATTGGGGGAAAAAAATATGTTTTGAGAGCTCTCACACAATTGTTTAATTGGTACCTAAAAAAGGGCCAGAAAAAGGAAGGGAAAAATTTAAATAGCCTTAAGACCTTGACTCAGGTTACAATTGAATTGAGAACATGTAAGTGTAAGTGTTTATAAGATTATAAAGGTTGGAATATTTGAGCTAATATTAGATAAAGAGGTTACATCAACTTTGCCTGAGTATATTTTAAAATGTCTGACTGGGAATGCTTCCCTTGTCCAAAATCAGAAGACCAAGACCTATTAATAAAAATCTTAATGATAACTATGTTTAAAGATATAAGAGGTGATGAAATTTACATGAACTTTTGTACAAAAAACTGATGTTATTTCTATTACAGAACTGGTTAACAAAAATAGTAATTTAAATGATGGTTAATTTTATCTAATGTCTTATGAAGTCTTATAGACAATCTAAATAATTATTGGGAACAAGTAACTAAATAGTTGTGAAAAAGATGAATGTTGGGTGAACTTTAAACAATAATTATGTGTTATGGTGGTTACAGCTTCCAAACTCTTTTTGGTGACTTAAAACTTTAGAGTTTTGCTAAATTTTGTGATAAAAATTCACTGAGTATCATCATTTCCAAATAAGATAAGATATTAAACATTGATTGCTAAACTTACGTTTGTCTACTTTTGGCTTTTCATTACAGGAAAACTAAAAGGTGTTTTGAGTCTATTGGTAAACGTGTGTTTTATTAAAAGATTGTACTATAAAGGAACATATTTCTAGAAGTTATGAAGTTTTTATAAATTTTCCAAGCCACAAGATCCTAATGTAAAAGAAAGTTTATAATGGTTTACTTTGTTTTTACTTACAAATTGGGGTTTCTAAGAGTTAAAATTTCTAATTAGTATATGTGATTGAAGCTACTAAATATTAAGAAAAATATGTCTGTGCACAAGGAAAGTAAGATGTATAAAGAAGGAACAAAGAATGGAGATATTTTATTTGATTGATTAAGGAAGATAAATTTGTCTTCAAGAACTAGGAGGGAAAAGAAAGACATGGGACAAATTCTGAATGTAAAAAGAAAGTTATAGGTTTGTGGAAGAGGAATTCTGGAAAAGGAGTTTTTGTATGGTCAAGTTGGCTAAGATTGAAATGAATTTAATTAAGTAAATGAATTTTAATATCAGAAGGAAGCAGGTACAAAATTATCATTTGGTCTTCTTTCTCTTAAAAGGATAATTTTCTTGAACTTGATAAAGAGGTTATAAAAGATTTTTCTTTACCTTTGGGTAAGTCTACCTAAAAGACAGAAAAAAAAAAAATCTGTTAAAATGATTTCCTGCGTTCAAAAGACTGAGGTCCCTCTATTAAGGTTTTTGGACTGTCAATGCTCTCTTTGCTTTAACGTTTTATATTTCTGACAAGCTCCCAAAAATTCATATAAATAAAGTCTTTTTTTTACTTTTTTTCTTTGAGAATTTTCAAAGGGCCTTGGAACTTCTCAAAGAAATTTGCTCTCTTCCTACAAAGGGAAAGATACTAAATTTATTAGGCTTATTCCGTATGTTAAATTACATGGAAAGCATTGTCAGACAAGTGATGGTAAGTCTGCTTAGGCGCTGTTATGTGGGCAAATGTTATTGACATAGGTGTTTTAAAATTGTATAACATTACTGAAATTCTGATCTGTCCTGATTATCAGTCATAATTCTGGTTACTATTATTTTAAAGTGTTGTGTGTCACAAAATTAACCAAATTTCTCTGTCAATTGCCATTTTGAGGTCTTGTTTACAGACTTATTTCTTTGCTCTAATGCTCTTGCAAAATGTTTCAACTTCAGAAAAATTCATGGAAAGTACTCTGACATTTACACTGGAGTACTGGTTTCTGACAAACTTTCTGATAATAAAACTGAACTTGGTAAGAAATTACAGAAAGCTGATGGAAAGACTGATAACTTCATGAAGCTGCTCAGAAAAAGATTGGGGTCAAGAATGGATTACACAGGACTGAATGAACTGATAAGGATGATTATAATTTTTATTATTTTTCATTTGAAGTATTGCTGACTTTTTAATGTTTTTTTTTTTTTAGATTTAAGGAAAACTTTTTCTCTTTTCTCCTGAGCTAGCTATGACTTATAACAATTTGGTAAATAATGTTTTTGTAAGTAAAATTGAAATATTTATCTTTCTCTCTATCTGATCCCTCGAATTTGGAAACTCTTAGTGAGTATTGTTGTTTTCATGGCAATATAGTTATTTGCATAAGTTCAATAAGAATCTGTTCTCCTTATAACAGGACACAATTGGAAACACTGGTTCTATTACCAAGGCTGTGACTGGAACATCATATTTGCGATACAACCATACAGCTTTTGAGGAATGAAGATTGGACTTTATGGAATAAAGCCACGTGGAAACATTAGCCTGGTACCTTATGTTCCAAGCAGCACTTACCAGGATAAGTAAAGAATGTCACTTATCTGGCAAGCACAAGGAACCTCGAAATATTTTGGGGGAACCTCGGAAGAAAGGAGTTCACCCAAATCTGTAGGTATTACAGGCAAAGTCTGATAACAAAATCCTTGGCTTGGCTTTCCTGGCCTGGAGAGGCCTTTAAAGTTCAATCTGAGATTCCTTATAAAAAGTTCCAGCACAGCAGATTTAAAAGAGCCTATGTGATCAATTGCTATTCTTGCTGTACTTATGTAAATAATTGGGCCAACTCTATTGGAACTAGACTTATTTTGCAAACTACTTAGTATTAATTTGTCTATCTTTGATAAAAATGAGGGTGATTTTAGAAAGAAAAATTATATTTCTGTAAAAACTATAGTGTAGATTTGCGGATATTAGATCCTGGTTTTGTTAATTGTATTTTAAGGTTTTTGTTTTATATTGTTGACTTGACTGGGTCCTGATTTCTTCTAGTCTCCTAAAATATCTGGCTACAGATCTCCAAACTAATGTTTTTGATTTTTTCCATCACTTTCATTAGGAATCACTGAAAACTGAACCTGCCCTTTTTCCTGAAGCCTTATAAACTGAAGCTGATGGACTTGCTATAAACTTAAGAGATTACCCGATGACATCACCAGAGACATTTTAAACTGCAAAAGCTGCTTTGACGTTGACATCTAAAAATCTTATCTGGCTCTCCTCTAAACTCAGAAACTGCTTTACAACTTGCTCCAACCATTAACCTTGTTTTTCTTTCGTTTACATAGAAATGCTTCCATTAAATACTTGATTGCTTGCTTCCACAATATAGGTGTAACCTTGAGAGCCCACCTGCATCACCACCTTCTAAAATGTACTTAATTGAACTATCTATTATCAGGACTAAGAAATGTGCTCAGTGAGATGAAACAATCTACCAACTCAGCTTCTGGACTATGAAACGTCTTTAATTTTCAAAAGGACTGTGAAACTTCTAGGAAAGTTTCAGAGGAGGGAACTGATGGTGCTCAGGGCAAGTTACCCCAGGAGGCACAACTCTGGTATGCAGATTATTTCGAGCTGAAGACAATAAGGACTCAGAGAGCTCAGGAAGAATATTTGAGTTTCCCCTCCCAAACTGTCTAAAGAATTTAAAACAAAAGATCAGTTTCAGGAAGCAGTTATTATCATGATGGTTGTAAAGATAATGTAGGATAGATGTTACAACAGGAAAGACTCCAAGCCCCTTATATCAAAGACTCTATCTCTCCCTGACCATATTATCTATAGATGACCCTGAGAGGAGTTGCCATGCAAACATTTGCATTTCTATCTCCATGTGAGTTGCCTCTTGCCCTCTGAGGTCCCAGACCACTATCCACCCCCAACACGTTCCTCGTTTTTAACTGCAACACTTAAGCAGGCAACTTAGACAGAGGGATGAGTTGCTCATTTCTGAGTTTCTCCCATGTATACATGTTATTAAACTTGTTATTATTTTCTCCTGCTAACCTGGCTTGTTAATTATTTGGCCAGCCATAAGAACCTTAAGGGAAAGGGCAGAGGGAGATTTTCCCTCTTCCCCCAACAACAAGATTATCTGATTCCCAGAAAAAGAAAGCATTACTATAATATTAAGGCTACAACTGTCAAAATGAAGCCAAGATACACTCAAGTCGAGCTTTTGTTCAAAAGTTAATTGGCTCCTCTTTGAAACTTTATCATGTTTATTATGTAAGCATAATATAGAGCCTAGAATATAGAAAGTGCTTATGGGTAAGTTAACATTGTGATCATTTATTTTGTAAATGTTAGTATGAGAGATGTAATTCATTTTCTAGTATATTCAGATTTTCAAGTTCTGCTAAACCTAAAGCCACATTACTGGCAAGTTGGGATACCTCTAGACATCTGAAAAATATGAATCCTAAACAGAAGCATATAAATTCTCTATTCATCAGGTTCTAAGTTCTAAAACATTCTAAGGTTTTGGAACAAATCAATGGCATTCCAAATTTACAGTAAGGCTACATGTGCCACACAGGATCCTACAGGAAGAGAAATCCAGATTTTAAATAGAGGAGACTATGCACAAAAATAAAGTACGTTTTCAAGTCTGAAAGAGGATTTCAAGAAAGAAGAGACTTTCAGAACATGTGGGAAGTGGTAAATAACTTATCAAGGGTTCTCTAAAAGAGAATATATTGTGGACAAAAGAGCTTCACACCAGAGCTAAAATGGCATCTCTGGAATCCTTACGATGAAACAGATGCTGAACTACTATTTCCTGAAACTTAAAATGCACCTTGGGCCGGCCCCGTGCCTTATCGGTTAAGTGCATGCGCTCCGCTACCTGCGGCCCGGGTTCGGATCCCGGGCGCGCACCGACGCACCGCTTCTCCGACCACACTGAGGCCACGTCCCACATACAGCAACTAGAAGGATGTGCAACTATGACATGCAACTATCTACTGGGGCTTTGGGGGAAAATAAAAGAAGAAGGATTGGCAGTGGATGTTAGCTCAGAGCTGGTCTTCCACAGCAAAATGAGGGGGATTAGAATGGATGTTAGCTCAGGGCTGATCGTCCTCAAAAAAAAATAAAAATAAAATGCATCTTATCCTCCAAACAAATACCACCTCCTGCCTTGCAGCTTACCTGGACATAGTGATATGTTGGAATCGTTTTTCTAATTCATTGGTTCTTTTTTTTTTAAGATTTTATGTATTTATTTTTCCCCCCAAAGCCCCAGTAGATAGTTGTGTGTCATAGCTGCACATCCTTCTAGTTGCTGTATGTGGGACTCGGCCTCAGCATGGCAGGAGAAGCGATGCCTTGGTGCATGCCCAGGATCCGAACCTGATCCACCAGCAGCGGAGCGTGCGCACTTAACCGCCAAGCCATGGGGCCGGCCCCTAATTCATTGGTTCTTAAATTTGATGGGCACCAGAAGCACCTGGAGGCCTTGTTGAAACTCAGATTGCCAGGCCCCACCCCAGACTTGCCAGTTCAGCAGGTCTGCAGCAGCACATGACAATTTGAATTTCAGCCCAGTTCCCAGGTGATGCTGATGTTGCTGGTCCAAGGACTCCACTTTGAGAACCACAGCCTGATTTAGACTCTATATATGGTTAACAAATCCATTAATTTTTCCTTTGGCTGCTACTTTTCCTTTATCACATCAGCACCTTAGCTCAGAATCTCCTCAATTAGCAATGGGAATACGTGGAGAGTTTAACAGCTGGTTCTCCTTTCCAGATCAGTTCTCCCTCTTCCTCTCAATACTACATTCTCTTGCCAGGTAACTGTTCCTTAAACATCAGTGCATCATAGATCTTCCTCGCTCAAAAACTCATGACTCTTATGCTGAACACAAAACATTTTAAATTCTCCACTTGGTTCACAAGGTCTTTAATAGCCTTACTTTAATAGTAAAATGTGGACACCCTGTTCTGTACCCTGCCTGCTTTAAAGGAGTATGTTAGGATTACATAAGAGACAGTCAGTTCTCTTTCTGCACAGTGTGATATTCTATAAGGTCATTGTGTACACTGAATCGGTGAATATGACCCACTGCTCCTACGGGAAATGCAGTGTTAGGTTCCTGTAAGCCTTAGTCACATTTTCTTCAACTGATCAGTACATTACCTTGTTCTCTGTGTGTTCTCTTTAAAGTCACCTTATTTAATATATATTGTTGATATATTAACATTGAACTCACACCAACAGCATTGCAACTCGTGTCTGATAGTAGCTTGTCGAACACACATATTTTCTCAGTAAAGGCACGTCACAGCCTCTTGCCCTGAGGAACACCAGGCAGCATTGCAGCACTACACATGGGGGACATATTAAATGGCAAGGTCACCAACATAATGCACAAAAAGATAAGAAATGAGGCACTAAATAGACTGCAAGAAGGACACTTGTTTACAATGTGGGCTGAAACAAGAGGGCAGAGCAGCATCCTGTTGCCCCTCAGCTCGGAACGTGCACATCGAGTGAATCAAATTTCTCACCACTTTGTGCATATCTGCAAATGGACATGAAAGCCCTGAGAGTGTTGATTTGGGGGCTGCTGGTACATTTTAGCTAGTGGACAAGTGTGCAAACACGGAATCCACAAATAATGAGGATCAACTATATTATGAAAGCATCTTTTCAAAACCAGAATATTGCTTATATATAAGAGCAATAATGATAACATAACAGCTAACATTTAAGTGCCTACTATGTGCCAGGAGCTCTTCTAAGTACTTTACATAAGTTAATGCATGTAAATCTCACTAAAACGCTACAAGACAGGAGTTTTCAGTAGCCCCTTTTTATAGATGAGGAAACTCAGGTTCAGAGAGTAAATATTTCCACAGGTTCTCCAGTTAAAAGTGGAATAACTGGGATTGATGCCCAGACAAACTTGTCCAAAGCCCACAGCCTCAACCACTATGGTAGGAATGTGAGCGAATTTTCTACCACTCCCTAAAAAGCCCCTTCTGCTCCATCCTGTGTGGTCTCACACATACTTATTCACTCATCAAACATTTTCTGAGTGCACCAAAGGTGTCAGGTACGGCGTTTAGATACTGGAGAGACAAATAGAATGTCGACGCAAATAATCCATAACCAAATAAATAAAAATTTATCAAAATTGGGGTGAGTTTATTGTGAACCAAGCTTTGAGGATCATATAGCCCAGGAGAGTGCTTTCACAAAGAAATGGAGCACTTCAAAGAAGTGGGGTGTACAGCGTGATTATATACCATCAAAGAGCATGGACCACATGTGATTGCAATGTCCCTTTTACAATAACCACGACGTTGACTTGTTGGCACGGGGATTGATGGACACTGTGGGTATCAGGTCTGCTGTCTCCATGGGCGTGGCTGTTTCAAGTTTGGTGGTCACGGAATGAGCGCAGCAGTCAAACCCTAGCCTATGGAGAAATGCTTATCCTTAAGGAAATGCTAATGTGGGGAAAGTTGCATTTACACCTTAAGGGCATTGCTTTTGTCTTTGGGACACGTTAATTGCTTAAAGTGGATATACAATGGATGAACAGAGGCTACAGGCCCCTTTTGGGGAAAAGAAAAAAAAAACAAGGTCAGGCCCAATTAGTTTTACACCAAATGGCTTCCTCATATGCTCCAATGTATCCTGTTGCTTGCCATTTATTTATCAAGAAGAAGGATAGTCTCAGATTTAAGGAGCTCACTGTCTATGAGACAAGAATAAAACAACAGTTATGGAAAAGGAAATAAGTACAGGGTCCCAGAGTGGGGACATCAAAATGTGTCTCTAGATGGAGACCTCTCAGGAAATGTCTCCAAGAGGAAGGAACATTTGATATGAGTTTAGATCAAGAAATAGGAATTAAGTTGACTAATAAAGCGAGTAGGAGTGCAGAAGAAACACATATAAAAAGACAGATATAAAGGATGCTAAAGCTTTCAGAAAATGGGGATATTTTTAAGGCTGGAACAAAGCGAACATGTAGAACACAGTGGGTGATGAGGCTAAAGATGAGGACAGCAAGAGAAAGCCTGCGTGTCCAGCTCAGGAGTCTGAATGTTCTCTCGGATGCTCTGAGCAGTCATTGAAGGAGTCTAAGCAGATATCAGATTTAAGCAAATTTGGATTCTAGAAGGTAACTCTGGAGGCATGGTGGAGGAAAGATTAGAAGAAATTAAGACTGAAGGAAAGGGACCTGTTGGAAGACTAGGCAGCAATCCAGATAAGATAGGTCTTGGCTGGCCCGGTGGCACAAGCTATTAAGCATGAGCGGTCCGATGTGGTGGCCCGGGCTTCACCAGTTAGGATATCGGGTGCGCACCGACACACCGCTTGGCAGGCCATTCTGTGGCAGCATCCCATACAAAGTGGAGGAAGGTGGGCGCGGATGTTAGCCCAGGGCCAGTCTTCCTCAGCAAAAAAAGAGGAGGATTGGCAGATGTTAGCACAGGGCTGATCTCCTCACACACACAAAAGAAGGTAGGCCTTGGCTCAACCACGGAGTCTGCAGGTGGAGGAGGCCAGGAGGTGGGAAGCAGTGCTGGGTTCCTGCAGGAGGAAACTGAGCTGCCTCTCAGTCACAGGAAGATTGTGCCTGTCATGGCCTCCCCACTCCCATGCCCAAATGCCATGTTCCTTTCCACTTCTGTACCTTTCCTCTCTTCTCCCATCTGAAATCCTCACTCTTTCTTTTCTCCACCTGCTCAAAAGTGGTCCCTTTGAGGACTTGATCTAGTCCACCTCTCCTAAGAAGCTGTCTTTAATTACAATTTCTCTATAACATTCTCATTTTTTTTAAGGTTCTGTAATACAACATACACTAAATACCTTGGCAGAATCAAATTATATCTTGTAAACAATTTCATGTATGTGGAGGAGCTTGGAACCTTATAATTCTTTATATTTCCTTTGATACCTACCACAAATACCTTGCACATAGAGGTGAATGGATGTCCAGTAAAGTTAGAGTGGAAGCACACTTTATAAGCTAAAAACTTTTATGAGTTCAGTTATTCCTTTAGATCAGCTGCTTGAACCATTTGTTTTTCTCCACAGGTCAACAGTGTTGCCCAACACAAATGAATTTTACACCTTCTCAAACTCGATAGAGCAAAGATGGAACTTCATTCCCCTTGCAAGCCTTACTGCCCCAGAGAAAAGCAAAAACATGTGACGTCTAATTCTTTCTTCACATTCTCATCTCAAATTGTAACTGTTTCCCAGCTGCTAATTGGTTTTCATTGTTAAAACTGACAAAAAAGTTTCTCATTCTTTCTTTCTTTCTTTTTTTTGTTTTATGAGGAAGATCAAACCTGAGCTAACTTACAAGGCCAATCCTCCTCTTTTTGCTGAGGAAGATTGGTCTTGGGCTAACAATTGTGCCCATCTTCCTCTACATTATATGGGATGCTGCCACAACATGGCTCGACAAGCGGTGCATTGGTGTGCGCCCGGGATCCGAACATCTGAACCCGGGGCCGCTGTAGCGGAGCGTGCTCACTTAACTGCTGCGCCACCGGGCTCGCCCCTCTCTCTATTTCTGAAGCTAAAATGTCTAAATCTTTCTCTGGGCTAGTTGGAGTTTCCATAAAATGAAAATGTACATTCCAGAAAAATCCTTAACTTTCCAGAGTAATCTTGAATATGGTAAACACCTTGGCAAAAATGTCACTGATTTTCAATGTCGGTGCCTCCACAAGGGTATCCTTGCATTGTCTCCCCTCCCAACCACCTCTCACTTTGGCCCTCCCCAGGCTCAGGGGGTCAAACTGTTTACTGAGCACTAGGAATGATCAGAGTCTGAGGGAGACTTCAAGGATGACTAAGCCATGGTTTCTGACCCCAACCATCACTCTTCATCTCTGCTTTAACCTCTATTTTTCTTACTCTGGTTTCTACTTTAGTTGTTTACTTGTCTTGTGAATTGTTGTTTTGTGGTTTATAATTACCATGTAAATTCATATTACTTGTTGCCTTAGAGTTTAGAAAGAACTTACATTAAACAATGTTTTTTTCCCAGCTCTTTGATGTGTCTAATACCTTTCAAAGAAATTCAAGTGGCTTCTTGTTTTTACGTCTCCATCATTATTTAGAATTATGTTCACCCCACACTTTTGAACTGACCAATGCTGCTTTACTCTTTAAACTTTTCTATGACAAGACTCACGTGAGGAATCCCTGAAGCACCATCAGCTAGGCATCCCCACATTCCTCACATCTGTTTCCTTGATTTGTTCCTAACTAAAGATGTTTCTGAAACTAATACTGAATTGTACCAAGTGGTCATTGCATAAAAAGCACTATCACAGATACCTTAAAGAGAAGAAATGGAAAAGAATATTCAATTCCTCAGATAAGTTTGCAATCCAATGAGGCATTGAGGGGACCAGGGGGCACTGATCAGAGCAGGAATCTAAGAGAAGAGTTTTAAGTCAATTTCAAATGAGGTTAAAACTGGAATGAGATAGTATTTTACCAGTTATCTGAAATCATAGGCATTTTTCTGACCTATGAGAATTTATTTGCATATAAACTGTACGTGTGGGGTAAGAGAGTGCTGATATTGTTTGATTTATTTTTATTATTCACCACTTTGTAATAGATGTGGCTATTCACAATTAATAAATATCATAACCTGGAGAGACCCAATTGCCTCTTGTTATCAATTCTTACACAAAGCTAAAGTTTTAAAGATCAAACTTCATTCTAGTTACCTTGCAACTAGTCTATTTATATCAGAAAGATGCTGAGTTTTAGGAAAATACTTCAAAACACAAATTTTATATGTAATTTCAAAAGCAAAAAATGAGTTAAAAATTGGGTGGTAACCAGTTTTGCTGCTATATATTAAACTTTAACATGGGAGCAGACATTTTTAGAGAATATAATTGATATTTGCCTATTTGTATATTGTAGAATGTTAAAGGATTTACAGTTTTAATAGTATTTCAAATACCAGAGAATAAAAAACAGAACTGTTTCAGTTTTATGAAATAGCTTTTTAGACATAGCAGATTTTCAGAGCATATTACTTGAAAATAAAACAATCAGTTAGTGAGGTTTAAGCCATGTGGTTTTATTTTGAAATTGCTCATTCCATAGGAGCATCAGTAAAAGCCCTCCAGGAGTAGCTGATGCTCTTTCCTTCCGCCTGAGCACCAGCTGTATTTTCTTTAAGCATCAGACTCTCGGGCAACACCATAGCCCTCAACTCTGTTTAGTTGAGAAAAGGCTTTATGAGTCATATGTTTTTTCTAGGGGTATGGAGCTCCCAGACTTATTAAGTACAGGGAGAGAGTAAGAGTCTGAACACATTCAATAAACTCCAATGTGCTCAGGTGAGAAGACAGGTGCCTGAATTCACATCTGAAGAAGAACTTAAGAGGATGCTTTCTGACTCTGCTTCGTGCCTCTGACTAAGCAGTCCTGGACATCCCCGTTACAGCCACGGAATAACACAGGCAGTCTTGATGGGCCAGAAGTCCTCCTATGTCCATCATTTGTGCAGAGCAAACTGGCTTAAGATCTCTCATTTCCTGCTGCAGTGGTAATTTACAGAGATACAGAACTGCCATCTAGTGACTAAGAGAGCAGCAAAGTGCTTTACATGAAAAGTGAAATTCTGAGTTTTATAAAACAGAACAGTGAAGCACTAAAGTTGGTAAAGTTGATACAATGTGGCACACGAAAGTTATAGTAAACCTGAAAAATGTGTAGGTGAACTAATCAGTTGCTCTCTATGCCTCTAAAACATGTCTTGACATCCTACGCATAAATAGTAGAGTTTAAATATAATAGAATAACTTTGGAAACAAACTTCTCGTCTCATCTCATCCAATGCTGTTGGCAGGAGCCGGTATTAAATAGCCAGATGGTGAGTACCCATGTTGAAGCACCATTTTTATCACAATGGAGAGAATATGAGGCATAACCCAACGGACTGATGTTAACATCTTCCTTCTTACCCTTGATCAATTTTGTAAACATGGTTTTCTTTATCAGTTAAATATGAATTATAACAGTTACTTTAAAGGATTACTGTAAGAATTGCATAAGGGAATACAGTAAAGGAACTGGCGCACAGTAGATTGATAGTTAATTCTCCTGCCCTGTCTCTCTTCTAAGAAACATACAGAAATAATCGAAGAATAGAACCCATGTATAAAGTAAACTTATGACAAACAGTCAATGGCTCCTGAAGTAAGGGACATCATTGTTGAGTGCTTAACCTCAACTGCCTCCAAATACTGTTAACTCTCAATTAATTTCATGTGTTTTCTGTCTTCCAGACACTTCACTGGCTACAAGGAAAGGAGAAGTGTGAAATTGAAATTAATTTCACCCTTGAATGGCCTAGCTGTAACAACAGGTGTTTTAAATCACCTAGTTCTTCAGGCTTTCTGCTTATTACTATATATTTTAACATGGTTCACAGCCAGAGAAAATAAGAAAATCATTATAATTTTACACACATGAATATATGTCTTGACTATTACAGCTGGACTCTTAATATATAGAGCAATGTTGTACATGTTTTGTGCTTGTTGATAGTACAGAATACTTTTGTCCAGGCTTTCTTTGGCATTATCATAAATAACGAAGAACTCAGTAATATAAGCCCAGGAGAAAAGGGTTTATAAAAATCTAACATACTATCCTAGTCATGCCTCAAAAAAAAAAAAAAGCTATACAAATAATGAGAGGATATTTTGAAGGCACTATTTTTCTTAATTATTTCCAACTTTATTTCCCTTTACCTCTTTTTAATCTGTCTCCGTCTTATTCGCTATTGGCTAATCATCTCACAGTAATTAAATCACCCTCAGCTGAGTCCACCATGCCTCTTCAAGTGCCCCAGCCTAATGTCTGTCTCAGCTCTGACAAACAGTAGCTGGGAAAACCTGTTTTGTGGCACTATTCTTAAGAATATCTTTACTCTTGGGCTGGCCCCGTGGCTTAGTGGTTAAGTGTGCACACTCTGCTGCTGGCGGCCCGGGTTTGGATCCCAGGCATGCACTGACGTGCCGGTTCTCTGGCCATGCTGACACCGCGTCCCAAATACAGCAACTAGAAGGATGTGCAACTATGACATACAACTATCTACTGGGGCTTTGTGGGAAAAATAAATAAATAAATAAAATTATAAAAAAAAAGAATATCTTTACTCTTACAATAATAGCTATATGTTTGAAAGGCACCAGTGGATTACAAAATGAAGTACTTGACCAATGTTGTATCCTCCAGGGAGAACACAACATTCGTGTGTAATGCAGGGCTGCTGCTTTATTGTTCTCTCCTTTCAAGACATTTTATTACTTGTAAAACATAATAGGATTAATAGTGATATATGAGTAACAATATAAACTTACAGACAGCAAAAAGATACTATTTCAGTGTCATCATTTTATGTACTATAACAAACAGTAATATTTTCATAGTGTAATATCTTGATTGATCATAAATTTTTTCCTGGCTCATTTTTATGCTAATTCATTTATTAGATTACCAAATTTATACTTTTATGATCTTTATTTTCAATCAATATAATTGAAGGGACACCAGTTGTTCTTGGTAAGTGAAAGTTCAGAAAAAGTTTTTGATAATGTATAAGTTTGAGAAGGATCTTTTTGTTTTTTAAAAGAGAAGTCAGGCCTGGCCCTGTGGCTTAGTGGTTAACTGCGCGCGCTCCGCTGCTGGAGGCCCGGGTTCGGATTCCGGGCACGCACCGACGCACCACTTCTCCGGCCATGCTGAGGCAGTGTCCCACATGCATCAAGGATGTGCAGCTATGACATACAGCTATCTACTGGAGCTTTGGGGGAAAAATAAATAAATAAAATTATAAAAAATATAAAAGAGAAGTCATTTAATATTTGTAAAAGTTCTCAAAAATCATCAAACTCTTTAATTTTACAGAAAGGAATACTACGTTCTAGAGAGCCTAAGTACGTTGTCACACACTAACCAGAAACAGATCTGGGCCTAGAACTCAGGTCTGAGTCACCTGACTTCTACTGGACCACACTCAAGGGAGCACACCCTCTTCTTACTGGTAATTTCTAATACTAAGTTATTTTCAAAAGCACAGTTGAGAGAAATTGTAAATAAATAAAACATGATTTTATATAAAAAAGTAGCAATTGCGACCCACAATTTCTATTCCATATGAGTGTTTCCTTTCTTGTAGGTTTCTCGTTTTTAATACCAAGTCCATTTTGGTAACAAGAAAAAAGACATAATGTTTAGTTTCTTTAGTAACATAAAAAAAGCTTCTGTGGAAATTAAAAAGACACTAACTAATGTCTCGTCTACTAAAGCAACTTAAGAATATTATTTGATTTTGGGAAAGCTCTGAGAGATTTTTTTTTAAAATCATATCCACGTGACTATTAGTCCAACCAGGCACATCTCCACATGACATCTCTTAGAGTGCCCAGTTTTCTGCTGGATCCAGCTATTGTCAGGCCCAGTGCTCTGGCTGAGTAGAGAATGATGCCGCTTCTGAAAAGCATGTACTCAGTTCCACTTCAAGGCTGATTGATGGAGACACTAGGAAAGGAAAAGATGAAAATATTACCCTAATCAATGATGTAAAACACAAGCTATGAACAACCGTTAAAAGAATTCTCTATGAAATTGATCAATTCTACTATCACTACACCGGGCTATTTCCTATCAGTAATTTGACACATAAACAAATAGAATAGTGTATTTAATGATATCAATTCTTTTAGTTGTGTGCTTTTCCTTTTAAAACTACATATGCTTATATGTGTTTGCTTTATTTTCAGGTGGTGTCACCGTGTCAAGGCCTCGCGGGCAGGTGGGGCCTTCACTAAGGACCCCCAAGGCCCCCCCTAGGCCCGCTGGCTGTGCACGTGCCCTTGGCCTCATGGGTTAAACCCAAGGCCGCAGGGCTCCCATAGCGAGCGGCCAGAGAAAGAAGGGCCCATGAGAGAGGTAGGCGAGGGGCGCAGGCTCTGCCGACTTCCTCTTCTCAGGCCCCTGAGAGAGAGAGACAGAGAAAGAGAGAGAGAGTGAGAGAGCGAGAGAGATCCCTGACCTCTGCATTGCTGCCTCCACCGCTGGTGCCATGTCACACACCATCCCCCTTCCCCCAGCATCCCCATGCTACCCCTGGGAAGGCATCACCACTGGGAGGCCTGTTCCTGGTCACCTCCCTGTTGTCCCTTCAGGACCAGAGCCCAGTGCAGGGGAGTTGGTTCAGACAAACATTTACATGCCCCTCTCCATGAGAATTGTCTTCTCCAGTCTCACATCCCAAACCCCACCCCCAACATCCTCCTTTGTCTTATCTGAAGATAGTATTTAAGAGGAGCATCTCTGCCATTCTTTTGAGAGACTCCATTTCTCATGTGTCTCCCATGTATACATGTTATGAGCCCAATTTAATCAGGCATGGATTCTTTTACTTGCCTATTTGCATCAGGAACATAATTACTAGCTAGAGAATTAATTAGAGAATATTCATGGTGAATGAAAGATGTCATTTCTAATAACATAATGGAATTCCTTGAGGCTTTATTCTGGGGATATGTGTAGGATTAAGTCAGGACACACTGTGAGAGTGATAAATAAGTTCTATATATTTTTCTTCTTCAAGACCATGAATTTCAGCCACAGTTCATACCCATCTACTTTGCAACAATGAAAAACAAACAATGACCTTGAATATTTTGCCCTCAGATTCATTAGTCTTTAAAGTATTAATTGAACAATTTAAATCTAGATGAGTGAAAGACTATGGAGACTTCTAGAATGTCACGTTAGGTCCTTTAGAATTGAAGAATTGTTTTTATAAAACATTTCTATTCCTTCTTATACCTTGACAATAATGTTACTCTGAATCTGTTTTAAAGAGGATAATGGCAGATTTACTTTAATTTGCACCCTTTTTTAAGTACATTTACCCAATATTTCTCAGTCTCTTGAAAACTTTTCTTTAGCTCAACATTCATTTAAATCACCAGACCTATTTGATGAAGCCGACATGAACATTTACTCGAAAACTCCTCAGAAAATTACTAATTTAACCTGTACTCTGGACGATCCATTGTAAAACTCAAACTGGATTTGCCAGGCCCCTCAAAACGGCTCATAACTCCGTTTGTACATTTATCTGGGAAGATACTCTCTGAAGGTAATTGTTCTTCCCAAATGTTTTCTTTAATTCAATCAGCAATACTTCCAAAGTCTTAATGAAAATGTGGCCAATTTGGTGAAATCCAAGTGACTATTTTGTTTTTGCATGCCAATGAGATTAAGAAAATAAGTATTTTAATTATTGTTATTGATTTTAAAAATCAGAGATGAAGAAAACAAACTTCTTTGTCCAAAGACATTTCTGCAAATGAAATCGTCTGAAAAACTGACAGCTAGCCCCCTGTTTTAACCACTAAACCATAAAAAATGTAATACCGTGGGCAAACACTTGAGAGTTGTCACCTGCAGGAGTCCCCAGCACTGTTGCCCCATCAGGGCCATGGATCAGGGGAAGGAGCCAGTGGAGGGGAGTCAGCTGGGCCCTCAGCATCCTTCCTTCTTTGGTCAGAACCCGGTCCCAGCTGCTCCCTGTATCATCTTCTGGGGAAGCAGAGAATTCTTCTGGAGACACAACACATTGGGTGTTAAGGATGTCATTGTTCTTTTATAAACAGATGTTAGATCGTGTAACGGGCTTCTCAGGACAGGAGAAGCCACCTCAAGGGAAGGCAGAACTTCTCCAGGAGCTGAAGGTCATCCAGGGAGAGCAGAGTCAAGGGCTGCACAGCGTCAGCCGGCTCCTGCTCTCCATCTCATGGACACCTCGGTCCCCAATCCCCGACACCCCTCCCAGTGTCCCCCCCAAGGGTTCCCATTGTATCCTCAGAGTCCCGAGCAAGCGCAGGACCGGTGCTCAGAGTGGCAGAGGGGCCGCCGAGCTGGAGAGCCCCGGGGCGCAAGCACTGGGGGCGGAGTCCCTGATGCGGAAGTGGCGGCCACTGGAGTTTGTGTGGGGGGCTCGGGCAGTTTCTGGATCCTTCCTCCAGGATTTTCAGCGCGGGGAGCTCTCCTTTCTGCAGTGTGGAGGAGCGCTGGGCAGGAGCGGCGCTGAGGTAGGCGGTGGGCAGCGGGCTCGGCGTGGAGATCTCCGCCGCGTATGGCGGGAGCGCGGTGTCCGGGGCGGCGGATGGGACCGGGGGCCGGGGCTGCTGGCGGGCTGCTCCAGGCGGGGGAGCCCAACCTCTGTCCCTTGGAGGAGCAGAAGAGCGCCGCTTGGCCAACCTGTCCCTGTGCCTTGGCGGGGCCCCACCTCAGCGGGGTCACACCCATCCGTGGTGCAGGGGGCGGCAGGGAGTCGCCTGCCCTGTGCGCCCGCCCTTGAGTTCGCGCCCCCCGGGACCCCGTCTAGGCCAGGTCGCGACATCTCTGGGTGAACGCTTTCCTTCGGAAGAGGGCCTGTGGTCAGCGCTCCTCTGCCTGACTCCGCTCAGGCTATTGGGCTCCTCATTGCCTTCATTAAACAAATGAACGGTTCCTACATCCTTGGGACCACCTTTATAGAAAAGCCTGATCGCATTCCTGGTTTCTGATAATTGATTCTATATTTGCAAGGTGAACTTTGAAGCCTGTGAATTGTTGTAAACTGCATTTAATGAAAGGAGCTTTAAACAATCTTTGGTGCAAATTGTGTAGCTTCCTAATACTAACTCACCTTCTGTTAACATAGACTGATGACTGATCAATTGATGATTGACATAATGTGTATGGAATTTTGGTTTCAGTTGAAAAGATTTTCTTGGCAGTCGGTGCTAAAATTAAAATCGGATAAAGAGGAGGATTTTGGAAGTTGTATGTAGTGTCTGTTTTGTCTCCGTACTCATTTAGAATTGTAAGAATTTAGATTTGGAAAGCCCATAGAACAAGAAGTTTGAAATTTTGATTTGACTGACAAGGGGAAAGGTCAAAAGGTCAAATACGGTAGGATGTCATTTATATAATATTCTAGAAAAGATAAACCATAGGGAAAGACAACAGATCGTTAGTTGTCATTAGTTTTCATATTTAGTTAATCATTTAGTTTAATAGTTTAATCATTAGTTTTAATATTTCTTATTAAAAAATACATTTTAATGATAGCATCCTAATTATGCTTTTGGGTGATACCAGAAGTTGATAACCTATTAAATTCTGCAGTAGGAAGAAATGACATGTTGGTTATTGGCGTCTTTGAAGTGTAAGTATTGGCGGTAATGAAACTTGTAAATGAGCTTTTTTGGATTCTGAACTACTGATTTTTTTACTAGATCCTGTTGGACGTGGCATGTTATAAGTTTCAAAAGGCTCTTTAAATTATTGTAGCAGGCTGAAGCTATTAAATTATAATGTAAGCTCTTTATAGATGAAACAGGCAAAAATACAAAAAGCCATTCATCAATTTATCTTTGTTAAAAAATCAAGTAAATCTTACCATACACATGAATAACTTTTGGCTAGACAGACCTGAACTTGACAAGATGGACTCATTGGTATGGGGAACTTCTTTTGGAATGTTAAAATGGGAGAGGATATATAAATTTTACCTGAGGGTGACCCAAGTCGATATGGCAGGTTTAGTTGCTTTTACACTCTTTCTGAGTTATGATCTTGATTAAAAACCTGGTCATAGACATTCCATTTGGACCATTTTACGTATCAATATAATAAGATGTCTTATTTCTCTGATACTTTCTGATTTCAGGGTGTCTGGGAAAAACAGTTTCTCAACATAGGTACTTTGGAATATAATTTTTGATTGTTGACTTATTGAATCATAGAATTGTTGAGTTGGAAATAATTTTAGTGGTTTAGAGCCTAACCTCTTCAATTTCCAGGAAATGGAACGTGAGGTTTCTTGAGTTAAGTCGTCCACAGTCAGACTGCTACTTTAGTGGCAGAGTTGGAACTAAATGCTCAGATTGCTTGTCTCCAGATTCCTAGTACAGTGCTCTCTGTGCTGCGTACTATTAAGTAGACAAATCAATGAGTTACCTTCTCATATCATATACATAGCCAGCAGGGTCGATTATTTCCCATATGCATTTCTTTCCTTTCTTTTTTAAATAACTACTAACCACAATTAATTTATTCCCCTGCCATGTTTAATGACCATCCTTGTGTGTGTCTCCTCGAGCACACGTGTGAATTCCCTAGAATGGACACCTGCCTGTGATTGGATTGTTGGGCCAGAGGCTGATGTGCATCAGCCTCTTGATGAGCTGCAGCCAAATCATCCTCTGAAGTTTTAACAATTTCCATTCCCTCCAACAGTGTTTGAGTCATCCTTGCCCTGGGAATGGTCAGATTGGCATTGTCAGATTTTTAAATTTTGGCCAATCTGATGGGTGAGGAATGAAGTATTTGTTTTCCTCTTTTGACAAACGCATAGAGCTGTGCAACTACCAAAATTGAGATACAGAACAGTTCCAGCACCCAGAACTCCCTTGAGCTGCTCTTTTCTAGTCAACTCTTCCCTCAAACTTAACCCCTGGTGGCTAATGATCTGTTGTCTTTCTCTATGGTTTGTCTTTTCTGGAATATCATATAAATGGAATCCTACAGTATTTGGCCTTTTGAGTCTGGTTTCTTTCATTTAGCATGATACATTTATTTGAGTGTTCATCCATGTTGTTGACTGTATCAGCAGCTCCTTCTGTTTTATTGCTGAATGTAGTATCCATTGTATGAATTTACCACAGTTTATCCCTCCACCAGTTGAAGGACATTTGAGTTATTTTCACTTTTGTCTTTTTTGACTATGAATAAAGCTGCTATAAATCTTTATGATTTGAGAAGGCAAACAAGTTTTTGCATGAACATGTCTTCTTCTCCTGGGTAAGCACATAGAAGTGGAATTGCTGGGTCATATGGTATGTGCATGTTTAACTTTATTTTAAAAACTCTTTGTGGTAGCAAAGTCATGGCCCACAAAGATGTCCTAATCCCTGAACCTGGGAATACATTGGTTTACTTGTCAAAGGTGAATTAAATTTGCAGACGGAATTAAGGTTGCTGATCAACTGACTTTAAAATAGGGAGAGGATCCTGGATTATCCAGGTGGGCCCAGTGCATCACAAAGGCCCTTAAAAGGGAAAGAGAAGCAGTAGAGTAGAAAAAGATCCAAGGGAAGCAGGGCCAGAGAGATGCCGAGTTCTTGGTTTTGAGGGTGGAGGAGGGGGGCATAGGCTAAGGAATGTGGTGGTCTCTAGAAGCTTGAAAAGGCTAGGAAATGGATTAAGCTTTAAAGTCCCCCCAAAAGAACCTAGCTCTGCCAACACCTTGATTATAGCCCAAAGAGACCCGTGTCAGACTGCTAACCTACAGTACTGTAAAACAATAAATCTGAGTTGATTTAAGCCATGAAATTTGTGCTAATTTGTTACAGCAGCATAATAAACTCCACTTTAAAACTGTTTTCCAAAGAGGCTGAACCACTTTGTGTTCCCACCAGCAATGTAGGGGTGTTCCAGTTACTTTCCATCCTCATCAACACTTGGTATGCTCAACCTCTTTAATTCTAGTCATTCCAGTATGTACATAGCAGGATCTCAATGTGGTTTTTATGTGCCTTTTTCTCATGATTAACGACCTTGAGCATCTTTTCATGTGCTTATTTGCCATCTGCGTATCTTCTTTGGTGAAGTGTCCAAATCTGTGACCATTTTAAACTTGAATTTTCTTATTGCCGAGTTTTGAGAGTTCTTTATAGTCCTGTCAGATATGTGATTTGCAAAGATCTTCTCCCAGTCTGTGGCTTGCCTTCTCCAGCCTCCCACGAGTGTCTTTGTAACGTCTGTGTAACATAACTCGAGAGGTTTCACATGACCTTATCTTCCTTCATTGGGAAACAGAGTGAAGTTGGAGCACCTGAGTCCAATCAAACCTTGGTCAGAGTTGGGTCTGAGTCTCAGTTTTCGTAAACCCAGGCCTTCCACTTTCCCCCTGTTCCTGTTTGCGGTGCTCCCCTTCCCCGCACAGGGGTCTGGTACTAAGTCTGGTAGATCTCTGTCTCCTCAGGTTTGGGAGCCCACAGAAAACTTAGTTACGCCCGTCAGACATTTCAGCGTAGCTCTCCAGCCTCCTACCTTACATTGTTCACAATATGGCAAATTCCCAATAGGTCACACTAGCAGTATGTTGGACTTAGGCTACTTCCACCACTTCTGGAGGTTTCGCTTTGCTTTGTGGAAGCTTTTGGCCTATTTCCCCAGATTACTGTGTGGCACCAAAACTTAACAGAGATGCTGTGAGGAAGAGCGGTTGTGTGTCTGAGAGCCTTCAGGTTTCCTCTGCCACACCAAACTAGAAGTTTGGCTAGTTTCTCTTTTCCCTAGCAGAGGCTCTGACTGAGCAAGCCAGATCCTCGGCAAGCACCCAGAATCAGAATATGCCTGCAGGAGAAAGAAAGATAAAAATCCCTGCTCACATAAAAGAGTTTTCTTCTTTCTGGAATTTTAGTTGGTTGGTTTTGAAGTTCTCTGATGCTCTAAAAATATATTTATAATTTATCTGGCTTTGTCCAGTTTTGCAGCAAGAGTGTTTTCCTGTATTAGTCTCCTCTAAACCAGAAGTTCCCTTGTCATTAGTTTTTAACTCCATCAGTTATACCCTGTCAATATTATTATTGTTTGGTAAAGTCATGTTTTCAATGATTTATTCAGACGTTTACCCTTCTTTATCCTCACGATCCATTTTTACATCTTAGCATTTCTTCTTCTATCAATTTCTTCTTGAAGCACATTCTTTTTCACTTTATAAATTTTTTCCTTGAGGAAGATTAGCCCTGGGCAAACATCTTTTCCTATCTTCCTCTATCTTGCATGTGGGTCACCACCACGGCATGGCTGATGAGTGCTGTAGGTCCACACCTGAGATCCAAACCCATGAACCCAGGCAACCAAAGTGGTTCGTGGTGAACTTAAACCACTACACCAGGTGGCTGGCCCCCTTAAAGTACATTCCTTCGATGTTCCTTAATGAGCATTTGTTGGTGGTAATACTCTTAGTAAATGTTTGCATAAAAATATCTTTAATTCACCCCAGTTCTTGAGATATGGTTTCATTGGGTATACACTGAAAGTTATCGTCTCTCTGTACCCTGAAGAATTAATCCAACTCTCTCTTGCCTTCCATTGTTAAGAAACGTATCATGGGACTAAATGTAAGTCTCCATAAGTGTTCTGTCACTCTGCGGTGCTTTGAATATCTTCTTTTGTATTTGGTGTTCTTTGGTTTCACTGGATGGATCTGACTCTAGATTTATTTTTTAAATTCTGCTTGAGATGTATTCAGCTGCCTGAAGCTAGAGTAGAAGAATTTTATCAATTTTGGAAATTTCTGTTATTATGTCTGAATATTCCTTTAAATCATATATACATTTATATTTTTAATTCAAATATATATACACATTCTTATTTATACACATTCAATATATATTCATTAAATATATATTTATATTATTTAACTCAATGTA
The DNA here is from genome assembly GCF_020826845.1 of Diceros bicornis minor. Classification (NCBI taxonomy): domain Eukaryota; kingdom Metazoa; phylum Chordata; class Mammalia; order Perissodactyla; family Rhinocerotidae; genus Diceros; species Diceros bicornis. The sequence goes on along the minus strand of NW_026691132.1, from coordinate 234,926 downwards.
TTATATTATTCAATATAATGATTTATGTTATTCAAAAAATACATATATTATTCATATATATAGTTTCCTTTACTTGACCAAACTCAAGCCAGGCTCCTTTGAGCCCTCTTCTTCACTAGGCCTTGATCTTGGCCTATAATAACTACAGCCTCTCAGCACAAATGGTTTCACCCCACACACACACATTAAAGAATTAAACACTGACATAGTTTCTAACAGCTCAAATCCACATCCCTATGATGACCCCTGCCCCCTTATAGTGCCTGCCTGAGAAAGCTCAAGGCAGCCAAAAGAATTGACTGTTTGTTCTGGCCAACACTCGATCATTGGCCCCTGACATCCCTTTCTTAGAGCATTTACCCAAAAGTGCTTACAACTGTGAATCTTTCCTCTGTCTTTTTGAGTTGTGTATGTGTCTCCTATAACTGCATTTCTCAAGGTTCTGAGAGCCATTCCTTGAGAGGAGGACAGGGTGTCTGTCTCCCAGACTCTGTGAGAGGAGAGAAGTTAAACTTTGATCATTTCCAACTAGCAGACACAACTGGCCAGATCACACTGCACTGACCAACACTCTGTAGCTGTTCCCTCCCTGACTCTACTGAGCCCCTGCTCACCCCTCTGCCTGCTCCCTCATTCTCTCTTTCAAATGCCCCGTCACCTCTGTACAAATCCAATTGAATTCAGCCCTGTTCCCTCTTCCCTACTGCAGTGGTATATTACTGATTAAAATCTGTTTTGATCTTTTTAACTAGATTCTGGCTTTGTGTATACTCTACATTTAACACACATCCTGATAATCTCATGCATATGCATATATATGCATATACCAACACAACCATGGGCCCTCCAGGACCAGTTCAGCTGACCCCATCTCATCAACAGAGTAGTTCCGCATTTTCTTTCAGGAACTGACACCCCTCGTCCAGTTCAGGCCAGTTGAGACCACCAACCCATCAACCGGGCCTGCGCAAATGCTTGATAAGTGACCTTTTTGACATCGAACTAAAAGCTCCATCCTCAGATCATGGTAACACTGCCAATTTGTGAACACACATCTGATGAAGAGCCATGAAGCTTGACTTTGCTTGCGCAGATCATCAATTACCTCACTTCTCCTTACTTCCAATCATCTGCCTCCACACATCAGACCACCCTGCCCTTCATCCCATAAATTGTGCCCCAAGACCTGGATCAGAGAGACAGATCTGAGACAGACACGTGCCCCATCTCCTTGCAGATCAATCTCACAAAATAAAGCTATAATTCTTTCCCCAAAGGCTAATGCCAGAATAATTACCTTTTTTAATGTAGATTGGGCAAGAGAACCTCAATATTGTGCGGTAACATCAATACACATATATATACTTAATGGATGTTTTATCTTCTTTTTCTTTTTCTTTGCTGAAGAGGATTCACCCTGAGCTAATATCTGTTGCCAATCTTCTTCTTTTTCAAAGGAAGATTCACTCTGAGCTAACCTCTGTGCCAACCTTCCTCTATTTTGTATGTGGGTTGCCACTACAGCCTGGCCCACTGATGAGTGGTGTAGGTCCATGCCCAGGAACTGAACCTGGGCCGCTGAAGTGGAGTTCTCTGAATTTAACCACTAGGCCATGGGTCTGACCCATCTCTAATAGTTTTGATGATGTTACTAGAGATGTAATTGAAGTTTCACTATGACCTCTGGATTCCCTTGCTGCTCCTTTAGTCCCTCACTTCAGTGTATGTGTTTCTTGCTCCATCTTTCATGCTAGAGGAATTCCTCAAATATCTAGTGGTCCTTGGCTACCCATTCGTATTTCTGTGATGAGGAGGAAACAGCTGAGTATGATCTCTGTGGGCTTGATGGGGCCTGTGTCTGTCTGGACTCAGTGTTTCTTCAGGGGTGTAGAGTGTTGACATAAACAAGCAAACAATGTTGGTACCCACACTGATCTCTAACAACATACTTATTCCACACATTCTCACAATGACAAACATCCTCTGAACACTTGGAAATGCTGACAACACACACACACACACACACACACACATATACACACTATTTGCAAATGACCAGCAGCATTCAGCCTGTAAACTGCACCTGATAATGCACACTGATCATCAGAACATACACACAAACTCACACACATACAGACCACTCACTGTCTCAGAGCCCACAGTGACTTGAACTCTAAACACACACAGACATCAACAAAACACACATTCACATAGATGCTATAATAGCCATGCACCCTGTGACCATACAGAATTGCTGAACACACACACATCCACACAACGAGGAACGTGGCCATGCACGTGTGGGCTTGATCAGGGGTTTTTTCACACCTCAGCATCAACATGGACACCCCGGGGCGAGAGGGAGAGGCAGAGGGAACGGGGAGAACATGTGGGGAGCAGACAGGAGGCACTTGCATAAAGCAAATATGATACCTGCAAAGCTGGTTCCTAAATGACATATGACTCAAGGGTATGAGGAGCCAAGAGGATCTGAAATGGTACAAAGGAGGTGACTGATACTAACCCATCACAAGATATTGAAATGTAAGGGACAGTGATATTTTAAAAGGCACTGAGGAGAGTTCATCAAAGCTTAGATATCATTCCAGACAATGAGTGACATGGAATTCTGGCCAAAGAACAGCCATTATTGCTGTTAAAATTCCTATTTAAATGTTTCTTATAAAATTATACTCATTGAAAAATGACAAATATTCATTGATTTAAAACATTTCAGGATAAAATTACTGCAGGTTCCACTTTTATTGAATAGCTTTCCTCGGGCAGCTATAAAAGCTGGATAAAGCACACAGAACAGCTACTTGAAGGGTCAGAGAACATCCCGTGCAGGCAGGACTTGGGGGTCTATAATCTCTGAGATGAGGGAAGCACAAGATTGTGAGCACCAGCTCCATGCAGCTTCTCCCCTAAGGCATTTGCTATTTCAACAGTGAGAGAAGAGAGTCTGAGTAGAAAGAGGAGGAAAAATGAAATGAAATTTGGTTCCAGCAAAGTCCAGTAACTTCTGCTTCCAGTCAGATGTGGTAAAGGCAGAGCAATAATTAAACATTGATTTAATAAATACAGTGTGTTTGAAAACACCAAAGGGCTGTGGAAGAAACAGGACTAGATGAAATAAAATTTCAAAAAGGGAAGAGCCTTTTTAGGTGAGATTGTCAGACATACCCTCACCCGGGGGAATTTGCGTAATCTGGACTGTGGTAATCAGACTTGTGTTAGCAGAAGACAATAGTAAGTATAATCTGTCATATTGATCTATGTTAGCTTTTTAATATCACAAGTTTTGTTTCCCTGTTAAATTTTATTGCCTCCACTAGAAGACTCTGTGAAGGGAAGGACATTGTATCATTTGCCACGTGATCTCCAGAACATTCTTCAGTTGGGGCTGTATGACTACTATAAATATTTGTTAATTGTTGGTTTCATGAATGCTATGGACTGAATGTCTATGTAACCCAATTTCATACGTTAAAATCCTAACCCCTGACATGATGGTATTTGAAAGTGGAGCCTTTGGGAGTTAATTAGGTTAGGTGAGGCCATGAGTGTGAAGCCCCCATGATGGGATTAGTGCCCTTATAAGGAGATGGAGGGCCAGAACTCTCTCTGCCAGATGAGGGTAGAGCAACAAGCTGTCCTTCTGCAAAACAGGAAGACAGGTCTCACCAAAAACAAATCAGCTGGAACCTAGATCTTGAACATCCCAGTCTTGAGAACTCTAAGGAATGCATTTCTGTTGTTAAAAGTGCCCAGTCTAGGGACAGCCCAGTGGCGCAGTGGCTAAGTGTGTGTGCTCCACTTCGGCGGCCTGAGGGTTTGCAGGATCGGATCCCGGGTGCACACTGACGCACTGCTTGTCAAGCCGTGCTGTGGCAGCGTCCCATATAAAAAGTAGAGGAAGATGGGCACAGATGTTAACCCAGGGCCAATCTTCCTCAGCAAAGATGAGGAGGATTGGCATCAGATCTTAGCTCAGGGCTGATCTTCCTCACACACACACACACACACACACACACACACACACACACAAACCCAAAAGTGCCCAGTCTAGGGGCCTGCCCCACCACCTAGTGGTTAAGTTTAGTGAGCTCCTCTCTGGTAGTCTGGGTTCGGTTCCTGGACACAGACCTACGCCACTCATCAGCAGCCATGCTGTGGGGGTGACCAACATACAAAATAGAGGAAGACTGGCATGGATGTTAGCTCATGGTGACTCTTCCTCAGCAAAAATATAAATAAAGAACCCAGTCTATGGTATTTTTGTTACAGCATCCCATACTGACTAGGACACTGAGTGTGTGAATAAGTTCATCTAGATCGATGATCCTTCTTCCACATGACACATTATTGCCAATGATTCCTAATTTGGTGTGAGTCAAATGTCCCTTAAGGATCATAAAGACGTTAGGGACCTTCTCCGTAGTTATGTACATATTGATACGCATGAAAACGTTGCATCAAGTGCTTTATCGACGCCTTAGTCTCGCACCTCATCCCATTAGCCTTCAACGAACCTCAGTGTTACAGCCAGTGCTTTGGGAATTAGAGGAAAGTCCCTGGACGGAAGAGGGGCTGGTGTCCATCGTGCAGCTCCTGTCCTCTGCCCAGCCAGCTCCAGCGGAGGGTCAATTTATAAGATGGGCTTTCCTCCAGGCAGCTCTGTCTTTCTCCCAGCCTGTTCTCATATAGGATGATCTCACCAAGAGCAATGAGTGGAAATTGGAAGGGAAGAGCTACAGAAGGCATCTGCCAGGGGAAATTCTTTGTGGTTACATGATCTAGAATATGGACACCCGGTTGCTCTAAGGGGTCCTGAAAATGGAACCCTTCCCATGTCTGCAATATCCCTCTATGTCCTCTTTCCCCACCATCTCTCTGTTCTTGGTGGCAAAATTCCCTTGGCAACGACAATATAAAAATGCAAATAGGGAATGGTCCATTTCCAGTCTCAGAATTCTGTGAAATTTTACTGCCTATCCCCAGTCCCTCAGGACTAACGCCCTTTTTACTCTTTTAAGATTAGATCACATTTTAATCTCCTTGAATCAGAGTTTTCTCTCATCCTTGTTATGTATATACATTTTCTAACACAGAATATTGAAAACATTATTTTTGGCCCTACAATTTCCAGATTAATTCATAGCTATTTTCTGATGGATGCATGCCTTTTTAATTATGTTTATAACTCCATTAACTATAGAAATTGACTACATGCTGAGTAGTAATGTACTAATACAGGAAAATGGCCCATTTTTATTCATCATAAAGTTTCATGTTTTCATCAAGACAAATACACGAATACTTAATTATTCAGCAAAAACTCTTACTGTGTACATGTAAGCAATAATAAATCTATTGGAGTTGGTTTACCTTGTCGATTATTCCTTGTTTCTGAATTGTCCCTTCAGCATTTCCATGAACATTTTAGAATCCTGCATCCTTATCCTACCATTTTAAATACTAGGTCATTGACAAAAGTCCACATGACTTATCCAGTTGTGTGCTAGTGTGTCCTTTGTAGGGTGTCTTTCCGGGTACGTTTTCCAATGTGAACTCCAGCTGATGGCCTTGTGACACTGACGTAAATACTGGTGTCTCCACATATCATGGGGCCAGTGGTGTGTGGTCCTTTACGGAGTCATATATAACCTAATACTTTTCATTCAATCAGTGTAAACAATGCTATGGAAAGTAGATTGGGGACAATTAATAAAAGAAGATTGATTATGAACATGCTGTTAGGGAGAAAAATTGAACCTCTGGCTATAAAGGTTTATGTTTATGCAATTAATCAGCCACCCTAACAGACCCCGTTCATAGGCAGGGCTATATACATATATACATTAGATTAAGATTATATCATCCATTAGTTTGAATATGCTTTTGTAAAGTATGCCTTGTTTCTCTTGCCCTTTCATACTGGGAGAAATACGGAATAGAGAGAAAATGACTGGCTTACTCTGGTCCTAACTCAGATCACGTAGGGCTTGAATCGTTGAACAAATGAGCCATTAACGGCGGCTACACCACTGGGATTTCCTGATCTAACATCGGTTATACACCCTATTGTGGATATGGACTCTAGAATAGGATTGTGCTGTTATCCTCAGGGTAACTTGTTCTGTTGATCAATATTTTGGATCAATAAGTGATAAAATATTTTGACTAGCTGGTCTAGATTTTAATCACTCGGTGGTTATTTTCTTCCCTGAGGTCACCCCAACCAAAATTCTTAGTCCATTTAAGTTTTGTTATCCCTTGATTTGGCTTACCTTTGTTTTTTTTTAATTAATTGAAGCTCCATAGGGTCTTCTCGCCTTATTTTGTCATTCCCACCTCTTCAGGGAAAGGTTAATTTCACTGTTTAAATGTAAGAGAGAGTAAAACCCTCGAGTGGCCCTTCATACAAGTTCTCGTTTAGACAACAAATGATGATGTTGCCTTTGCAAGGTCTGGTCACCGCGGCTTTTACACCGTGTCACTGAGCAAGCAGTGCCTGTAACACCAGAAATGCCAGAGGAGATGCTTTTTCTAAACAGGTGGGGGCTGTGTTTGCCGATTTTCTTTTACTTTTTAAAGCTTTCCTTGAATGCCTACCTGTGTTGGGTTAACAATTAATATAATAAATAATTATTGGGTTGAATTTATTTTATTGTTAACTTTTGGTGATTATGTGTTCTGATATAAGATTATGCAAGGAGAAACAACTCTTATTTCTCATAGTAACAGTACTACTTCTATGAATTAATAGATTAATGCAGTATTAGATTAGGAGTTAGTTTCTGTGACTGAAATTAAGTATATTGTCGAACCCGAAGGCTTTCTTAATTGGTGGCTGAATTTAGGCCAACGAGGGTATTGTTTGTACTCCCTCTCTAAGGAAGGTTGTATCCTGTATCTAAAAGGCTGTACCTCTTTAGGGCTGGGTCTGGAGGAGGGAGGAGGCTGGACAAGTGTGGAGCTGGCTCTGGCCCAGAGAGATGAGCAAGAGACACAGGGCACCTGCTGCCACACACAGCCGCAGCAGACATCACTCATCAGTCACGACATGCTTGGCTGCAGAGCCAAGAGAGCCCCCAGTCCTCAACAAGGTGCACTCCGAAGCCACTCCCGGGCAGAGCAGGGGACTGTGATGAACCCATTTGCAGTCCCTGCTCCCCTAAGACGTGCTGCAGGCCTCCTCTCCCCACTTACCTCAGCAGCTCCTCACTGTCCTCGGGACTCAGGCCTTCAAGGCCCGCCAGCAGGCTGTTCCAGCACTTCTCCTTCCTTATCATCGTCTCCCCTCTCCGCTCCCACTCTAGTTCCAGGGCAAGTTACTTGTGGCTCCTGAGTGCTGCTCCTTGTCCTGGAAGGCCCTTCCTTCACCCCATCCACCCTGTGCACTCCTACTTACCCTTCAAGACTCGACTCCAGTGATGCCTCCTCAGGAAGCCCTCCCTGATGCTCCATCTTCCCAGGCATGCTCTAGGCCACCACTCTGCATCCTGCCCACGTCCATCACTGCCAGGAACCTTGCTGGGCCCTTGTCTGGTCTCCACGTCCAGCCTAGCCCCTAAGGGGGGGAAGAAATGCTTAGGCTCAGGCAGTGGAGCAGACTCCTGGACCGTGGTGACACTCCCCACCCAAGGAGAGGTCATTCATTGACCCACTTCCAGCTTGGGCCCAAAGCAGCTCAGGGGGAGCCAGGACACAGGGAGGCTGGCTCTGGGCTCCACAGGTCACAGGGTCAGCCTAGAGAAAGGGCACAAGGGGCCACACAAAGGGCCTCAGGACAGAACTCCAAGTCAACAATACCCTTGCCAAGGGCAGCAGGGGCCAAAGGCAGCTGCACAGGCCGCAGGAGGTTCTGGTGAGCTTTTCATCTGCTCAGAGAGGCCCAGGGCTGGATAGGAGGAACTCAGGAGGCCCGTCTGAGGTGGAGGCCACCTCGGGGGCATGTAAGCAGAAGCTGAGGTTCCCACAGTAAGTGGATTCTGAAGAGGTGACCCTCAGACCCCTGGCAGCTCTAACGTCTCCGAGTTGGAAGTCAGTCCCCTCAGTCACAGCCTCTAGCTGCCCCCTCATAGGGCTGTGCCTCTCAAACACAGCTCCCAAGGTGAGTGGAGGCTGAGGGTGAATCAAACTTCCTACCCGTGAGAACCTCTGTGATCCCGGCCTCCCACAAGGGGCCAAGGATGATGATCAAGGGACAGAGGGACTGACCCACACGACTTCCCCATGGATTCTGAACATGCTTGTGATTCACGGGGCCAATTAGTATCTGTCCTCCTCTCCACTCCTCTCTCCCCAAAAGGACATGTCAGTGTTTACTATGACATCCACAGACACATCAAGGGCATCTGGGAAGAGTCATGTGTACATCTGGAGAGAAAGGAACTGTGAAAACCAGTAATATCTGCATCCATGTGTGCAGATACTGACATCCACATACAGCTGTCACATTCCTCCAGCAGCCCTGGAATACTCCGCAATCACGCTGACAGGTTTTGGCACATGGGAGCCAAACCAACTGGTGCTGTCCTCGAATGCCACCACTGCTGGGGTCTACCTTGAGATTGGGGGGAGCCTGGGTGCCATGCCCCATCTCACAAAATTCTGGCTGGTGTCCAGGAGGGTCTCACAGCCTTTGAGGATCATGCACTCCATGGCTATGTTTTCCTGGATGCTCTCTGTCTCATTTACTTCATTGTTCATTATCCTGTGGGGACAGAAAATAAGCCAGAGACAGGCTGTCCCCACCTCTCAGGGAGAAGGGAATGCCGGGCCTCTGGCCAGACGTAGGAAGAAGGCCTGGCACCCAGGATGCTCAGGTGGAGCCTGTGGTCATGAAGGGGGAGAGAGCATGCATATTGAATACCTGCTGTGCTGGACACTCTATGGGCATGATCTCACATCATCCTTCTGACAGCCCAAGGAGACAGATGGCTTTATTTCAGAGAGACGGAAATGGAGATTAATAGCTAGAAAGCAGGTCTGATCTAAAAGTCTGAACAATGTCCTTGAGGACACATGCCTGGGGAGCCCATTCCGGGGCCATGGCAGTAAGGGCCCCAGCTGGGAGGAAGCCACACCTGCGGGCACCAGGGGCCCATGGCCTGGAGGGCCCAGGCCCTAACAGACCCCAGCTGTGGGCTGCGTGGAGAATGGGGTTAGAGCCAGACCCTGACCCAGCGGACCACAGGCTGTCCAGCTCCGCACAGCAGGCAGTGTGGGAAGGTGAGGGGGAGCTCCGAGTCCTAAGCCCACCTCCAGTCCCTTCCTCCTGTCGGCTTAGAGCCTCAAGCTCTGGGCTCTTGCCCCAGACAAGACCCTAGACGAGGCTCCACGTTGGAGTCTGAGATCAGAAGTGCTGTGGGTGTCCGTCCTCAGCCCTGCTCGTGGGAGTGCTGGGAGCTGAGAGAACCAGTCTCCATCTGCTTTCTCTCTCTCTCTCTCCCTCTCTACATTGCTGCTCTCTCTCTGACTTGCTTCACCACTGTCTCTCTCCTTCCCCATCTTTGCCTCTGTTCCTCTCCCCCTACCTCTCCCTGCTGCAGATTTCCAGGCACATTCTGACACTGCACGAGCTCCTGGCCCACTTTTTACGAGCACATCGAGCCAACAGCCTGGACGACACCAGGGCTAAAATGGAGGAGCTGTCTGGGTGAATCCAGCTTCCGGGTGCCCTCGCCAGTGGACAAGCCAGGGCTGAGGATGCTCCCCAGAGGGAGTTTGCTGACCCCCAGATGGTAAAAGCTCATGTTCAGGTTACGATCCCAAGTGGTGAGGGTTGTGGGACCCCCAGCTTGCCCCACCTGCAAGCAGGGCCCCCGGAGCGATCTGAGGAGTTCACAGCTCAAGCTCAGGGGGCACTTGGTGGGATGGTGTGGGTGCTGTGCTGTCCTTGGCACAGATGGGGTTCGAAGAAGGGCCCTGGGTACTCACGTGAGCCCACCTGCCAGAATGGGGAATCACAGGCACTCTGCCAACTTCCTCTGTCTGACTCCAGTGTCATCGTGTCACAATCTGTGGTTTAGGAGCCCCAGAGGGGGCCCTGGGTGATGGGCCTTCATGTGCCCAAGGCTGCAGTCAACAGCAGGCAATGTCATGGATGGAGCAGCCCATGACTAGTCCAGTGTCAGTGGCCCCAGCCCTCTGGTCAAGGCCCCTCCCTTGCCCCTCTTTCAGTCACCAAAGTACGGGGCAACCTTCCTCTGCTGGGGCAGAAGCAGAGGGGCCGGGAAGGAGGTGCCTACAACAACCCAGGCAGCAGTTGACGGTGGCCTGTACCAGGTGGTGGCAGTGGAGGCGAGGAGGAGGTTCAGATTCTGGGTGTGTTTTGAAGATGGAACCAACAGGAGTTTCTGATGCATTAGATGTGAGGAGAGAGAAGACGGGAGTCAAGTGTGAGTCCAGCGTTTTTGGCTGAGCAAGCAGAAGGTTGGAGTTGCTGCTAACTGGGATGGAGAAAGGTGCAGGAAGGGCAGGTGTGGAGGGGGAGTCTTTCTTGCTTCACTGGAGCTTTACTGGGGTCATGTTGAACTTGAGATGGACAACACTGGTGGAGAGGACAAGAAGAGAGGAGGGCGTTTGAGTCTGGGGTTTCAGGGAGGGAGCCATTCAGGAACCATCAGCTCGGAGATGGTATTTAAAGTCACAAGATTGGTGAGCTCACCAGGGGAGTGAGTTTAGGCAGGAACGAAATGCGCACCAAGAGCTGAGCCCTGGGGTCTCCACCTTATGAAGGCCAAGAGATGATGAGCAGCCTCGTAGTCAGTGTTGGGCTGCCACAAACTGCAAAGGAGTGTCGGTGTGCAGTATGTGAGGTCCAGTACCCAGCCCTGCCAACCACTCAGTGCCCTAGATGGCTTCCCGAATCCAGCAAAAGGCAGCCAGTAGGGCCACGGATCCCAGCTGGGTAGAGGGAGGACAATGCTGGACCAGGGCAGGGCACAGGCCCCGGAGTGGAGGTTCATTCAGGGAGCAAATGTAATCGGAGCGTGATTGCAGACTAACAAAAACCATTGTGGGGTGGGGACCCCAGTCTTCTCATGCCCCAAGGAGCCAAATCCTGCACACTTCCCCAAGGAGAAGACTTGGGGCTCCAGCGAGGCTCCACGTCACTGCGGGATGCCCTGTTCCCGTGCGGGCAGGAGTGAGGAAGACACATGTGTGCCAAGCCCTTTGTCCCAAGACCCTGATCCCCTTTCCTGAAGCCTACTCCTCCATTGTCCCACCTGATCACCTGCACCTGGCCTGAACCCAGCCCTAGTAGCACAGAAGAGGGTTTTCCTGTCACCCTGACAGCAGCCCTTTCATCCTTCTCTCTCCTTCCCTTTGGGGACTGAGGAAGGCTCCCAGCCCGGCAAGAAGCCATCAGATAACCTATCCTCCTTGGCTGTGCTCAGAAACACTCCTCCCCCTGGGGCTGACTCTCTCCTACCTCTAGCCTTTGTCCCGCTTTTTCTCCTGAACCTCATCTCTTGGGCTCACTGTAACCCAGGTCATCACTTTCAGTCCCCCCGGGAGCCTGTGGCCCTGGGAACTCCTCCCCAGCTTCGTGGACAGTGTGGCTCTCAGTACAAACCCCAGCCGGGGCTGGCAGTAGTCCTGAGCAGCTGCAGCTGGCACTTGTCTAAGAGTGAAACTAGTGTTGCTAGTCTGGAATCGCCACCTTGTTTTTTGCAAATACAGCCCTCCTCAACAAAATCCCCACCCTCTTCAAAAGAAATGGTTCTGCTTACCTTTGCTAACCTCCAAAAACGAGTCCATATCCAGCGAATTAGCATATCCTTGAAATCCTAGAACAGGGCTAGGGCCTGGGCTGCTAAGAAGAGCATTGCTTGGAGGGAGGGACTGAGGCTCCTAAGGAAGAAACCCCATCTCCATGCCCCAGTCTGATAACCAGAAAACAACGGATAATAATAGTTTTATAATAACATCTTTGCAACCAGTGTTAATAGCAACAATCATCAACAACAAGCACCTTCCATGTGATGGGCCTGAGGTCAGCACGTGAAATGCGTTCTCTTCCATCCTCACTCCGATCTTCTACAGGTGAGCAAACTGAGGGTCAGACGGGCCCAGTAATTTGCTCATCATGCTGAGTTCGTTAATCACGGATCCAGCCCCACCAGTGTCATCTCTTATTGCTGGGAGGGGTAAATGGGACAGTGTTTACGAGAGAACTTCGAAAGCCATATATATTAACCAGCTCTCTTGGTGATCTGGTCATGGTTGTAGAATTTGAGGCATCAGCAGACAAATAAGAGGTTTTGTGCTTTTCTTGGAGTAGGTGGGGTATTTTTTCCAGATGCTCTTCCCTCCAAAATCACTAACATCCTAAGACTCCTGAAAACCCACCAAGGCTGTTAGCAAAGTTGGCAACTCACACTCCTCTTTTTCCACCAATGCTATTTTTCAAAAGCAGTTAAATGGCTCAAACTCCTGGAGAGGAGGGCTGTTGCGGCAGTCAGAACAGGACAAATAGGAGAGTTGTCCTTATTCTCAGATTAAGGGGCAAGGTGTGTCCTGCTCCCCCCCCAGGTGTGCTGGAGCCTACTGAAGTCAGTCTTTCCATGAGCAAGTAGGATTGCCATGTGCTCCAAGGCTAAGCCATTCCAAGGCCCAAACATTAAGGAAGAACTGTATAAAGTGCATTGGGTGAAGGGAGGAGATAACAAGTGCAAAGGCCCTGAGGCAGGATGAGTGGGTGGACTTCTATGGATGTAGATAAGGTCAACAGTGATGTCGGGGGCAGAGTAACGAAGAAAGGTTTTTTCCTGTACACCAGTCCTCCTCCCAGTTTTGCCATCTCTGTTCGACGTGGTTCAGACTTTTAGATCAGACCTGCTTTCTAGCTATTAATCTCCATTTCCGTCTCTCTGAAATAAAGCCATCTGTCTCCTTGGGCTGTCAGAAGGATGATGTGAGATCATGCCCATAGAGTGTCCAGCACAGCAGGTATTCAATATGCATGCTCTCTCCCCCTTCATGACCACAGGCTCCACCTGAGCATCCTGGGTGCCAGGCCTTCTTCCTACATCTGGCCAGAGGCCCGGCATTCCATTCTTCCTGAGAGGTGGGGGCAGCCTGTCTCAGGCTTATTTTCTGTCCCCACAGGATAATGAACAATGAAGTAAACGAGACAGAGAGCATCCAGGAAAACATAGCCATGGAGTGCATGATCCTCAAAGGCTGTGAGACCCTCCTGGACACCAGCCAGAATTTTGTGAGATGGGGCATGACACCCTGCCACCCCCAATCTCAAGGTAGGCCCCAGCAGTGGTGGCATTCGGGGACAGCACCTGTTGGTTTGGCTCCCATGTGCCAAAACCTGTCAGCGTGATTGCGGAGTATTCCAGGGCTGCTGGAGGAATGTGACAGCTGTATGTGGATGTCAGTATCTGCACACATGGATGCAGATATTACTGGTTTTCACAGTTCCTTTCTCTCCAGATGTACACGTGACTCTTCCCAGATGCCCTTGATGTGTCTGTGGATGTCATAGTAAACACTGACATGTCCTTTGGGGGAGAGAGGAGTGGAGATGAGGACAGATACTTAGTGGCCCCGTGAATCACAAGCATGTTCAGAATCCATGGGGAAGTCGTGTGGGTCAGTCCCTCTGTCCCTTGCTCATCATCCTTGGCCCCATGTGGGAGGCCGGGATCACAGAGGTTCTCACCGGTAGGAATTTTGATTCACCCTCAGCCTCCACTTGCCTTGGGAGCTGTGTTTGAGAGGCACAGCCCTGTGAGCGGGCAGCTAGAGGCTGTGACTGAGGAGACTGACTTCCAACTCGGAGAAGTTAGAGCTGCCAGGGGTCTGAGGGTCACCTCTTCAGATTCCACTTGCTGTGGGAACCTCAGCTTCTGCTTACATGCCCCCGAGGTGGCTTACATCTCAGACGGGTCTCCTGAGTTCCTTCTATCCAGCCCTGAGACCCTCTGAGCAGATGAAAAGTTCGCCAGCACCTCCTGCCTGCCTGTGCAGGTGCCTTTAGTCCCTGCTGCCCTTAGCAAGGGTATTGTTGACTTGGGGTCCTCTCCTGAGCCCCTTTGTGTGGCCCCTTGTGCCCTTTCTCTAGGCTGACCCTGTGACGTGCTGGGCCTTGAGCCAGCCTCCCTGTGTCCTAGCTCCTCTTGAGCTGCATTGGGCCCAAGCTGGAAGTGGGCCAAAAATGACCTCTTCTTGGGTGGGCAGTGTCACCACGGTCTAGGAGTCTGCTCCATTGCCCTGAGTCTAAGCATTTCCTCCCCTTGAGGGGCTAGGCTGGACGTCGAGACCAGACAAGTGGTCCCAGCAAGGTTCCCGGCAGTGATGAACGTGGGCAGGAGGCAGAGTGGTGGCCCAGAGCATGCCTGGGAAGATGGAGTATCAGGGAGTTCTTCCCGAGGAGGAATCACTGGAGTCGAGTCTTGAAGGGTAAGTAGGAGTGCACAGGGTGGATGGGGTGAAGGAAGGGCCTTCCAGGACAAGGAGCAGCACTCAGGAGCCACAAGTAACTTGCCCTGGAACTAGATTGGGAGCAGAGAGGGGAGACGATGATAAGGAAGGAGAAGTGCTGGAGCAGCCTGCTGGCGGACCTTGAAGTCCTGAGTCCCGAGGACAGTGAGGAGGTGCTGAGGTAAGTGGGGAGAGGAGGCCTGCAGCACGTCTTAGGGGAGCAGGGACTGCAAATGGGTTCATCACAGTCCCCTGTTCTGCCCGGGAGTGGCTTCAGAGTGCACCTTGTTGAGGAATGGGGGCTCTCTTGGCTCTGCAGCCAAGCATGTCGTGACTGATGAGTGATGTCTGCTGCTGCTGTGTGTGGCAGCAGGTGCCCTGTGTCTCTTGCTCATCCCTCTGGGCCAGAGCCAGCTCCACACTTGTCCAGCCTCCTGCCTCCTCCAGACCCAGCCCTAAAGAGGTACAGCCTTTTAGATACAGGATACAACCTTCCTTAGAGAGGGAGTACAAACAATATCCTAGTTGGCCTAAATTCAGCCACCAATTAAGAAAGCCTTCAGGTTCGACAGTATACTTATCTTGATTTTAGTCACAGAAACTAACTCCTAATCTAATACTGCATTAATCTATTAATTCATAAAAGTAGTATTGTTACTATGAGGAATAAGAGTTGTTTCTCCTTGCATAATCTGATATCAGAACGCATAATCACCAAAAGTTAACAATAAAATAATTTCAACCCAATAATTATTTATTACATTCATTCTTAACCCAACACACGTAGGCATTCAAGCAAAGCTTTAAAAAAATAAAAGAAACTCGGCAAACCCACACCTGTTTACCTAAAGCATCTCCTCTGGCATTTCTGGTGTTACAGGCACTGCTTGCCCAGTGACACGGTGTAAAGGCTGCGGTGACCAGACCTTGCAAAGGCAACATCATCATTTGTTGTCTAAATGAGAACTTGTATGAAGGGCCACTCGAGGGTTTTACTCTCTCTTATATTTAAACTGTGAAATTGACCTTTCCCTGAAGAGGCGTGAATGACAAAATAAGGCGAGAAGACCCTATGGAGCTTCAATGAATTAAAAAAGTAAACAAAGGTAAGCCAAATCAAGGGATAACAAAACTTAAATGGACTAACAATTTTGGTTGGGGTGACCTCAGAGAAGAAAATAACCTCTGAGTGATTAAAATCTAGACCAGCTAGTCAAAATAGTTTATCAATTATTGATCCAAAATATTGATCAACAGAACATGTTACCCTCGGGATAACAGCACATCCTATTCTACACTCCGTATCCACAATAGGGTGTATGTCTGTGATGTTGGATCAGGAAATTCCAGTGGTGTAGCTGCCATTAATTGCTCATTTGTTGAACGATTCAAGCCCTACATGATCTGAGTTCAGACCAGAGTAATCCAGTCAGTTTCTATCTATTCCATATTTCTCCCAGTACGAAAGGGTAAGAGAAACAAGGCATACTTTACAAAAGCACATTCAAACTAATAGATGATATAATCTTAATCTAATATATATATATGTATATAGACCTGCCTGTAAACGGGGTTTGTTAGAGTGGTTGATTAATTGCCAAAAGTAAACCATTATACCCAGAGGTTAAATTTTTCTCCCTAACAGCATGTTCATAATCAATCTTTTATTAATTGTCATCAATCTACTTTCCATAGCATTCCTTACACTAATTGAATGAAAAGTATTAGGTTATATATGACTCTGTAAAGGACCTGTCTTGACGTGAGTACAGCCATGTTTGGCCGCTCCATCGACCTATAGCCACCAGCACACAAAGAAATACAAAACTGCTTTCTGTGTGGTGGGAACTGGCCTTTTCCCGAGAACTGGCCTTTTTCCCACGGAGAGAGTTGAAAGTTGTAACATTTCGAGGCTCTTGGGGCATCGTAGCGCGGGATGGACTGGCCATCTGTGCCGGGCTAAGATGATAACCAAAGAGAACAATGCATGTACACAACTACTGGGCTGGGACATTAGCCAAGGGGCTCAGTGCACATACGCCACTGATAACCATTTTGTGTATGGGAACACTGGATGCTTGCTCTGTAAACTCTGTAACTGCTTATATAAACTGCTGGAAACTGAGACCTGGTAAGAGTTCCACCTGTGGAAGGGACACCTTGCCCAGGACGTGTGATCCTTGCCCAGCCGCGTCGATTGACAGGGCTTTCCCGGCAGTGGGGTGTGGATGTTGTGAGTAATTGATTTGATGTGAAGTAATTGATTTGATATTAAGTAATTGATTTGATGTCTTCTCTTTTCGGTCAACTTGGTGTTTCTCTTTCCGGTTGATTTGTGTCATTTCTCTTCAGCCGATGTGGATGTTTTCCCTTTCCACTCGGGCTGATGTTTTTTCCCTCTTAATATTTGACCTATTCGGATCTGTTTGCAGACTATCGCCTTTACTATCCTTTATATAATAAAATATACCTTCAGTCCATTTGTTTGGAGTGGAAAGTGTCTTTTACATCTCCGATCGAATCCCCGAACCTCTCATAACAGACCACACATCATTGGCCCCATGATTTGTGGAGACACCAGTATTTATATCAGTGTCACAAGGCCTTGAGCTGGAGTTCACATTGGAAAATGTACCCGGGAAGACACCCTACGGAGGACCCATTAGCACACAACTGAACAAGTAATGTGGACTTTTGTCGATGACCATGTGAAAACGTACCTAGGAAGACACCCTACAAAGGATCCACTAACACACAACTGAACGAGTAATGTGGACTTTTGTCGATGATCTAGTATTTAAAATGGTAGGATAGGGCCGGCCTCGTAGCTGAGCGGTTAAGTGCGCACAATCCGTTGCTGGCGGCCCGGGTTTGGATCCCAGGCGCGCACCGACACACCACTTCTCCGGCCATGCTGAGGCAGCTTCCCACATACAGCAACTAGAAGGATATACAGCTATGACATACAATGATCTACTAGGGCTTTGGGGGAAAAAATAAATTAATAAAAATTATAACATATAGGGCCGGCCCCGTGGCTTAGCGGTTAAGTGCACGCGTTCTGCTGCCGGCGGCCCAGGTTCGGATCCCGGGTGTGCACTGATGCACTGCTTCTCCGACCTGGCCACGTCCCACATATAGCAACTAGAAGGTTGTGCAGCTATGACATACAACTATCTATTGGGGCTTTGGGGGGGAAAATTTATAAAAAAAAAAAAATTTATAAAAAAAAATTATAACAAAGAAAATAAAATGGTAGGATAAAGATGCAGAATTCTAAAGGGTTCATGGAAATGCTCAAAGCACAATTCAGAAACAAGGAATAATCGACAAGGTAAAGCAAATCCAATAGATTTATAATTGCTTACATGTACATAGTAAAAGTTTTTACTGAACAATTAAGTATTCATGTATTTCTTTTGATGAAAACATGAAACTTTATGTTGAATAAAAATGGGCCATTTTCCTGTATTAGTACATTACTACTCAGCATTTAGTCAATTTCTATAGTTTATGGAGTTATAAACATAATTACAAAGGCATGCATCCATGAGAAAAGAACTATGAGTGAATCTGGAGATTGTAGGGCCAAAAATAATGTTTTCAATATTATGTATTAGAGCATGTATATACATAACAAGGATGAGAGAAAACTCTGATTAAAGGAGATTAAAATGTAATTTAATCTTAAAAGAATAAAAAGAGTGTTAGTCCTGGGAGACTGGGGATAGGCAGTAAAATTTCACAGAATTCTGAGACTGGAAATGGGCCATTCCCTACTTTCATTCTTTTATTGTCATTGCCAAGCAAATTTGGCCACCAAGAACAGAGAGATGGAGGGGAAAGTGGACATGGAAGGATATTGCAGACATGGGAATGGTTCCATTTTCAGGACACCTTAGAGCAGCCAGGTGTCCATATCCTAGGTCATGTAACCACAAAGAATTTCCCCTGGCAGATGCCTTCTGTAGCTCTTCTCTCCAAATTTCCACTCATTCCTCCTGGTGAGATCATCCTAAATGAGAACATGTTGGCAGAAAGACAGAGCTGCCTGGAGAAAAGCCTATCTTGTAAATTAACACAGCTCTAGAGCTGGCTGGGCAGAGGACAGGAGCTACACGATGGATACCGACCCTTTTCAGTCCAGGGACTTTCCTTTATTGCCCTTTGGGGAATACACTGACTGTAAAACTGAGGTTCACTGAAGGCCAATGGGATCAGGTGTGAGACTAAGGTGTCAATAAAGCACTTGACGCAACATGTTTTCATGTGTATCAATATGTGCATAACTAGGGAGAAGGGCCTTAACCTCTTTATGATCCTTAAGGGAAATTTGACTCACACCGATTTAGGAATCATCAGCAGTAACGTGTCATGTAGAAGAAGGATCGTCAATCTAAATGAACTTATTCACACACTCAGTGTCCTAGTCAGTATGGGACGCTGTAACAAAAATATCATAGACGGGGTACTTTATTTATTTATAATTTTGCTGAGGAAGAGTCATCATGAGCTAACATCCGTGCCAGTCTTCCTCTATTTTGTATATGGGTCACCCCCACAGCATGGCTGCTGATGAGTGGTATAGGTCTGTGCCCATGAACCGAACTCATGCTACCAAAGAGGAGCTCATTGAACTTAAACACTAGGCCATGGGGCAGGCCCCTAGACTGGGCATTTTTGGGTTTTGTGTGTGTGTGTGTGAGGAAGATCAGCCCTGAGCTAACATCTGATGCCAATCCTCCTCTTTTTTGCTGAGGAAGATTGGCCCTGGGCTAACATCTGTGCCCACCTTCCTCTACTTTTTATATGGGACGCTGCCACAGCATGGTTTGAGAAGCGGTGCATTGGTGCATGCCTGGGATCTGAACCTGTGAACCCTGGGGCCACTGAAGCGGAGCACCCACATTTAGCCACTGCACCAGCGGGCCATGCCTAGACTGGGCACCCTTAACAACAAAAGTGCATTCCTCACAGTTCTGAAGACTGGCTTGTTCAAGATCTAGGTTCAAGCTGATTTGCTTTTGGTGAGAGCTCTCTTCCTGTTTTGCAGGACAGCTTCTTGCTCTACCCTCATTTGGCAGAGAGAGCTCTGGCACTCCATCTCCTTGTAAGGTCACTAATTCCATCATGGGGGCTTCACACTTATGGCCTCATCTAAGCTAATTAACACCCAAAGGCCCCAATTCCAAATACCCTCAGGTCGGGGATTAGGATTTTACCGTATGAAATTGGATTACATAGACATTCAGTCCATAGCATTCATGAAATCAACAATTAACAAATATTTATAGAAGTCATACAGCCCCAACTGAAGAATGTTCTGAAGATCATGTGGCAAATGATAAAATGTCTTTCCTTTCATAGAGTCTTCTAGTGGAGGGAGTAAAAATTAACAACAGCCAAACAAAACTTGTGATATTTAAAAGCTAACATAGATCAATTATGACAGACTGTACTTACAATTGTCTTCTGGTAAGACAGGTCTGATTATCAGAGTCCAGATTAAGCAAATTGCCCCGGGTGAGCTCATGTGTGGCAATCTTACCTAAAAAGGCTCTTTCCCTTTTGAAATTTTCTTTCATCTAGTCCTGTTTGCTTCCACATCCCTTTGGTGTTTTCAAACACGCAGTATTTATTAAATCAATGTTTAATTGTTGCTCTGCCTTTACCACACATGACTAGAAGCAGAAGTTACTGGACTTGGCTGGAACCAAATTTCAGTTCATTTTTCCTCCTCATTCTGCTCACTCTCTTCTCTCACTGTTGAAATAGCAAATGCCTTAGAGGAGAAGCCACGTGGAGATGGTGCTCACAATCTTGTGCTACCCTAGTCTCAGAGATTGTAGACCCTCAAGTCCTGTCTGCACAGGATGTTCTACAACCCTTCAAACAGCTGTTCTGTGTGCTTTGTCCAGCTATTCTAGCTGCCCAAGAAAAGCTATTCAGTAAAAGTGGAACCTGAAGTAACTTTAATCTGAAATGTTTTAAATATTTTAAACCAATGAATATTTGTCATTTTTCAAGGAGCATTTCTATAATTTTATAAGAAACATTTAAATAGGAATTTTAACAGCAATAATGGCTGTTCTTTTGCCAGAATTCCATGTCATTCATTGTTTGGAATTATATCTAAGCTTTGATGCACGCTCTTCAGTGCTTTTTAAAATATCACCGTTCCTTACTTTTAAATATCTTGTGATGGGTTTGTGTCAGTCACCTCCTTTGTACCATTTCAGATCCTCTTGTGTCCTCATACCCTTGAGTCATATGTCATTTAGCAACCAGCTTTACAAGTATCATATTTGCTTTATGCAAGTGTCTCCTGACTGCTCCCCACATGTTCTCTCTGTGCCCTCTGCCTCTCCCTCTCGCCCCAGGGTGTCCATGTTGATGCTGAGGTGTGAAAACTCCCTTGATCAAGCCCAGATGTGCACGGCCACGTCCCTTATTGTGTGGATGTCTGTGTGTTCAGCAATTCTGTATGGTCACAGGGTGCATGGCTATTACGGCTTCTATGTGAAGGTGTGTTTTGTTGACGTGTGTGTGTTTAGAGAGTTCAAGTCACTGTGGGCTCTGAGACAGTGAGTGGTCTGTATGTGTGTGTGTGTTTGTGTGTATGTTCTGAGTATCAGTGTGCATTATCATGTGTAGTTTACAGTCTAAATGCTGCTGGTCATTTGCAAATAGTGTGTATGTGTGTGTGGGTGTGTGTTGTCAGCATTGCCATGTGTTCAGAGGATGTCTGTCATTGTGGGAATGTGTAGAATAAGTATGTTGTTAGAGATCAGTGTGGGCACCAACATTGTTTGCCTGTTACTTGTTCAACCCTCAACACCCCTGAAGAAACATTGAGTCCAGACATTCACAGGCCCCATCAGGCCCACAGAGATCTTACTCAGCTGTTTTCTTCCCATCACAGAAATATGAACAGGTAGCCAAGGACCACTTGATATTTGAGGAATTCCTCCAGCATGAAAGATGTAGCAAGAAACACATACACTGAAGTGAGGGACTAAAGAAACAGCAAAGAAATCCAGAGATCATAGTGAAACTTCAATTGCATATCTAGCAACATCTTCAAAACAATTAGACATGGGCTGGTCCCATGGCCTATTGGTTAAGTTTAGAAAACTCCACTTCAGTGGTCCAGGTGCAGTTCTTGGGCGTGGACCTACACCACTCACTAGTGGCCACGCTGTGGTGGCAACCGGCATACAAAATAGAGGAAGGTTGACACAGGTGTTAGCTCAGGGTGAATCTTCCTCAGCAAAAAGATTGGCAACAGATGTTAGCTCAGGGTGACTCCTCTTAAGCAAAGAGGACAAAAAAAAATAAAACAACCAGTAAGTGTATATACATGTATTGATGTTACTGCACAATATTGGGGTTCTCTTACCCAATGCACATTAAAAAAGCCAATTATTCTGGCATCAGCTTTTGGGAAATGAAATGTAACTTTATTTTGTGAGATTGATCTGCAAGGAGACGGGGGCATGTGTCTGTCTCAGATCTGTCTCCCTGATCCAGGTCTTGGGGCACAATTTATGGGATGAAGGGCAGGGTGTTCTGACGTGTGGAGGTACATGATTGGAAGTAAGGAGAAGTGAGGTAATTGATGATCTGCGCAAGCAAAGTCAAGCTTTGCAGCTCTTCACCAGATGTGTGTTCACAAATTGGCAGTGTTACCATGATCGGAGAATGGAGTTTTTAGCTCCTTGATGTCATAAAGGTCACATATAAAGCATTTGTGAACTCCCAGTCGATGAGTTGGTGGTCCCAACTGGTCTGAACTGGAAGAGGGGTCTCAGTTCCTGAAAGAAAACTCTTAACTACTCTGTTCATAAGATGGGGTCAGTTGAACTGGTCCTGGAGGGCCCATGGTTACGTTTGTATATGCATATCTAGGCATATGCGTGAGATTATCTGTATGTGTGTTACATGTGGAGTATACACAAAGCCAGACTCTAGTTAAAGTGGTCAGGACAGATTTTAATCAGGCATATACCACTGCAATAGGGAAGAAGGAACAGGATGAACTGAACTCAATTTGATTTGTACAGATGTGACTGGGCATTTGAAAGGGAGAATGAGGGAGCAGGCAGAGGGGTGAGCAGGGGCTCAGTAGAGTCAGGGAGGGAAAAGTTACAGAATGTTGGTCAGTGCAATGTGATCTGGCCAGTTGTGTCTGCTAGTTGGAAATAATCAAAGTTTCACTTCTCTCACAGCATCTGGGAGACAGACACCCTGTCCTCATCTCAAGGAATGGCTCTCAGGACCTTGAGAAATGCACTCCTGAGTTATAGCAGACACACCTCCAATTCTAAAGGACAGAGGAAAGATTCACAGTTCTAAGCACTTTTGGGTAAATGCTCTAAGAAAGAGATGTCAGGGGCCAATGATCAAGTGTTGGCCAGAACAAATAGTCAATTCTTTTGGCTGCCTTGAGCTTTCTCAGGCAGGCACTTTAAGGGGACAGGGGTCATCCTAAGGATGTTGATTTGAGCTGTTAGAAACTGTGGAAGTGTTTAAGTCTTATAATATGTGTGGAGGTGTGAAACCATTTGTGCTGAGAGGCTGTAGTTATTATAGGCCAAGTTATTATAGGCTCAAAGGAGACTGGCTTGAGTTTGGTCAAGTACAGGAAACTATATATATAAATAATACTCGTATATTTTTTCAATAATAAAAATCACTATATTGAATAATATATATTGAATTAAATAATATAAATATATATTTAATGAATATATATTGAATGTGTATATGTATATATAGTTGAATTAAATAATATAAATATATATATATATGATTTAAAGGAATATTCAGATATAATAACAGAAATTTCCAAAATTGGTAAAAGACTTCTACTCTAGATTCAGGCAGCTGTATACATCTCAAGCAATATTAAAAAAAAAAAAAATCTAGAGCCAGATCCATTCAGAGAAACCAAAAAGCACTAAATACAAAAGAAGATATTCAAAGCCCCTCAGAGGAACAGAACACTTACAGAGACTTACATTTAGACCTATGATACATTACTTAACAATGGAAGGCAAGAGAGAGTTGGATTAAATCTTCAAGGTACAGAGAGAAAATAACTTTCAGTGTATACCCAATCAAACCATATCTCAATAACTAGGGTGACTTAAAGACATTTTTATGCAAACATTTACTAAGGGTATTACCACGAACAAATGCTCATTAAGGAATTCCTAAAGAATGTACTTTAAAGGGGGTCAGCCACCTGGCGTAGTGGTTTAAGTTCAGCACACTCCGCTTCCAAGGCCTGGGTTCGTGGGTTTGGATCCCAGGAGGGGATCTGCACCATTCATCAGCCATGCTATGGTGATGACCCACGTACAAAATAGAGGAAGATTGGCATAGATGTTAGCCCAGGGCTAATCTTCCTCAAGGAAAAGACTTAAAAAGTAAAAAAGAATGTACTTTAAAAAGAAAGAAACTGGGCAGGCCCCGTGGCTAAGAAGTTAAGTGTGCGCGCTCGGTTACTGGCGGCCCGGGTTGAGATCCTGGGTGCGCACTGATGCACCGCTTCTCCGGCCATGCTGAGGCCGTGTCCCACATACAGCAACTATAAGACTGTGTTAACTATAACATACAACTATCTACTGGGGCTTTGGGGGTAAAAAAAAAAGGAGGAGGAGGAGGGGTCGGCCCGGTGCGGCAAGCGGTTAAGTGCGCGCGCTCCGCTGTGGCGGCCCGGGGTTCGCTGGTTCGGATCCCGGGCGCGCACCGATGCACTGCTTGGCAAGCCATGCTGTGGCAGCGTCCCATATAAAGTGGAGGAAGATGGGCACAGATGTTAGCCCAGGGTCGTCTTCCTCAGCAAAAAAAAGAGGAGGATTGGCGGATGTTAACACAGGGCTGATCTCCTCACACAAAAAAAAAAAAAAAAAAAAAAGGAGGAGGATTGGCAATAGGTGTTAGCTCAGAGCCGGTCTTCCTCAGCAAAAAGAGGAGGATTAGCATGGATGTTAGCTCAGGGCAGATCTTCCCCACAAAAAAAAAAGAAGAAACAAACTGATAGAAGAAGAAATGGTAAGAGGTAAAAATGGATCTTGAGGATAAAAAAGGGTAAACGTCTGAATAAATCATTGAAAGCATGATTTTTCCAAACAATCATAATATTGACAATGTATAACTGATGGAGTTAAAAACTAATGACAAGGAAACTTCTGTTTTAGAGTAGAGCAGGACAGGAAAGCACTCGCTGCAAAACTGGACAAAGCCAGATAAATTATAAATATATTTTTAGAGCATTGGAGAACTTCAGAATCAACCAACTAAAATTCCAGAAAGAATAAAAAGATTTTTATGTGAGCCCTGCAGGCGTTTTCTGATTCTGGGTGGTTGCCGAGGATCTGGCTTGCTCAGTCAGATCCTCGGCTAAGGAAAAGAGAAGTTAGTCAAACTTGTAGTGATTCTGCAGGACTGGTGTGGCAGATGAAACCTGAGAGCTTTCAGACACACAACTGCTCTTTCTCACAGCACCTGTGTTAAGTTTTGGTGCCACACAGAAATCTGGGGAACTAGGCCAAAAGCTTCCACAAAACAAAATGAAACCTCCAGAAGTGGTGGAAGTGGCCTAAGTCCAACATACCGTTAGTGTGATCTTCAGGGAATTTCCCATATTGTGAAGCAATATCAGGTAGGAGGCTGGAGAGCTGTGCTGAGATGTCTGACGCGTGTAGCTGAATTGTCTATGGGTTCCCAAACTTGAGGAGACAGAAATCTACCAGACTTAGAACCAGATGTCTGTGCAGGGGAGGGGAGCACAGCAAACAGGAACAGGGAAAGTGGAAGGGCTGGGTTTACTAAAAGTGAGACCCAGCCCCAACTCTGATCAAGGTCTGATTGGACTCAGGTGCTCCAACCTCACTCTGTTTCTCAATGAAGGAAAATAAAGTCATGTGAAACCTCTTGAGTTATGTTACACAGACCTTCCAAAGACACTGGTGAGAGGATGGAGAAGGCAAGCCACAGACTGGGAGAAGACCTTTGTAAATCACATATCTGACAGGACTATAAAGAACTCTCAAAACTCGGCAATAAGAAAATCCAAGTTTAAAATGGTCACAGATTTAGACACTTCACCAAAGAAGATACGCAGATAACAAATAAGCACATGAAAAGATGCTTAACGTCATTAATCGTGAGAAAGATGCACATAAAAACCACATTGATATCCTGCTATGTACCTATTAGAATGACTAGAATTAAAGAGGTTGAGCATACCAAGTGTTAATGAGGATGGAAAGTAACTAGAACACTCCTACATTGCTGGTGGGAACACAAAATGGTTCAGCCTCTTTGGAAAACAGTTTTGTTTATTTACTTTTTTGTGAGGAAGATCAGCCCTGAGTTAACATCCACGCTAATCCTCTTCTTTTTGCTGAGGAAGACCAGCTCTGAGCTAATATCTATTGCCAATCCTCCTCCATTTTTTTCTCTCCAAAGCCCCAGTACATAGTTGTATGTCATAGTTGCACATTCTTCTAGTTGCTGTATGTGGGACCCGGCCTCAGCATGGCTGGAGAAGCGGTGCGTCAGTGTGCACCCTCAATCTGAACCCGGGTCGCCAATAGCGGAGCAGATGCACTTAACCACTAAGCCACGGGGCCAGCCCCTGGAAAAACAGTTTTAAAGTGGAGTTTGTTATGCTGCTGTAACAAATTAGCACAAATTTCATGGCTTAAAACAACTCAGATTTATAGTTTTACAGTTCTGTAGGTTAGCAGTCTGACATGGGTCTCCTTGGGCTAAAATCAAGGTGTTGGCAGAACTAGGTTCTTTTGCGGGGACTATAAAGGTTAATCCATTTCCTAGCCCTTTCAAGCTTCTAGAGAACACCACATTCCTTAGCCTATGGTGCCCCTCCTCCACCCTCAAAACCAAGAACTCTGCATCTCTCTGGCCCTGCTTCCCTTGTTGCATCTTTTTTCTACTCTACTGTTTCTCTTTCCCTTTTAAGGGCCTTTGTGATGCGCTGGGCCCACCTGGATAATCCAGGGTAATCTCCCTATTTTAAAGGCAGTTGATCAGCAACCTTAATTCCAACTGCAAATTTAATTCACCTTTGCCAAGTAAACTAAAGTATTCCCAGGTTCAAGGATTAGGACATCTTTGTGGGCCATGACTTTGCTACCACAAAGAGTTTTTAAAATAAAGTTAAACATACACATACCATGTGACCCAGCAATTTCACTTCTAGGTGCTTACCCAAGAGAAGAAGACTAATGTTCACACAAAAACATGTTTGCAAAGATTTAGAGTAGTTTTATTCAGTCAAAAAAGACAAAACCGAAAATAACTGAAACGTCCTTCAACTGGTGGGTGGATAAACTGTGGTAAATTCATACAATGGATACCACATTCAGCAATAAAACAGAAGGAACTGCTGATACAGTCATCAACATGGATGAACACTCAAATATACGTATTGCGCTAAATGAAAGAAACTACTCAAAATGCTGAATACTGTAGGATTCCATTTATATGATATTCTAGAAAAGACAAACCATAGGGGAAGACAACAGATCATTAGCCACCAGGGGTTAAGGGTGGGGGAAGAGTTGACTACAAAAGAGCAGCTCAAGGGAGTTCTGGGTGCTGGAACTGTTCTGTGTCTTGATTTTGGTAGTTGCATAGCTCTATGCATTTGTCAAAACTAACGAACAAAGAGAAAAACAAATACATCATTTCCCACCCATCAGATTGGCAAAAATGTAAAAATCTGACAATGCCCATCTGACAATTCCCAGGGCAAGGATGACTCAGACACTGTTGGCGGGATGGAAATTGTTAAAAATTCAGAGGGTGATTTGGCTGCAGCTCATCAAGTTGCGGATTCACATCAGCCTCTGGCCCAGCAATCCACTCACAGGCAGGTGTCCATTCTAAGGAGTCCACATGTGCTCGAGGAGAGACACATACAAGTATAGTCATTAAACATGGTAGGGGAATGAATTAATTGTGGTTAGTAGTTATTTAAAAAAGAAAGGAAAAAATGCATATGGGAAAGAATCAATGCTGCTGGCTACATATATGATCTGGGAAGGTAACTCATTGGTTTGTCTACTTAATAGTACATAGCACAGACAGCACTGTACTAGGAATCTGAAGACAAGCATCTGAGCATTTAGTTCCAACTCTGCCACTAAGTAGCAGTCAGACTATGGATGACTTAACTTGAGAAACCTCACTTTCCATTTCCTGGAAAATGAAGAGATTACTCTCTACAACCACTAAAATTATTTCCAATTCCACAATTCTATGATTCAATAAGTCAACAATCAAAAATTATATTCCAATTTACCTATGTTGAGAAACTGTTTTTCCCAGACACCCTGAAATCAGAAACTATCAGGGAAATAGGACGTCTTAAAATATTGATACATAAAATGGTCCAAATTTATTGGTACATCTATGACTAGCTGTTTATAATCAAGATTGTAACTCAGAAAGAGCATATAAACAGCAAAACCCACCATATTGACTTGGGTCACCCTCAGGTAACACATATGTCCTTTCCCATTTTAACATTCCAAAACAAATTCACCATACTAATGTGGGAGATCAAGATTTGGCCATCCTAAAATATATCTCTTTACGTTGATTGTTTTCTCTGAGGGACATTTGACCTCCCTCACTAACTGTCTAAAAAATTTGACATGGTGGCTCCTTCCTGGAACAGATCTATCATGATGGCTGTAAAGATAATGTAAGATAGAGGTTACAATAGAAAAGGCACCAGCAAACCCCTCTTATCAGAAGTTCTGTCTCTCTGGCCACATTCTCTAGATGGCCCTGCCAGGAGTTGCCAGGCAATCATTTACATTTATAAGGAAAATCTCCTTTTATAAAGGTATCTCCCTCTGTTTTGGAAAGAAGGGGGGATGGTCTCATTTCTAGAGGCTTATCAATGTAGAAGGAGAGGCCTTAAATCTGCATAATAACTTTACTCTTGTTTACTGTGCTTTAGTGGTAATGTCCTATAACTGACTCCCCCCACCCCCAACATCCTCCTTTGTCATTGGCTGAACATGGTATTTAAGACGAAAATTTCTGCTAGCGTGTTAAAAAACGCAATGTCCCTGCTTTCTCTCATGTATACATGTTATTAAACTTGATATTATTTTCTCCTGCTAACCTGTTTTGCTAATTATTTGCCCAGCCATAAGAACCTTAAAGAAAAGGGCAGAGGGAGATTCTCCCTCTTCCCCCGACAGTTTTGGTGTAGTCGCCAGGAGCCACACTGGCTGGCAAGTTGCCTTCTCTGGCTGGAAGACCTGCCTTCTCCCTGGACTACTGCAGATGATGAGATACGGGAACGCCTGAAGAAAGCCGGCAAAAGGTGAGACTTCTTACCACGTCAGCCTCCCAGAATCTCTCTCTGCAGAGTCCGGTGGGGGGAAGTGGTGAGAATTTTTTCTCTTTCTAGATTTAGATTGGCAAGAGAAAATATTTGGGAAACTAGGTTCTTGTGCTTTTAGTGACTCTTGATTTAAATTTGATAGAGTACTCTTGGTTTTGATCTTGATCCCTTTTCCTGCCAGAGATAGTCTCTGTTTTTCTCTTTTGTCTGTGTCTTTTGTCATAAGAAGGAAATACCATAGAGTAGGACGCAGGCATAGGCCCTATAAGCCTGCTGTCCGGGCCGGCCCCACAGACTGGTGAGTTTGCGGGTCTCACCAGACTGGCGTCTACAAACTTTGCTGTGGGTTAATATGCACATGAAGTGAAGGTCACTGCCAAGGGCATCTTGGAAGCCAAAAAGGCCGCAAGTTTGGTGGGCATGGGTCGAGCAGTTAAGAGCCATTAGGGCGCTCGCCACTTTCAGAAGACTCCCGAGACAGGATAAGTTGGGTCACGGAACGGGGTAGATGACACAGGTCCCCCGCCAACTGCAAGAAAATGTCCGTGCAACGACGAGGTACTCTGTAAAGCACACAGTCCCCAACCCCGTGGCACCTCCCCCCCTAGGTATTATTCTGGCTCCAAGAGACCTAAGGCGTGGCTAAAGCTGTCATTGTGCACATAAGAAAAAAACCGGATGAGGTTTTTCCTTCTGTCTTGTTCTGTGTCCTGAGAAAACTTGGCTTTGTGACCAGTGAGAATATTCTCCTTGGTCTCCACCATACGGAAGGTGCACTTACCGGGGTGCCCCTTGGTGGCCAGTCGAGTAGACTGGGGTTCCGAACTGTCTCTTTGTCCAGCTGTGCCAAGCTCTCAGGGGAGTTTGTCATAAAGGGCCCAGTCCATAAGGGCTTTTGTCGTCTTCACCTTCGTTGCTTGTTAGTGCTGGAAAAATCCCATTCCAGTATCGCCTGCCTGGTGTCACAGATTAGCGGGTCTGTGACTGGAGGCGTCCCACACTATTGTGGGAGACCGGAGACACCGTTTTCACTACACCATCCTTACCGCCTGTGCAACGAAGGTCTTTACTTTCTCTGAACATCTTTGGGAGTGAATTCTGTGGATCATAGGGGCTACATCATCTGCGCCCTC
This sequence comes from Diceros bicornis minor, assembly GCF_020826845.1. Taxonomy (NCBI): domain Eukaryota; kingdom Metazoa; phylum Chordata; class Mammalia; order Perissodactyla; family Rhinocerotidae; genus Diceros; species Diceros bicornis. Next base: position 204,947 of record NW_026691132.1, on the reverse strand, counting down.
ACCAGGGACGCCTCTTGCGTCCATGATAAAGATTTATTCTAAGCGTGTAAAATTACCTCCGGGTCTTTCCTTAAAATGGCTTATTGGATCGAGTCACTATTGGAATAAATATACAAATGAAGATCCTACTCGTCAATGGCCAGACGACGGATCCTTTAAATTGGAATAACTTCTAAATTGGAGAAAAAAAAAGAAATGTTTTGAGAGCTCTCACATAATTATTTATTTGGTACCTAAGAAAAGGTGAAAAAAAAAGAAGGGAAAAATTTAACTAGCCATAAGACCTTGACTCAGATTACAATTAAATTGAGAACATGTAAAAGTATAAGTGTTGATAAGATTATAAAGGTTAAAATGTTTGAGCTAATTTTATATAAAGAGGTTACATCAACTTTGCCTGTGTATGTTTTAAAATGTCAGACTGGGAATGCTTCCCTTGTCCAAAATTAGAAGACCAAGACCTATTGATAAAAATCTTAATGATAACTATGTTTAAAGGTATAAGAGGTGATGAAATTTACATGAACTTTTGTACAAAAAACTGATGTTATTTCTATTACAGAACTGGTTAACAAAAATAATAATTTAAATGACGGCTAATTTTATCTGAAGTCTTATAAAGTCTCGTAGGCAATCTAAAAAATTATTGGGAATAAGTAACTAAATAGTTGTAAAAAGGATGAATGTTGGATAAACTTTAAACAATTATGTGTTATGGTGGTTACAACTTCCAAACTATTTTTGGTGACTTAAAACTTTAGAGTTTTGCTAAAATTTATGATAAAAATTCTCTGAGTATCATCATTTCCAAATAAGGTAAGATATTAGACATTGATTGCTAAACTTACATTTGTCCACTTTTGGCTATTCATTACAAGAAAACTAAAAGGTGTTTTGGGTCTATTGGTAAACATGTGTTTTATTAAAAGATTATACTATAAAATAACATATTTCTAGAAGTTATAATGTGTTTATAAATTTTCCAAGCCACAAGATACTAATGTAAAAAAAAGTTTATAATGGTTTACTTAGTTTTTACTTACAAATTAAGGTTTCTAAAGGTTAAAATTTCTAATAAATATATGTGGTTGAAGCTACTAAAAAATTAAAAAAATATGTCTGTGTACAAAAAAAATAAGATGTATAAACGTACAAAAAATGGAAATGTTTTGTTTGGTTGATTAAGAAAAATAAATTTGTCCTCAAGTACTAAGAAGAAAAAAAAACACATGGGACAAATTCTGAATGTAAAAAGAAAGTTATAAAAGGTGTGGAAGAGAAATTCTAAAAAAGGAGTTTTTGCATGGTCAAGTTGGCTAACATTAAAATAAATTTAATTAAGTAAATGAGTTTTAATAGCAGAAGTAAGCTGGTACAAAATTAAAATTTGGTCTTCTGTCTCTTAAATAGATAATTTGCTTAAACTTGATAAAGAGGTTACAAAAGATTTTTCTTTACCTTTGGGTAAGTCTACCTAAAAGACAGAAAAAAAAAAAAAACTGTTAATTTCCTGTGTTCAAAAGACTGAGGTCTCTCTATTCAGGCTTTTCGGACTGTTAATGCTCTGTTTGCTTTGATTTTTTATATTTTTGACAAGCTTCCCCAAAATTCATATCTTAAATAAAGTCTTTTTTTTCCTTTTTTTGTTTGGAAATTTTCAAAGGGCCCTAAAACTTCTCAAAAAAATTTGCTCTCTTCCTATAAGGAATAAGACAAAAAAATTTGCCTCTACCTATAAAGAAAAAGATACTAAACTTATTAGGCTTATTCAGCATGTTAAATTACATGAAAAGCATTGTCAGACAAGTGATGATAAGCCTGCTTAGGTGGTATTATGGGGGTAAATGTTATTGATATAGGTGTTTCAAAATTGGATAACATTACTAAAATTCTAATCTGTCCTGGTTATCAGTCATAATTTTGGTTATTATTTTAAAGTGTTATATGTCACAAAATTAACCAAACTTCTCTGTCAATTGCTATTTTGAGGTCTTGTTGTTTGCAGACATTTCTTTGCTCTAATGCTTTTGCAAAATGTTTCAACTTCAAAAAAATTCATAAAAAAGACTGACATTTACACAAGAGTACAGGTTTCTGATAAACTTTCTGATCATAAAACTGAACTGGATAAGAAATTACAGAAATCTGTTAGAGAGACTGATAACTTCATAAAGCTGCTAACAAAAAGATTGAGATCAAGAATAGATTACACAAGACTAAATAAACTGATAAAGATGATTATAATTTTTATGAGTTTTCATTTAAAATATTGTTAAATTCTTAAGGTATTTTTTCTCAGATTTAAAGAAAACTTTTTCTTTTCTCCAGAGCCATCTATGACATAACAATTTAATAAATGATACTTTTATAAGCAAAATTAAAATCTTTCTTTTTCTCTCTACCTGATCCCTCCAAAATTTAAAAGCTCTTAGTGAGTAAATATTGTTTTTTTCATGGCAATATAGTTATTTACATAAGTTCAATCAAAAATCTGTTCTCCTTATAACAAGACACAATTAAAAACACTAGTTATATTACCAAGGCTGTGACTAAAACATCATATTTACGATATAACCATACAGCTTTTGAAAAATAAAGATTAGACTTTATAAAATAAAGCCACATAAAAATATTGGCCTAGTACCTTATGTTTCAAACAACACTTACCAAGATAAATAAAAAATGTCACTTATCTGACAAGTACAAAAAACCTCAAAATATTTTAGAAAAACCTCAAAAAAAATTCACCAAAATATATAGATATTACAGACAAAGTCTGATGACAAAATTCTTGGCTTGGCTTTCCTGGTCTAGAGAGGCCTTTAAAGTTAAATCTGAAATTCCTTATAAAAAGTTCCAACAAAGCAGATTTAAAAGAGCCTATGTGATCAACTACTATTCTTACTATACTTATATAAATAATTGGGCCAACTCTACTAGAACTAGACTTATTTTACAAACTAGTTAGTTTTAATTTGACTATCTTTGATAAAAATGAGGGTGATTTTTAAAAAGAATTATATTTCAATAAAAACTATAATATTGTCGGGGGAATAGGGAGAATCTCCTTTGGCCCTTTTCCTTACGGTTCTTATGGCTGGCCAAATAATTAGCAAGACAGGTTAGCCAGAGAAAATAATACCAAGTTTAATAACATGTATACATGGGAGAAAGCAAGGACACTGCTGTTTCTCAACACAATAGCAGAAATTTTCGTCTTAAATACCACGTTCAGCCAATGACAAAGGAGGATGTTGGGGGTGGGGGGAGTCAGTTATAGGAGATTACCACTAAAGCACAGTAAACAAGAGTAAGGTTATTATGCAGATTTAAGGTCTCAGCTTCCACATTGATAAGCCTCTAGAAATGAGGCCATCTCCCCCTCTTCCCAAAATAGAGAGGGAGATACCTTTACAAATGGAGATTTCCCTTATAAATGTAAATGATTGTCTGGCAAATCCTCGCAGGGCCATCCAGAGAATGTGGCCAGAGAGACAGAACATCTGATAAGAGGGGCTTGTTGGTGCCTTTCCTATTGTAACCTCCAGCCTACATTATCTTTACAGCCATAATGATAGATCTGTTCCAGGAAGGAGCCACCATGTCAAGTTCTTTAGGCAGTTAGTGGGGGAGGTCAAATGTCCCTAGAGAAAACAACCAAGGTAAAGAGATAGATTTCAGGGTGGCCAAATCTTGATATCCCACAGTCCCACCTTTGAAACTACAAGTTTCACAGTCCTTTTGAAACTTAAAGAAGTTTCATAGTACAGAAGCTGAGTTGGTAGATTGTTTCATCTCACTGAACACATTTCTTAGTCCTGATAATAGATCAGTTCAATTAAGTTCATTTTGGAAGGTGGTGATGCAGGTGGGCTCTGAAGGTTATGCCTATATTATGGAAGCAAGCAATCAAGTATTTAATAGAAGCATTTCTATGTAAACAAAAGAAAAACAAGATTAATGGTTGGAGTCAATTGTAAACCAGTTTCTGAGGTCAGAGGACAGCCAGTTAAGATGATTTTTAGATGTCAGAGTCAAAGTATCTTTTGCAGTTTAAAATGTCTCTGATGGTGTAGTCAGGTCATCTCTTAAGTTTATATCAAGTCCATCAGCTTCAGTTTGTAAGGCTTCAGGAAAAAGGGCAGGTTCAGTTTTCAGTGATTTCAAATGAAAATGATGGAAAAAATCAAAAACGTTAGTTTGGACATCTGTAGCCAGATATTTCAGGAGACTGGAAGATATCAGGATCCAGTCTAGGCGACAGATATAAAACAACAACCTCAAAAGACAATTAACAAAACTAGGATCTAATATCCGCAAATTTATAATGAAATAGTTTTTACTGAAATATAATTTTTCTCTCTAAAATAACCCTCATTTTCATTAAGATAGCCAAATTAAAACTAACTAGTTTGCAAAATAAGTTTAGTTCCAATAGAGTTGGCCCAATTATTTACATAAGTACAGCAAGAATAGCAGTTGATCACATAGGCTCTTTTAAATCTGCTTTGCTGGAACTTTTTATAAGGAATCTCAGATTGAACTTCAAAGGCCTCGAGTGGAGGAAAGCCAAGCCAAGGATTTTGTCATCAGACTTTGCCTGCAATACCGACAGATTTGGGTGAATTCCTCTCCTCAGAGGTTCCCCCAAAATATTTCGAGGTTCATTGTACCTGCCAGATAAATGACATTCTTTACTTATCCTGGTAAATGCTGCTTGGAACATAAGGTACCAGGCCAATACTTCCACGTGGCTTTATTCCGTAAAGTCCAATCTTCATTCCTCAATAGCTGTATGGTTATATCGCAAATATGATGTTCCAGTCACAGCCTTGGTAATATAACCAGTGTTTCCAATTGTGTCCTGTTATAAGGAGAACAGATTCTTATTGAACTTATGCAAATAACTATATTGCCATGAAAACAACAATACTCACTTACTAAGAGTTTCTAAATTCGAGGGATCAGGTAGAGAGGAAAAGAAAAATATTTCAATTTTATTTACAAAAGTATCATTTACCAAATTGCTATAAATCATAGCTAGCTCAGGAGAAAAGAGAAAAAGTTTTCCTTAAATCTGAAAAAACAAAATATTAAAAATTCAGCAATACTTCAAATGAAAAATCATAAAAATTATAATTATCCTTATCAGTTCATTCAGTCCTGTGTAATCCATTCTTGATCCCAATCTTTTTGTTAGCAGCTTCATGAATTTATCAGTCTTTCCATCAGATTTCTGTAATTTCTTACCCAGTTCAGTTTTATGATCAGAAAGTTTATCAGAAACCTGTACTCCAGTGTAAATGTCAGAGTCCTTTCCATGAATTTTTCTGAAGTTTAAACATTTCACAAAAGCATTAGAGCAAAGAAATAAGTCTGTAAACAACAAGACCTCAAAATGGCAATTGACAGAGAAATTTGGTTAATTTTGTGACATACAACACTTTAAAATAACCAGAATTATGATTGATAACCAGGACAGATCAGAATTTCAGTAATGTTATACAATTTTAAAACACTTATGTCAATAACATTGGCCCACATAATACCACCTATGCAGACTTATCATCATTTGTCTGACAATGCTTTCCATGTATTTTAACATACTGAATAAGCCTAATAAGTTTAGTATCTTCCTCCTTATAGGTAGAGAGCAAATTTCTTTGTCTTCCTCCTTATAGGAAGAGAGCAAATTTCTTTGAGAAGTTTCAGGGCCCTTTGAAAATTCTCAAAGAAAAACAGTAAAAAAAGACTTTATTTAAGATATGAATTTTGGGGAAGCTTGTCAAAAATATAAATAGTCAAAGCAAACAGAGCATTAACAGTCCAAAAAGCCTGAATAGAGAGACCTCAGTCTTTTGAACACAGGAAATTAACAGTTTTTTTTTTTTTCTTTCTGTCTTTTAGGTAGACTTACCCAAACGTAAAGAAAAATCTTTTGTAACCTCTTTATCAAGTTTAAGCAAATTATCCTTTTGAGAGACAGAAGACCAAATTTTAATTTTGTACCAGCTTACTTCTGCTATTAAAACTCATTTACTTAATTAAATTTATTTTAATGTTAGCCAACTTGACCATGCATATAACTTTTCTTCCAGAATTCCTCTTTCACAAACCTATAACTTTCTTTTACATTCAGAATTTGTCCCATGTCTTTCTTTTCCCTCCTAGTACTTGAGGACAAATTTATCTTTCTTAATCAATCAAACAAAATATTTCCATTCTTTGTACCTTCTTTATGCATCTTACTTTCCTTGTACACAGACATATTTTTCTTAATTTTTTAGTAGCTTCAATCACATATATTAATTAGAAATTTTAACCTTTAGAAACCTTAATTTGTAAGTAAAAAGTAAGTAAACCATTATAAACTTTCTTTTACATTAGTATCTTGTGGCTTGGAAAATTTATGAACGCTTACTTCATCATTTCTGGAAACATGTTACTTTATAGTACAATCTTTTAATAAAACACATGTTTACCAATAGACCCAAAACACCTTTTAGTTTTCCTGTGATGAAAAGCCAAAAGTAGACAAACGTAAGTTTAGCAATCAATGTCTAATATCTTATCTTATTTGGAAATGATGATGCTCAGTTAATTTTTTCATAAAATTTAGCAAAACTCTAAAGTTTTAAGTCACCAAAAAGAGTTTGGAAGCTGTAACCACCATAACACATAATTATTGTTTAAAGTTCATCCAACATTCATCTTTTTCACAACTATTTAGTTACTTATTCCCAATAATTATTTAGATTGCCTATAAGACTACATAAGACATTAGATAAAATTAGCCATCGTTTAAATTACTATTTTTGTTAACCAGTTATGTAATAGAAATAACATCAGTTTTTTTTCTACAAAATTTCGTGTAAATTTCATCATCTCTTATACCTCTAAACATAGTTATCATAAAGATTTTTATCAATAGGTCTTGGTCTTCTAATTTTGGACAAGGGAAGCATTCTCAGTCAGAAATTTTAAAACCTCTTTATATAAAATTAGCTTAAACATTCCAACCTTTATAATCTTATCAACACTTACACTTTTACATGTTCTCAATTCAATTGTAACCTGAGTCAAGGTCTTAAGGCTAGTCATATTTTTCCCTATCTTTTTCTGGGCTTTTCTTAGGTATCAAATAAATAATTATGTGAGAGCTCTCAAAACATATTTTTTCCCCCAATTTAGAAGTTTTTCCAATTCAAAGGATCTGTCGTCTGGCCATTGAAGAGTAGGATCTTCATTTGTATATTTATTCCAATAGTGACTCGATCCAATAAGCCTTTTTAAGGAAAGACCCGGAGGTAACTTTCCACACTTAGAATAAATCTTTACCATGGACGCAAGAGGCGTCCCTGGTGAGGGCGCAGATGATGTAGCCCCTATGATCCACAGAATTCACTCCCAAAGTTGTTCAGAGAAAGTAAAGACCTTCGTTGCACAGGCGGTAAGGATGGTGTAGTGAAAACAGTGTCTCCGGTCTCCACAATAGTGTGGGACGCCTCCAGTCACAGACCTGCTAATCTGTGACACCAGGCAGGCGATACTGGAATGGGATTTTTCCAGCACTAACAAGCAACGAAGGTAAAGACGACAAAAGCCCTTATGGACTGGGCCCTTTATGACAAACTCCCCTGAGAGCTTGGCACAGCAGGACAAAAGCAGCTCAGAACCCCAGTCTACTCGACTGCCCACCAAGGTGCACTCTGGTAAATGCACCTTCTGTATGGTGGAGACCAAGGAGAATATTCTCACTGGTCACAAAGCCAAGTTTTCTCAGGACACAGAACAAGACAGAAGGAAAAACCTCATCCGATTTTTTTTTTTTCTTATGTGCACAATGACGGCTTTAGCCACGCCTTATGTCTCTTGGAGCCAGAATAATACCTAGCGGGAGAGGTGCCGCGGGGTTGGGGACTGTGTGCTTTACAGAGTACCTCGTCGTTGCACGGACATTTTCTTGCAGTTGGTGGGGGACCTGTGTCATCTACCCTGTTCCGTGACCCAACTTATCCTGTCACGGGAGTCTTCTGAAAGTGGCGTGCGCCCTATTGGCTCTTAACTTCTCGACCCGTGCCCACCAAATTTGCGGCCTTTTAGGCTTCCAAGATGCCCTTGGCAGTGACCTTCACTTCATGTGCATATTAACCCACAGCAAAGTTTGTCTAAATAGACGCCAGTCTGGCGAGACCCGCAAACTCACCAGTCTGTGGGGCCGGCCCGGACAGTAGGCTTATAGGGCCTATGCCTGCGTCCTACCCTATGGTATTTCCTTCTTATGACAAAAGACACAGACAAAAGAGAAAAACAGACTATCTCTGGGAGGAAAAGGGATCAAGATCAAAACCAAGAGTACTCTACCAAATTTAAACCAAGAGTAACTAAAAGCACAAGAAACTAGTTTCCCAAATGTATTCTCCTGCCAACCTAAATTTAGAAAGAGAAAAAATTCTCACCATTTACTTCCACAGATAGAGATTCCGGGAGGCTGACGTGGTAAGAGGTCTTACCTTTGCCGGCTTTCGTCAGGCGTTCCCGTATCTCACCATCTGCAGTAATCCAGGGAGAAGGCAGGTCTTCCAGCCAGAGAAGGCAACTTGCCAACCAGTGTGGCTCCTGGCAACTACGTCAAAACTGTCAGAGGAAGAGGGGGAATCTCCCTCTGCCCTTTTCCTTAAGGTTCTTATGGCTGGCCAAATAATTAACAAGACAGGTTAGCCAGAGAAAATAATACCAAGTTTAATAACATGTATACATGGGAGAAAGCAGGGACACTGCGTTTCTCAACACAATAACAGAAATTCTCGTCTTAAATACCACGTTCAGCCAATGACAAAGGAGGATGTTGGGGGTGGGGGGAGTCAGTTATAGGAGATTACCACTAAAGCACAGTAAACAAGAGTAAGTTTATTATGCAGATTTAAGGCCTCAGCTTCCACATTGATAAGCCTCTAGAATTGAGGCCATCTCCCCCTCTTCCCAAAATAGAGAGGGAGATACCTTTACAAATGGAGATTTCCCTTATAAATGTAAATGATTTTCTGGCAACTCCTGGCAGGGCCATCTAGAGAATGTAGCCAGAGAGACAGAACTTCTGATAAGAGGGGCTTGTTGGTGCCTTTCCTATTGTAACCTCCATCCTACATTATCTTTACAGCCATCATGATAGATCTGTTCCAGGAAGGAGCCACCATGTCAAATTTTTTAGGCAGTTAGTGGGGGAGGTCAAATGTCCCTAGAGAAAACAACCAAGGTAAAGAGATAGATTTCAGAGTGGCCAAATCTTGATCTCCCACAATATACATTTACACATATTAGATCCTAGTTTTGTTAATTGTCTTTTAAGGTTTTTGATTTATATCTATTGACTAGACTAGATCCTGATTTCTTCTAGTCTCCTAAAATATCTGGTTACAGATGTCCAAACTAACGTTTTTGATTTTTTCCATCATTTTCATTTAAAATCACTAAAAACTAAACCTGTCCTTTTTCCTAAAGCCTTACAAACTAAAGCTGATAAACTTGATATAAACTTAAGAAATGACCTAACGACACCATCAGAGACATTTTAAATTACAAAAGATACTTTGACGCTGACATCTACAAATCATCTTACCTGACTGTCCTCAGACCTCAAAAACTGGTTTACAATTTACTCCAACCATTAACCTTGTTTTTCTTTTGTTTACATAAAAATACTTCTATTAAATATTTGATTGCTTGCTTCCATAATATAGGCATAACCTTGAGAGCCCACCTACATCACCACCTTCTAAAATAAACTTAATTAAACTGATCTATTATCAAGACTAAAAAATGTGTTTGGTGAGATAAAACAATCTACCAACTCAGCTTCTATACTATAAAACTTCTTTAAGTTTCAAAAAGACTGTGAAACTTTTAGTTTCAAAGGCGGGACTGTGGGAGATCAAGATTTGGCCATCCTAAAATATATCTCTTTACCTTGATTGTTTTCTCTGGGGGACATTTGACCTTCCTCACTAACTGCCTAAAGAATTTGACATGGTTGTTCCTTCCTGGAACAGATCTATCATGATGGCTGTAAAGATAGTGTAAGATAGAGGTTACAATAAAAAAGGCACCAACAAGCCCCTCTTATCAGAAGTTCTGTCTCTCTGGCCACATTCTCTAGATGGCCCTGCCAGGAGTTGCCAGACAATCATTTACATTTATAAGGAAAATCTCCATTTATAAAGGTATATACCTCTTTGTTTTAGAAAGAGGGGGGGATGGCCTCATTTCTAGAGGCTAATCAATGTAGAAGGTGAGGCCTTAAATCTACATAATAACCTTACTCTTATTTACTGTGCTTTAGTGGTAATCTCCTATAACTTACTCCCCCCACCCCCAACATCCTCCTTTGTCATTGGCTGAACATGGTATTTAAGACGAAAATTTCTGCTATTGTGTTAAAAAACGCAGAGTCCCTGCTTTCTCCCATGTATACATGTTATTAAACTTGATATTATTTTCTCCTGCTAACCTGTCTTGTTAATTATTTGCCCATCCATAAGAACCTTAAAAAAAAGGGCCGAGGGAGATTCTCCCTCTTCCCCCGACACTAATGAGTCCATCTTGTCAAGTTCAGGTCTATCTAGCCAAAAGTCATTCATGTATATGGTAAGATTTACTTTATTTTTTTAACAAAGATAAAATGATGAATGGCTTTTTGTATTTTTGCCTGTTTCATCTATAATGATCTTACATTACAATTTAATAGCTTCAGCCTGCTACAATAATTTAAAGAGCCTTTTGAAGCTTGTAATATGCCATGTCCAACAGGATGTAGTAAAAAAATCAGTAGTTCACAATCCGAAAAAGCTCATTTATATTCATTACCAACAATACTTACACTTCAAAGACACTAATAACCAACATATCATTTGTTCCTACTGCAGAATTTAATAGGTTGTTAAATTCTTTATCATCCAAAAGCATAATTAGGATGCTATCATTAAAATGTATTTTTTAATCAGAAATATTAAAACTAATGAGTAAACTAAATGATTAACTAAATATTAAAACTAATGGCAACTAACGACCTGTTTTCTTTCCCTATGGTTTACCTTTTCTAGAATATCATATAAATGAAATCCTACCGTATTTGGCCTTTTGACTTTTCACCCTATCAGTCAAATCAAAATTTGAAAATTCCTGTTCTATGAGCTTTCCAAATCTAAATTCTTACAATTGTAAATGAATATAGAGACAAAACACACACTACATACTACTTCTAAAAACCTCCTCCTTATCCGATTTTAATTCTATCACCAACTGCCAAGAAAAATCTTTCCACTGATACCAAAATTCCCTACACAGTATGTCAATCATCAATTGATCAGTCATCAGTCTATGTTAACAGAAGGTGAGTTATTATTAGGAAGCTACATAATTTGCACCAAAGATTGTTTAAAGCTCCTTTCATTAAATGCAGTTTACACTAATTCACAGGCTTCAAAGTTCGCCTTGCAAATATACAGTCAATTATCAGAAACTATTAATGGGATTAGGCTTTTCTATAAAAGTGGTCCCAAGGAAGTAGGAATATTTATTTGTTTAAAGAACGCAATGAGGAGCCCAATAGCCTGAACAGAGTCAGACAGAGGAGCGCTGACCACAGGCCATCTTATGAAGGGCCGTGTTCACCGGGAGATATCCCGACCTGGCCTAGATGGAGTCCCGGGTGGCATGAACTCAAGGGCTCGTGCAGAGGGTAGGCGACTCCCTGCCGCCCCCTGCACCTCCGCTGGGTGGGCAGGAGGGCCCGCTGTGGTGGGGCCCCGCCAAGACAGAGGGACCGGCCTGCCAGGCGGCGCTCCTCTGCTCCTCCAAGGGACAAAGTTGGGCTCCTCCGCCTGGAGCAGCCCACCAACAGCCCCGGTCCCCGCCCCTGACACTGTGCTCCCGCCATCTGCAGCGGAGATCTCCACGCCGAGCCCGCTGCCCACTGCCTACCTCGGCGCCGCTCCTGCCCAGCGCTCCTCCGCACTACAGAAAGGAGAGCTCCCCAGTGCTGAAAATCCTGGAGGAAGGATCCAGAAATCGCCAATCCCCCCACACAAACCTCCGAGGCAGCCACGTCCACACCAGGGACCCCACCTCCAGTGCACACGCTCCGGGGCTCTCCAGCTCGCCGGCCCCTCTGCTGCTTTGAGCGCCCGTCCTGCGCATGCTCGGGCGTCTCCGAGGATACAATGGGAACCGCTGGGGTGGGCGCAGGAGGGGTTGGGGACTGAGGTGTTCCTGAGAGGGAGAGCGGGAGCTGGCTGTCCCTCTGCAGCTCTTGACTCTGCTCTCCCTGGATGACCGTCAGCTCCTGGAGAAGATCTGCCTTCCCTTGAGGCGGCTCCTCCTGTCCTGAGAAGTGCATCACATGAACTAACATTTGTTTCAAAAAGAACGATGACATCCTTAACATCTGATGTGTCGTGTCCCCAGAAGAATTCTCTGCTTCCCCAGAAAACTAGACAGTGAGCAGCTGGGACCGTGTTCTGACCCAGGAAGGAAGGATGCTGAGGGCACAGCTGTCTCCCCTCTTCCGGTTCCTTCCCCTGATTTGTGGCCCTGATGGGACTATACCGTTGGGGACTCGTGCAGGTGACAACGTTCAAGTGTTTGCCCCTGGTATTACATTTCTTATGATTTAGTGGTTAAAACGGGAAGCTAGCTGTCAGTTTTTCCCACGATTTCACTCGCAGAAATGTCTTTGGACAAAGAAGCTTGCTTAATTTTTGATTTTTATAATCAATAACAATAATTAAATTACTTATTTTCTTAATCTCATTGGCATGCTAAAACAAACAAGTCACTTGGTTTTCACCAAATTGGCCACATTTTCATTAAAACTTTGGGAATATCGCTGTTTGAGGTAAAGAAAGCATTTGGGAAGAACAATTACCCTTAGATAATATCTTCCCAGATAAATGTACAAACACATAGTTATGAGCCATTTTGAGGGGCCTGGGAAATCCAGTTTGAGTTCTACAATGGATCATCTGAAGGTTAAATTAGTAATTTTTTGAGGAGTTTGCAAGTAAATGTTCATGTCGCCTTCATCAAATAGGTCTGGTGATTTAAATGAAGGTTGAGCTTAATGATAAAAGTTTTCAAAAGACTGAGAAATATTAAGTAAATGTACTAAAAACAAAAGGGTGCAAATCAAAGTAAAGCCTGCCATTATCCTCTTTAAAAGAGAGTCACAGTAGCACTATTGTCAAGGTATGAGAAGGTATAGAAATGCTTTATAAAGTCAATTCTTCACTTCCAAAGGACCTAACGTGACATTCTAGAAGTCTCCATAGTCTTTCACTCATCTAGATTAAAATTGCTCAATTTATATTTTAAAGACTAATGAATCTGTGGGCAAAATATTCAAGATCAGTGTTTAATTGTTTTTCATTGTTGCAAAGTACATGGGTATAAAGTGTGGCTGAAATTCATGGTCTTGGAGAATAAAAATATATAGAACTTATTTATCACTCTCACAGCATGTCCTGACTTAATCCTACAAATGTCCCAAGAGTAAAACCTCAGTAAATTCCGTTCTGTTCTTAGATATGACATCTTTCATTCGTAATGAATATTCTCAAATTAGGCTCTAGCTAGTAATTATGTTCCTGATGCAAATATGCAATAAAGAAGAATCCATGCGTGATTAAATTTGGCTCAAGAGGACTACTTAGAACCCAAATTTGTTCTTTGCTTTGTTTTTCTTTATCGATTTCTTTCTTTCTCCTCAGCGGAGTCGGCAGATAGATGACACAGAAAGCTGAGAGACTGAAGGGCAGAGTCTTGAAGAATGTCGGATTTCCTAATCTTCCAGATCTTTTTTATCTTTAAAATTCTACGATTTTTCTATTTACATAGGGGTTCATTTTTTTCATTATTTCTAATAGTGATCATAATAGTGAGACTAACAAAACTTAGCACTTGTGGAACATTTTTCATCATAAAAATTTACGTTATTCTGACAATTGTTAATATATTAAAAAGCCACTAAGAGCTAATCTGATGCTCAGAGGATTTTTAGGGTAGTGAGACTGTTCTGTGCATAATGGTGGCTACATGTCACTATATGTGTGTCAAAACCCATGGAACTGTACAACACAAAGTGTGACCCTTAAACTAGAGACTGTAGTTCATAACAACGTTTCAGTATTGTTCATTCATTATAACAAACGTATCACACTAATGCAAGGTGTTAATAATAGGGGAAACGGGGCTTGGGAGAGAGGAGAGAGGCAGTGTAGTGGATGTATGGAGCTCTATGTACTATCTGTTCAATTATCTGTAAATCTAAAACTGTACTTTTAAGAATAAAGTGTTTTAAAGTTCTTTTGAAAGGCACCAAAAGGTAAGCTAACACTGTAGGGCATCTATTTTGTGCAGAAGGGCAAGGACGAAGTTGAAATGATTTAAAAAGTTCACCTTGTGAAGGTTTGAATTGTGGTGTGTTTCTGAAGCCTTAGACAAGGGCAGGACATACAATTTGAGACATGGATGAAATAAAGGAGAAGGAAGACATCAGAGAGATCAGACCTGATCAATTAAATTTAGGACAAATTACTAAATTGGTTGGATTTGTTTTTATTTTCTTTGCTTTTTAGAAACCTTACACCTTTCTATGAAAGCCACACGTGCACAGTGTCCACAGGTATGTTTCCTACCGAGCGGCACCTGCTTCTCTCCCTCTGCATCTTCTATTCCTTTCCCCTCCTCTCACTACCTCTGACTGATGGTCCCTGTTTCTATCTGCCTTCCTTACTCTCCCTCTCTCCTGTTTGTTTGTTTGTTTTCTTTATCTTTGTGTTTTCTTTCTCCTCTTACACATCAGACTAACCATAACCTTCCTAGTCATTGTTTAGTTTCACTGAAAGATCTCAGTAGTTTCCATGAAGAAATGACAGATCAGTGTTCTGGGAAAAATTTCTCTATTTCAGCTACTTCACCCTCAATCTGAAGCAGGAAAATTTCTTGAATGTTGAATCAATTTTTTATATGTTTTTCTTTTTTTGAATTCAAATTTCAGAGCTCCTGGTCATATTGGAAAAATTCCTGAGGACGGCTGCCTGGAGTTGAGCCATAGGAGTTCTTCTTATGGCCATAATGGGGAATCCTTATTTTGGCCATGGGGCCTCAGGAGAAGCCCTCGTGAGGGAGGAATCTTTGCTAACCCTGTGTTGTACCTAGGACTGGCTTCTCCTAAGACAGTGGTTCCTGAACTCCAGTGTGCATTAGAACCGTGTGGAGGTCCGCTACAACACAGAGTGCTGAGCCCATCCCAGAGTTTGTGATCCAGCAGGATGGGGGGACCCGAGAATTTACGTCTCTGACCGTTTCCCAGGTGATGCTGCTGACCAGCCACACATTGAGAACCACCGGCTTAGAAACCCTAGGTTTCAAAGGATGCTTTGCTTGAGCAGACAGCCAAAAGTATCAAAATCGTAACCAAGATTCACCAACAACTTGAATGTTTTGGCATTTGGATCTAGAGGCTCCTGAATTTTCAGGGGCTAAAGCAAACATTACTCTGAGTTCAGGGTTTGTGACTCTCCTAAGTGTCACACAATTCCTTTGCTTGCTTCCCTTGAGCCCTACCTGGCTAGGAAAGAATATTAAAAACAAAGCCAGCTTTGATTATTTAATCCTCAGTCAACTAAGACAGTTTTGAATGAGGTTTTTTAGACAGAATAGCCAACTTTATCTACACTATTGGAAACGAATTATTACTGATAACAATGGTTATTTACTAAGGTCCCAATATGTCTCAAGCCCTTTACATACTTTTATTTCTCAGCTTCTCAGAACCCTACGGGATCCCAGGTGTGTTTACTTTTTCTCCACAACTCCTCTAAGGAACCCCCCCAGAGCACACTCATAATTGACCTCACTATGCCTTCTCTCATTTAATTTAGCAGTAGATTAAAATTACAGAAGAAACTTGAAGGGATCTTGAGCCCCAGCAGGAGAAGGTCTAAAGTCTATCCAGGACAAATGGCTTAATGTTTGTTTCTGAGAAGTTTCCAGGGACAAAGACTCCACAACCTCCAGAAACCAGTTCTGTTGATTATTAATATCTCTAATCAATGATATACATTAATTGTTTTTTATTTATTGGTTGATTGTCTGCTATATTACTTTGCCATATAATAAAATTTTTCTTTGTGTTATTTAAATAATTTTCACTTTATATCCAATTTTTCAATTTAGCCTTCTCTGGACTTCCTCATACATTGAAGATGGTAATTGTCACCTATTAGCATTTTCCTCTTCAGTTTAGATAACCTCAGTTTCTTTACTGTGTTAAAAATATTTAATAAGTGTAGTTCTTTTTTTCTCCAGTTCTTCTCTAGGTTCAACTTATTGGGTAGTATAGTGGAAAGATGACTTCAGAGGTCCTGTGTGGTAAAGAATCTTCTTTGTATTGTATTCAATGTGAATAAAATCTCTATTAGTTTTGTGTTCAGTCTAATCTGGAATCTGAACCTTTCCTTCCTTCCTCCCTCTATTGTCTGGAATAGTTAATAGTCCCAGACCTAGAGTTTTGCTTGTGGAAAGTCTTTGTGGTTTTTGTTGGTTAGTTGGCTTGACGTTTTAACAATTCAATTTATTTAGTAGATATGTGAGTTTGCCTATTTTATGTTATTTTTTGTGTCAGTTTCAGTATATTGTTTTTTTATAAAGTGAATTTTGATGTTTGTTGTCTAATTCGCAGTCCTAAGTATTTCACAAAATGGTGTATCGTGTTAAGATCTAAGCACTCTGTAGAGAATACTTCTTATTTGATTTCTTTTTTTTTTTTTTAACTGGAGAAAATAATACCAAGTTTAATAACAGGTATACTTGGGAGAAACTCAGAAATGAGCAACTCTTCCCTCTGTCTAAGCTGTCCCCTAAGTATTGCAGTTAAAGGCGAAGAAGGTGTTGGGGGTGGGTAGTGGTCTTGGACCTCAGAGGGCAAGAGGCAACTCACATGGAGATAGAAATGCAAATGTTTGCATGGCAACTCTTCTCAGGGTCATCTATAGATAACGTGGCCAGGGAGAGAGAAAGTTTTTGATAAAAGGTGCTTGGTGCCTTTCCTGTTGTAACCGCTATCCTACATTATCTTTACAGCCATCATGATAATAACTCCTTCCTGAAACAGATCTTTTGTTTTAAATTCTTTAGGCAGTTTGGAAGGGGAAACTCAAATATTCTTCGTGAGTTGTCTGAGTCCTTATTGTCTTCAGCTCGAAATAATCTGCATACCAGAGTGGTGCCTCCTGGGGTAGCTTGCCCTGAGCACCATCAGTTCCCTCCTCTGAAACTTCCCTAGAAGTTTCACAGTCCTTTTGAAAATTAAAGTAGTTTCATAGTCCAGAAGCTGAGTTGGTAGATTGTTTCATCTCACTGAACAGATTTCTTAGTCCTGATAATAGATCAGTTCAATTAAGTTCATTTTAGAAGATGGTGGTGATGCAGGTAGGCTCTCAAGGTTACACCTATATTGTGGAAGCAAGCAATCAAGTATTTAATGGAAGCATTTCTATGTAAACGAAAGAAAAACAAGGTTAATGGTTGGAGCAAGTTGTAAAGCAGTTTCTGAGTATAGGGGACAGCTAGTTAAGAAGATTTTTAGATGTCAGCATCAAAGCAGCTTTTGCAGTTTAAAATGTCTCTGATGATGTCTTCGGGTAAGCTCTTAAATTTATATCAAGTCCATCAGCTTCAGTTTGTAAGGTTTCAGGAAAAAGGGCAGGTTCAGTTCTTAGTGATTCCAAATGAAAATGATGGAAAAAATGAAAAACATTAGTTTGGAGATCTGTAGCCAGATATTTTAGGAGACTAGAAGAAATCAGGATTCAGTCCAGTCAACAGATATAGAACAAAAAACTTAAGAGACAATTAACAAAACTAGGATCTAATATCCGCAAATGTACACTATAGTTTTTACTGAAATATAATTTTTCTTTCTAAGATCACCCTCATTTTTATCAAAGATAGACAAATTAAAACTAACTAGTTTGCAAAATAAGTCTAGTTCCAATAGAGTTGACCCAATTATTTACATAAGTACAGCAAGAATAGGAATTGATCACATAGGCTCTTTTAAGTCTGCTTTGCTGGAACTTTTTATAAGGAATCTCAGATTGAACTTTAAAGGCCTCTCCAGGACAGAAAAGTCAAGCCAAGGATTTTGTCATCAGACTTTGCCTGCAATACCGACAGATTTGGGTGAATTCCTCTCTTCTGAGGTTCCCCCAAAATATTTCGAGGTTCCTTGTGTTTGCCAGATAAGTGACATTCTTTACTTATCTTGGTAAGTGTTGTTTGGAACATAAGGTACCAGGCCAATATTTCCACGTGGCTTTATTCCATAAAGTCCAATCTTCATTCCTCAAAAGCTGTATGGTTATATCGCAAATATGATGTTCCAGTCACAGCCTTGGTAATATAACCAATGTTTCCAATTGTGTCTTGTTATAAGGAGAACAGATTCTTATTGAACTTATGCAAATAACTATATTGTCATGCAAACAACAATACTCACTTACTAAGGGTTTCCAAATTCGAGGGATCAGATAGAGAGAAAAAGAGAAATATTTCAATTTTACTTACAAAAATATCATTTACCAAATTGTTATAAGTCATAGCTAGCTCAGGAGAAAAGAGAAAAAGTTTTCCTTAACTCTGAAAAGATAAAACATTAAAAATTCAGCAATACATCAAATGAAAAATCATAAAAGTTATAATTATTCTTATCAGTTCATTCAGTCCTGTGTAATCCATTCTTTATCCCAATCTTTCTGTTAGCAGCTTCATGAATTTATCAGTCTTTCCATCAGCTTTCTGTAATTTCTTACCCAGTTCAGTTTTATGATCAGAAAGTTTGTCAGAAACCTGTACTCCAGTGTAAATGTCAGAGTCCTTTCCATGAATTTTTCTGAAGTTGAAATATTTCGCAAAAGCATTAGAGCAAAGAAATAAGTCTGTAAACAATAAGACCTCAAAATGGCAATTGACAGAGAAAGTTGGTTAATTTTGTGACATGCAACACTTTAAAATAATAATAACCAGAATTATGACTGATAATCAGGACAGATCAGAATTTCAGTAATGTTATACAATTTTAAAACACCTATGTCAATAACATTTGCCCACATAATAACACCTAAGCAGACTTATCATCACTTGTCTGACAATGCTTTCTATGTAATTTAACATACTGAATAAGCCTAATAAGTTTAGTATCTTCCTCCTTATAGGTAGAGAGCAAATTTCTTTGTCTTCCTCCTTATAGGAAGAGAGCAAATTTCTTTGAGAAGTTCCATGGCCCTTTGAAAATTCTCAAAGAAAAAAAGTAAAAAAAAGACTTTATTTAAGATATGAATTTTGGGGAGCTTGTCAAAAATAGAAAACGTTAAAGCAAAGCGATCTTTAACAGTCCGAAAACCTTAATAGAGAGACCTCAGTCTTTTGAACACAGGAAATTATTTTAACAGTTTTTTTTTTTTCTGTCTTTTAGGTAGACTTACCCAAAGGTAAAGAAAAATCTTTTATAACCTTTTTATCACGTTCAAGAAAATTATCCTTTTAAGAGAAAGAAACCAAATCATAATTTTGTACCAGCTTCCTTCTGATATTAAAATTCATTTACTTAATTAAATTCATTTCAATCTTAACCAACTTGACCATACAAAAACTCCTTTTCCAGAATTCCTCTTCCACAAACCTATAACTTTCTTTTTACATTCAGATTTGTCCCATGTCTTTCTTTTCCCTCCTAGTACTTGAAGACAAATTTATCTTTCTTAATCAATCAAATAAAATATTTCCATTCTTTGTTCCTTCTTTATACATCTTACTTTTCTTGTACACGGACATATTTTTTCTTAATATTTAGTAGCTTCAAACACATATACTAATTAGAAATTTTAACTCTTAGAAACCACAATTTGTAAGTAAAAACTAAGTAAACCATTATAAACTTTCTTTTACATTAGTATATCGTGGCTTGGAAAATTTATAAACACTTCATAACTTCTAGAAATATGTTCCTTTATAGTACAATCTTTAAATAAAACACATGTTTACCAATAGACCCAAAAACCTTTTAGTTTTCCTGTAACGAAAAGACAAAAGTAGACAAACGTACATTTAGCAATCAATGTCTAATATCTTATTTGGAAATGATGATAGTGAATTTTTATCACAAAATTTAACAAAACTCTAAAGTTTTAAGTCACCAAAAAGAGTTTGGAAGCTGTAACCACCATAACACATAATTACTATTTAAAGTTCACCCAGCATTCATCTTTTTCACAACTATTTAGTTACTTGTTCCCAATAATTATTTAGATTGCCTATAAGACTTCATAAGACATTAGATAAAATTAGCCATCATTTAAATTACTATTTTTGTTAACCAGTTCTGTAATAGAAATAACATCAGTTTTTTGTACAAAAGTTCATGTAAATTTCATCACCTCTTATACCTTTAAACATAGTTATCATTAAGATTTTTATCAATAGTTCTTGGTATTCTAATTTTGGACAAGGGAAGCATTCCCAGTCAGACATTTTAAAACATACTCAGGCAAAGTTGATGTAACCTCTTTATATAAAATTAGCTCAAACATTCCAACCTTTATAATCTTATCAACACAGACTTTTACATGTTCTCAATTCAATTGTAACCTGAGTCAAGGTCTTAAGGCTAGTCAAATTTTTCCCTTCCATTTTCTGGCCTTTTTTTAGGTACCAATTAAACAATTGTGTGAGAGCTCTCAAAACATATTTTTTCCCCCAATTTAGAAGTTTTCCCAATTCAAAGGATCTGTTGTCGGGCCATTGACGTGTAGGATCTTCATTTGTATATTTATTCCAACAGTGACTCGATCCAATAAGCCTTTTTAAGGAAAGATCCAGAGGTAACTTTCCACGTTTAGAATAAATCTTTATCATGGACGTGTGGGAGATCAAGATTTGGCCACCCTGAAATCTATCTCTTTACCTTGGTTGTTTTCTCTAGGGACACTTGACCTCCCCCACTAACTGCCTAAAGAATTTGACATGATGGCTCCTTCATGGAACAGATCTATCCTGATGGCTATAAAGATAAAGTAGGGTAAATGTTACAATAGAAAAGGCACCAACAAGCCCATCTTATCGGGAGTTCTGTCTCTCTGACCACATTCTCTGGATGACCCTGCTAGGAGTTGCCAGACAATCATTTACATTTATAAGGGAAATCTCCATTTGTAAAAGTATCTCCCTCTCTGTTTTGAGAAGACAGGGTGATGAGCTCATTTCTAGTGACTTGTCAATGTGGAAGGTGAGGCCTTGGGGATGCATAATAAACCTTACTCTTGTTTACTGTGCTTTAGTGGTAATCTCCTGTAACTGACTCCCCCCACCCCCAAAATCTTCCTTTGTCATTGGCTGAACATGGTATTTAAGACGAGAATTTCTGCTATTGTGTTGAGAAACACAGTGTCCCGGCTTTCTCCCATGTATACATGTTATTAAACTTGGTATTATTTTCTCCTGCTAACCTGTCTTGTTAATTATTTGGCCAGCCATAAGAACCTTAAGGAAAAAGGCAGAGGGAGATTCTCCCTCTTCCCCCGACAGACGCAAGAGGCGTCCCTGCTGAGGGCGCAGATGATGTAGCCCCTATGATCCACAGAATTGACTCCCAAAGATATTCAGACAAAGTAAAGACCTTCATTGCACAGGCGGTAAGGATGGTGTAGTGAAAACGGTGTCTCTGGTCTCCCACAATAGTGTGGGACGCCTACAGTCACAGACCCGCTAATCTGTGACACCAGGCAGGCGATACTGGAATGGGATTTTTCCAGCACTAACAAGTAACAATGTTAAGACGACAAAAGCCCTTATGGACTGGGTTCCTTTATGACAAACTCCCCTGAGAGCTTGGCACAGCCGGACAAAGAGACAGTTCAGAACCCCAGTCTACTCGACTGGCCACCAAGGGGCACCCCGGTAAGTGCACCTTCCGTATGGTGGAGACCAAGGAGAATATTCTCACTGGTCACAAAGCCAAGTTTTCTCAGGACACAGAACAAGACAGAAGGAAAAACCTCATCCGGTTTTTTTCTTATGTGCACAATGACAGCTTTAGCCACGCCTTAGGTCTCTTGGAGTCAGAATAATACCTGGGGGAGAGGTGCCACGAGGTTGGGGACTGTGTGCTTTACAGAGTACCTCGTCGTTGCACGGACATTTTCTTGCAGTTGGCAGGGAACCTGTGTCATCTACCCCGTTCCGTGACCCAACTTATTGTGTCACAGGAGTCTCCTGAAAGTGGCGAGCGCCCTAATGGCTCTTAACTGCTCGACCCGTGCCCACCAAATCTGCGGCCTTTTTGGCTTCCAAGATGCCCTTGACAATGGCCTTCACTTCATGTGCATATTAACCCACAGCAAAGTTTGTCTAAATAGACACCATTCTGGTGAGAACCGTAAACTCACCAGTCTGTGGGGCTGGCCTGGACAGTAGGCTTATAGGGCCTATGCCTGCGTCCTACCCTATGTATTTCCTTCTTATGACACACAATACAAAAGACAAAGACAAAAGAGAAAAACAGAGACTATCTCTGGGAGGAAAAGGGATCAAGATCAAAACCAAGAGTACTCTATCAAATTTACCAGAGTCACTAAAAGCACAAGAAACTAGTTTCCCAAATATTTTCTCCTGCCAATCTAAATCTAGAAAGAGAAAAAATTTCTCACCACTTCCTTCCACCGGACTCCACAGGTAGAGATTCCGGGAGGCTGACGTGGTAAGAAGTCTTACATTTTGCCGCCTTTCGTCAGGGGTTCACGTATTTCATCCGCTGCAGTAATCCAGGGAGAAGGCAGTTCTTCCACCCAGAGAACGCAACTTGCCAGCCAGTGTAGCCCCACCTTGGGCGCAAAAACTCTTATTGGATTTCTGATACTGGTGATTTGTGTTTCATTTCTTTTTTTTTTCTTAATCAGTTTTGTTAGTGGTTTATTAACTTTATTAATATTTTTAAAAATAACTTTTAGCCTGATTTGTTTCTTTAGTATTTTTCTATTTCATTGATTCTTATCTTTATTATTGTTTCCATTCTGTACTTTTTCCAGTGTGATTCTCTTTTAATTCTTAAGACAGAAGCTGAGATTATGGATTTCCTGTCTTTCTTCCATATTCATACATTCTTTTAAGGCTACACACCTTTGCCTTCTAAGCACAGATGTAGCTGGTATCTCTTGTCTTCTCTAGTGTATTTCTAAACTCTGTGCTGCAACCCATGTCTGTCCCATAGGATCTCCAGCCCATGAGCCTGCAACAATGCCAGCCTTCGTGTGTCTCCATCCCTCTACCTGAAGCTGATATCTTCTCTCCAGTGTCACCATCTCATATGATTGCAGCCCACGTCTGACCTTTTGTGTTGTCAAGGTTTTCTCTCCCCTCTGTCCATACCACCTCTCAAAAGTCTCCATTCCTTGTTCCTGTAGCCCATGTCAACTCATGTAAGTCTCCATTCCATCTCTCTAAAACCCATGTCAGACACCTAATTTCATTCTCTCACGTACTTGCAGCGGGTATCTTTCCTCGAGTGTCTCTATCTCCTGTGCCCACATTTGATACCAGACCTCACATGTCTCTCTCACTCCATGTGTCTGCATCCCTTTCCATTCCTGAGTTTGCCTGTCAGCTGTGCTTCAGCCCATGCCAGCTCGTGTTTGTCTACGTTCTCTATGCCTCCAGCCCATCTAGACAACCAGTGTTTTCATCTACTGTTCCTCTAGGCCCTGTCTGAACTCGTGTGTTTCCTTACCCTGTGCCTGTAGCCCATGTGTTCCTCAAGTATCTTCACCCAGTGTCCCACACTTGGGTGTCATTCACCTGTTAAAGGATATCATGGTTCCTTCTAGGTTTTGGTCATTGTGAATAAAGTTGCTTTTTAGATGTTCTTAGGGGTCTGTGTGTGGATGTATATTTTCACGGTAGTTGGAGAAATACACTGGTGCACAATTGGTGCATCATATAGTGACACTATACTTAGCTTCACAAGAATTAACAAGATGTCTTCTTAAGAGGTTATACTATGTGTATTCTCATCAGCAATGAATGAGATTTCCTATTGTCCCACATCCTCACCTGTAATTGGTATTGTCAGTTTTTGGTTTTTAGCTATTCTACTAGAAGAGTAGAGTATCTCATTGGTGTTTTAATTTGCTTTTTCTTAATGCACAATGGATTTTATTTTCCAATAATTCCTTATTGTTGAGCAATTTAGGTTTGCTTATTTCCCATGTGTATATATATATTTTTGGTAACTTGTCTATTCATATTTTGGTCTATTCATTTTAATTTGGGGAGTTTGTTTTCTTGTTGCTGCGTTTGACTGGTTCTTTGAATAATTTGCATACAAGTCTTTCTGCAGATATGTGTTTTACAAATGTATTATCTTAGTCAGGAGTTTGTATTTCCAATCTGTGAATGCTGTCTTTCCCAGATTGGAGAATTTAAATTTAACCAAGTCCACATGATCAATTCTTTTCTTCATGGATTGTGCTTTTTGTGTTGTATATGAAAACAAATCATCAAACTATAAATAATGAAGATTTTCTCTTATTTCCCAGTATGATTTTTACAGTTTTGTATTTTATATTTTAGTTGATGTGTGATTTTGAGTATATTTATTTCTAAGGTGCAAAATTTGTGTCTTTGTTCATTTATTTCCATAGGGTTGTCCTTTTGTATCATCACCATGGTTGATGATGACTAGAGACTAAAAATCTATTATGTTTTATGTTGGAGTGCATTTATTGTCATGACCAAGATCAAGTTGTCTGTACTTGCAGAGGTCTATGTGTGGACTTTCCATGTTTTTTCATTTACCTCTGTGTCTATTCATTTTACAATATCACGGTCTCTTGATTATTGTAGTATTGCAAAATATCACAGTCTCTTGACTTTGTAATTAATCTTGAAATTGAGAAGTATGAGTTCATCAATTAGTTCTTCATCAGGATTGTCTATCTGACAAAGAAAGTCTGTATGTCTGTGTTATATCCAATGTTGAAAACTAACAAGCTTAAATAAGCTTTTATTTACCAAATATTATTTCATATCATGTTAACTGGAAAAACATTTGGATTTAGAAATAACTTTTCTGAGCACTTACTTCAAGTTAATTGAATAGAGCTCTTAATTTTGACCATACCCTCCAAAGGTAAAATACCGTGCACGTATAACATACATGTAGACAGACACATATAAAGAAGACACAGATGTTGGGGCTGACCCTGTGGCTTAGTGGTTAAGTGCGCAAGCTCCGCTACTGGCAGCCCGGGTTCATATCTCGGGCGGACACTGACGCACCGCTTCTCTGGGCATGCTGAGACCGCGTCCCACATACAGCAACTAGAAGCATGTGCAATTATGACATACAACTATCTACTGGGAGATTTGGGGAAGAAAAAAAGGAGGAGGAATAGCAATAGATGTTAGCTCAGAGCTGGTCTTCCTCAGCAAAAAGAGGAGGATTAACACGGATGTTAGCTCAGGGCTGATCTCCCTCACAAAAAAAAAAAAGAAAAAGAAAACCGGTACTCAACTCGGCCTGCCAGTGGCAGTTTGGTGAGAAACTCAAGAGCCAGATTGTATGTATAACTGAGCTCAAATGGTATTTGTCTTTCTCTGTCTCAGTAATTTCACTTAGCATAATGACCTCAAGGTCCATACATGACATTGCAAATGGCAAGATTTTTTCTTTCTTATTGCTGAATAATATTCCTTTGTAAATATGTACCACATTCTCTTTCCTTTGTTTGTGAGGAAGATCAGCCCTGTGCTAACATGTGCCAATCCTCCTCTTTTTGCTGAGGAAGACTGGCCCTGGGCTAACATCCGTGCCCATCTTCCTCCACTTTATATGGGACTCCATCACAACATGGCCTGTCAAGTGGTGAGGCAGTGCGCTCCCAGGATCTGAACCCCAGGCTACCACAGCGGAACACATGCACTTAACCACTACGCCACCAGGCCGGCCCATACTACATTTTCTTTATCCACTCATCTATTGATGGACATTTAGGTTGTTTCCATATCTTAGCTATATAAATAATGCTGTAATAACCACAGGGGTGCATATATCTTTTCAAGTTAGTGTTTTCATTTTCTTTGGATAAATACAGTGAAGTGTATCTATTTTTAATTTTTTCAGGAACCTCCACTGTCTTTTCCATAGTGGCTGCACCAATTTAAATTCCCATGAACAGCGCACAAGGGTTCCCTTTTCTTCACATCCTTGCCAACACTTAGTATCTCTTGTCTCTTTGATGATCACCATCCTTACACGTGTGAGATGATAGCTCTTTGTGGTCTTGATTTGCATTTCCCTGATGATTGGTGACATTGATCTCCTTCTCATGTGTGTGTTGGCCATTTGGATGTCTTCTTTGGACTAATGTCTACTTAGTCTTTTGCCCATTTTTCGATTGGATTGCTTTTTTCTTATTGGGTTGTATGAGTTCTTTATAAATTTTCTTATGGGTTGTAAAAGTTTTTTATAAATTTTGGGTATTTAACCCTTTATCTGATACGTGGTTTGTAAAACTTTTCTCCCAGCCTTTAGATTTTGTTGGTTGTTTCTTTTGCTGGGCAGAAGCTTTTAAGTTTGATGTAGTCCCATTTGTTGATTTTTTCTTTTGTTGTTTGCGGTTTTGGTGGGATATCCACAAAATCATTCCCAAGACCAATGTCGAGGAGCCTCTTCTCTATGTTTTCTTCTAGAAGTTTTACAACTTCATGTCTGAGAATGCACAAAAGGCCGGGAGGAGCAATGTCCCTTTTTTTTGCAGCTGAACAGATTCAGTCTCTCATTTTTCTATCAAGCAGTTTTGTTCAGACCTTATAAACAAAATTCTTTCCAATTTTAAGCCAAATTAAAAAGGTCAGCCCACCCCATTCACTCCAAAAGTGCTCTCTTGGCTCCTCTGGTCTAGGAAATACCCCCTGGGTTTCTCTTTCCTAGGAATGCTCCCCTAGGTTCCTCTGAACTAGGGTATGTACCGGTACACCCTTAAGACACCTAGCCTTAAGACTTGAAAACAGCTCAAATAAACTCTGAACTGTTGACTTACAATAAGGATGTCCAGGTTTCAGGAGAACTCACCGGGATCACCTGAAGAATGCAGTGATCTGGGGGGCACAATGGGCCCCTATTGGTACCCAATACCAGTTCAGTGTAGATTCCAGGTGGTCTCTGGTGGGTTTCTCTGAAATCCTGCCATGACTACGCCAACAAATGTCTACGTCAATAATCCATAATCAATCTATAAATCAAAATTGGAGTGAGTTTATTATGAGCCAACTTTTGAGGACTGTGCCCCTGGGCTTTCCTTCCCTAAGGAAGGAAGGGCACCAAAGAAGTGGGGTGTACAGAGCGGTTATATACTGTCAAAGAGCATGTATCACATAGGCTTGTTATGTCCCTTTTACTATAGCGACAAGCTCACCCTGTCAGATTACCTGGCTAGAATAGCTATTGATGGACACAGCAGGGAGCAGGTCTGCTATCTCGATGAGCTTGGCTGGGTCAGGTCTGTTGTCTCGAACTGGGTGGTCACAGGATGACTGCAGCAACCAAATCCTAGCTTAGCGAGAAATGCTCATCCTTAAGGTAATGTCAATGAGGGGGAAGTTGCATCCTTATCTTAAGGGCATTTACTCTTCTCTTTGGGACACGGGAAAGCAGATATGCAGGAGACAGGCCATTTTGGAAAAACAAACTCTGGCCAAATTAGTTTTACCCCAAATGGCTTCCTCATGTGTTCCAATATATCCTATTGTTTGCCATTTATTTATCAGTTCCTTAGTACTCATTGTGTGTCTGTTTTGTGTATAGAATATGTAATATCCTGGGGAAAACAGAGGTAATACCAATGGTGCCTGGAGGCAGGGAGCATATAACCCTACTTGAAAAATAACTACATTTCTGAAATGCTAAACAGAAATACAGCAGAGAAAAAGACATGCCTCAATGGTCGAGGAAATACCACAGCAAAGTTATTAATTGAATGCAAAACAGCGACAATCAGCACAAATGCCAAGAAAGCTCTGGAGACTCAAGTTTGCTCAACTAGCATCTCATATTAAAGCAAAGATTCAGCACTGGTTCTGGAGAGACCTTGATGTGGACACATGGTGATGACGTTGAATTCTTCTGAAAAGGATTTTTTAAATTTTTTTTTTTGTGAGGAAGATCAGCCCTGAGCTAATATCCATGCTAGTCCTCCTCTTTTTGCTGAGGAAGACCGGCTCTGAGCTAACATCTATTGCCAATCCTCCTCCTTTTTTTTCCCCAAAACCCCAATAGATAGTTGTATGTCATAGTTGCACATCCTTCTAGATGCTGTATGTGGGACACGGCCTCAGCATGGCCGGAGAAGCGGTGCGTCAGTGCCCGCCCGGGATCCGAACCCGGGCCGCCAGTAGTGGAGCGCGTGCACTTAATCGCTAAGCCACAGGGCCGGCCCTGAAGAGGATTTTTTAAACACAGGAAGTAATGTGTGATTATTCTAACTAAACATTGATTTTTAAAATCTCAAAACAAGTGGTACTCCTGGTGGGTTATTTCTGAATAACAGCTGTCATTGTCTTAGCTCTTTCCGCATAGCAGTTGCTCCTGCGTCACACCTGCCCTATGAACAGGGCCAAGGCGGGTATCATTCCTGATTTCCTGGTGAGAACGCTGAGGACTTGTAAAGTTAGGAGATCTGTCTGGGCCCCAGTATTGATGATATCCTAGGATTTTTGTCTACTCCCTATTTTTATTTATCTTCTGTAATTGCCACTAGGTTTCGATATAACTGATAACTTGTTACCTTGGCATTTCAAATGAAACCCACAAAGTTTGTCGGTGTCTTTTGGTACCTTTTAAGCAAATGAGGAAAATGATATTACCAGCTACAGCTGCTGCTCATATTGACCATTTCATTTATTTTTCTACCTGACAAGCGTGTTCATTCAATAGACATTAAGTGGCTGTTATGCAGTCATCATGACATTGTTAAGAGTGGGTGGATTGACAGGACAAGTGTGCACACTTCTCGTGCTGAAGAGGCTTTCAGTGCATTTGAGGGAAAATGAAATACACTCAGGAAAGTGTTAAGCCGCCACCCTTCCGGACAGCACAGCATTATTGTCAAAACGAGGGGTGCAGGTGTGCCGTGTCTGTGTGCTGATTCCGGAGTGGTCCACGTGAGCTGGGGCTTCAACCTGACTTTAGTGATTGATGAGACTCTGTGAGGGGAGGACCAGGGAGGGTCTTCTAGTGGAGTGGAGCTTGACTCAGGAAACAGGGAGAGACGAATTTGGTGGGTGGACGAGAGGCATATAGAAAAATTTAAGTGATAGTCTGGTTGAAGAGATGGCATGTGTAGACACTAAAAAACCATGAAAGATAATGTGTTTTCCTTATTTTCTGCTACTGGATCCATGAGGTGAAGGAGAGGTTTTGAGATTACATCACAGCACCGCAATATGTGAGAGTCCTGGGGTGTGTCTGAAAGCCTGGAGGACCAACTGAACTTTCCATATATATATAGTTTATATGGGGTTGTATAGAGTGCTTATAGCATACATTGTATTGGGGTGAACATGGAATCCTAAGTGAAACCATTTATCCCTTTGGCTGTTGGTGTTGCCTGTTTTATATGGAGCCAGTGAAGTCCAAGACTGAGTGGCATTGTGTTAGGATGATGAAGCGGTCTAGGCAAGAGTCCCTTCATCGGGGGATGTGCAGCTCGCTACCCGGATAGATGCCCGGCTACACCTTCCACGAAAGTTTCACATGATACAGATGTGAAGGTGGCAGGATCCTGTGCCTAAAGGCTGGCAACAGGCAAGGAGACATTTTACTAAACCAGCAGCTGGTGCAGCACTGTCAGGACATCACCCCTGACATCCTCTCTTGCTCGACTCTTACCTTCTTCTTCTAAGTATGAGGATAGTCTCTGATGTTTCGGCCAATCCACATATATGGAATCCCTGCAGTTTCACCAATGAGAGCTCATTTCTAAATTCATGCTAATTAAACGAACCACTCATTTCACCAGTGAAAAGCTATTTCTGATATTCAGTAAGCTAAGTAGCAAAGCCTGTGGTGCTTATCGATATGACTAGCTTAAAGAGACGTGAATAGCTGAAACGCACAGCCAGGTCTGAAATGTGACACTTTCTGATACAAGACTAGCTGACTCCTGGAAACTGAATTCTCTATTATGGTCAATGACTCTCCCTGAAGGTAAAGCTTGAACTAACTGATCTATGCATTGTATATTACCGTCAATGCTGAAGAATATTTTATGAATTTTTTAATTTGTTAAAAAAATTTCAGAAAGAGCATCTCCTGTCCATCAGTTAATTCAGTTTACTTTACAGTCTCAACACGGTGACTACAGTATGTTTTTTGTTTTTAATTTGCTCTTTACCTCTGCCGCACAGTTATTCTCTTCGCTTTGCTTTATAATCAACAAAGGTTTAGGGAAATATACATATAAGTAAGTAAAATATCATGAGGAGAACCCGGGACATGCATATATTGAGCACACACATCCTAAACATGTTGTTGTTCTGAAATCCTAATGAGTAGTTTTGCAAGGTGTTTATAGGCCTCAAAGTGGCCTCCCTTGTGAGATTTCCACTTTACTTCGTGGTGCCAGGTGTAGTTATGAGCCTTCTCATTCTGTCCAGATTCTATTGGTCTGTAGCTGGGAAAAGTATTCTTTGCCATCAGATCCCTGTCTAATTCTTTTATTCTTGTCTGGTTTATTTACTTTTTCACTCTATTTCTCCCAAATAGTTCCCAACTTGGACCCAAGATAAGTCAGTTTCCTGGACCTTTTGTTGTTGAAGGCAGGGAAGCTATTATCATCCTGTGGTGCCTAGTATAGGCTGTCCTTTGACTTTGCCACACGTATTCAAACAGATGTTAAAAGTACAGCATATTCGAACGTATTAAAGATGCTAAAAAGTTGCTTAAAAGATGCTTAAATTTCAGGAATTTCTCTGATTGAGTGTCTGGATTTTCTGATCTTATAATCTCTGCCCATATTCCATCTCTACCTCTAAAGAAAGAGACTTATCTTCTCAAAGAAACAGCTCTTAGTTTCATTGAACATTTCTATTCTTTTTCTAGCCTCTCTTTCATCTATTTCTGCTCTGATTTTTGTTATTTCTGTCCTTCTATTGACTTTAGGCTTTGTTTATTCTTCTTTTTCTAGTTCTTTTAGGTACCGTGTTAGATTGTTTATTTGGGATTTTTCTCGTTCCTTGACGTAGGCTTCTATTGCTATAAATTTCACTCTTAGTACTATTTTTGCTGCATCTCATAGGTTTTCATATGTTGTTTTTTATTTTCATTTTTCTCTTGTAATATTTTGTTTTCTCCTTTGCTTTATTCATTGATCCAATAGTTGTTCAGTAGCATGTTGTTTAGTGTCCAAATATTTGTGACTTTTCCAACCGTTTCTTGTAGTTGATTTCTAATTTCACACAATTGTTGTCAGAAAAATGCGTGCTATGATTTCAGTCTTCTTAGAATTATTCAGTCTTGCTTTGTTTCCCAACATATGTCTATCTTTGAGAATGTTCCATGTGAACTTGAGAAGAATGTGTATTATGCTGTTTTGGGATGAAATGTTCTCTATATATCTATTAAGACCATCTTGTCTGATGTTTCATTTAACGCCACTGTTTCCTTGTTGGCTTTCTGTCTGGATGATAAATCCATTGATGTGAGTGGGGTGTTGAAATCCCCTAAAATTATTGCGTTGCTGTCAATTTCTTCCTTTAAGTCTGTTAATAGTTGCTTTATATAGTTTGTTGCTCCTGTGTTAGGTGCATGTATATTAATGTGTTATGTCTTCTTGGTGGAATGTCCCTTTTATCTTTATATAATGTCTGTCTTTGTATCTTGTCCGGCAAGGGAAACAAAAGAAAAAATAAGCAAGTGGGACTACATCAGACTAGAAAGTTTCTGCACAGCAAAGGAAACTGTCAACAAAATGAAAAGACAACCTACAAACTGGGAGAAAATATTTGCAAATCATATGTCTGACAAGGCGCTAATTTCCAAAATATATAAAGAACTCATACAACTCCACAACAAAAAAATGAACGACCTGACCAAACATGGGCAGAGGATATGAAAAGACATTTTTCCAAAGAAGTTATACAGATGGCCAACAGGCACATGAAAGATGTTTAACATCACTAATTATTAAGTAAATGTAAATCAAAACTATAATGAGATATCACTTCACACCCATCAGAATGGCTATTATTAAAAAGTCAAGAAATAATAAGTGTTGGAGAGGATGTGGAGAAAAGGGAACCCTCATACATTGCTGGTGGGAACGCAAACTGGTGCAGCCACTAGGGGAAAATGATGGAGATTTCTCAAAAAATTAAAAATAAATATACCATAATATCCAGCTATTCTACCTCTGCATATTTATCCAAAGAATATGAAGTCAGTAATTCAAAAAAATGTATGCACCCCTATGTTCTTCACAGCATTATTCACAATAGCCAACACTGAGTAGCAACTCAAGTACTTATCAATGGATGAAAGAATAAAGATGTGATATATATACATATATACCATGAAATACTACTCAGCCATAAAGAAGACAACCTCATGCCATTTGTGACAGTATGGATGGACATTGACGGTATTATACTAAGCGAAACAAGTCAGATAGAGAAAGAAAAATACTGATTGATTTCACTCATATGTGGAAAATAAACAAACACATAGATAGGGAGTACAGGTTGTGGTTACCAGAGGGAAAGAGAGAAAGGTGTAAAGGGGTACATATGTATGGTGATAGATGAAAACAAGACTATTGGTGGTGAACATGATCCAGTCTATACAGAACTGAAATATAGTAATGTAGACCTGAAATTTACAGTTATAAGCTATATGACCTCAGTAAAATTAAAAAGAAATTTATTTTTAAATATAGCAAGACCCACTTTACATCTGGGCTGCAGGCAGCCCGCACACTCACTGAATTACACAGAGGGACAGTTTCCCAGGTGAGTCCTGTCTGTTTTACCACCATCGGAACCTCCTGATGAAGAACACAGACCCAAGGATGCTGAGGCATGTGGGGCCACTGGACCAGGGAATGGTCTGAGAGTGTGTGACACAAAGTATCTGTGAAGTGCATACTGGGATGTGAGTTTGTGCTTCTCTTCAAGGTATGCCTTTGATCATAATCTGCAGATAACTCAAGGAAAATCACTGGTAGGCTTGTTAAATGGAAAATTCTCATGTCCCAACTTCAAACTTGCTGAGTTAGAATTCCAGGGAAGGGGACACTGGACTTGTCCAGTTATTACCGTGTAGACTGAAGTCTGAGAATCACTGCTGCTAGCGTCCAGCTGTAGCCACTGCCCGAGGTCAAAGCTCCACATCTTGTGAGGCCTGAGACAGCTCCCAGGGAAGATTTCTGTCTGTCGTCTGCAGAGGGGCGGCCACCTTACCTTTTCCCGCTGACTCGCTTCCCTAACTGGCTTCCTTGTGCCTTTCTTAGTCCTTTTCTTTACCTTCAGAGATAACTGGGAGAGGCAAGATAGAGATACAAATTTTACTAAATCTAACTTTTAAGTAATCTTTAAAAAATTGTACAGCGTTCAGATGTAATATTTAATTTTCTTTGTGGTTGCTTTTTGTCTTTGTGCCTTTTGTTGTTTTAAAGTATTTTGTGTTAGTGGCTGGGAAGATAGCATGAGATTAACATCAGCTTTATATGGAGCTGTAAACCAGTAAAACACTTTATATTTGTCACA
The DNA here is from genome assembly GCF_020826845.1 of Diceros bicornis minor. NCBI lineage: Eukaryota > Metazoa > Chordata > Mammalia > Perissodactyla > Rhinocerotidae > Diceros > Diceros bicornis. The sequence continues at coordinate 171,080 of NW_026691132.1, read as the reverse complement.
CGGAATTAAGACTCACATTTGTGTAATGATGTATAAAGGAATTTGGTTGTTTTATTATTTGTTTTTTCTTCTTTTTGGCATAATAAAGTCCCAGTTTCTTCTTGGTGGACTGAGCAGGACTATTGATGTCTGATCTATAAGTGAAGAGTTAATAGAAGGGCATTGTTACTATTCAGAAATCTCTCCCTCACCAACTTTTCCTAAATGGTAGCATGGGTGTTAGAGTTAAGAATTTTGATTTTTCCCCCATTAGATTATAGAGAGAAATATAGTCATTAGAAACTTAACTTGGAGTTGTAGTCAAAGAGCATAACATAAGAGCACTGAGCTTGGGCTCTGCCATTTATCCGCTTTGTAACCTGGCTGAGTTTTCTAGCCACTCTACCCAGTCTCTTCACCTGTAAAATGGTGAGAAGAACAACATCTACTACATCAGAATATTTTGAGGGATATAGGAGTTCATGTATGTTCAAGCACAGAGTTAACATTCAGATTGCCGTGCCTGGTTCAGTAGAAGTGTTTGCTGCTGTTATTATAATTATCATTATTTCATCTCCTTATCTTCCTCATGAGTTCCCTGTAAAACCAACAATGATCCACAGTGTCAACAGTTTCATTCTAGGTCCCTGCTTAAAGGCCTGCAAAGGGAGCCTCGTGCTTATAACCTCCTGTTTTATCCCAGTCTCTGGAGGGATACATTGACCTCTTTCTTCTTTGCACTAGGCACTGAATGGGGGCCCACACCCAACCCTGCATGTCCTCCTTTTAGTATCCGATGCTTTTGAAACACTGCTTAGTGTTTACTTGGTGGACTATACTCCCTGACATGAGCAAATCATGGGAGATAAGATGTAGGAAACATTGTTCTATGTAGGTCTCTGAGTTTATCATAATGCAGAGTACAGTTGATCAAGAGCCAAGGTAGAGTTCCTTAATGCAAAGATCTTAAGAGATGAGGGTGTTCTAATGTGACATCACCTGAAAATAAAGGAAGAACATAAAAGCATATGTAGTTTTACAAGGAAAAGCACACAACTAAAAGAATTGATCTCATTAAATACACTATTCTATTTGTTTATGCATCAAATTACTGATAGGAAATAGCCACGTGTAGAGATAGTAGAATTCATCGATTTCATAGAGAATTCTTTCTAACAGTTGTTCATATCTTGTGTTTTACATCATCGATTAGGGTAATATTTTCATCTTTTCCTGTCCTAGTGTCTTTATCTTTCTCAATTTTTCCAAGAGATATATTTATATTACCCTCTAAAATTCTAGGGTAATTTAAAAAAGTTATGAAACATTTTAAGTTGTTGATATTGTATATTGGAGGAGCACTAGATTGCAAGTGAATTAGTGATAATTAGAATTTTAGTTTGGTGAAAGATGGTAGTTGGAATTGATACCAGGATGGTTGTAACCCAGTTTTTCCTTCATTTTTTGATGTAGTTTTCAAAATGATAAAGCAAGTAATTTTTAATATAATAACTTGTCTCATTTTAAAATATGTGTTCTTGGAGAGGGTGATGGAGGTAGGTAGAAAATAGTTTAATGTAGTGACTTGTTTTTCTCCAGTTAATCTGTTATAAACCCAACAGCCATATAGCATCCTTTTGTCCAAATGACCTGATGGCACTTTCTTGACTTTTCTTACTGTGACTCTAGCAATCTGAGGTCACACTATCTTCTCCCTCCTAGTCATGTTTTCAGTAGTAAGAGTGACATTGTCAATAATATAGTGACAACTTTGCACACAGTCTACTATTTACTAAAATATATATATCAATTGCAAACTTTGATAACATAATTGTTAAGTTTGAACTATTTGCAGTGCACTTAACAACTGATTGCTACACATTATTGTGTAGTGACATCATGGTTAAAATCATTATTTGCAACATGTGACCACTTTCAATTTTATTTTTCTTTTTGAAGAAGAAAGACTTACATTTCCATCTTAGAAAATTGAGAACTGGTTTTTTGCCTTTATTTTTTTGTCTTCAGCTCTTCTTCCTACTGGCTACTAATTTATATGTCCAGTTACTTCAGATTCATGGTGCTACCTCCTCTGCCTTTTTCATGGCTCTCACATTAATTTTTCCATAATCCCTTCTGTGAAGGATGTTTCTCTCCACGCTCATCTAGCGAGGAAGGAACCGACCCTCCTTTATGTGAACTTGGAGACAGAGGCCAAGGTGAAGCCTTGGTGCCCCTCCCCACCAGTGAATTGCAGAAGGGCTGCAGATTCCCATGAATCTTTTGCTCCCCTACTGGCTCCCTACATAGTTGGCATTGTCTCCAGGGAGGAGCCCAGCTTGGTACAATCAAATTTTTGAAGTCTATAGAAGCCTGCTGAAAGATAAGACTGGCTAGAAAGGACATCAGCAAGCAGTGTGCTCCAAAAGTTGGTGGCAGAAACATTAAGAAGAAGAAAACCTTTCCATTTATCTTGTTTTCTCTTTATCTTCTCTCCCTTCCTTTTCCTTTACCTAGATGTTACAAAACCTGTCCACCCCCCATGGTGGTTGTTTTTTTCCTCAAAGCCCCAGTACATTGTTATATATCTTAGTTGTATGTCAACCCATGGTGGCTCTTTTCCTGGCGTCCCATGGCATTTTATTCATATCTCTTTCATTCAAATTATTTCTGTAGTGTAATTTATCTGTTTATACATATCTGTCTTACTTGCAGACTGCCAACATTTCAAGACCTTTGGGCACATAGTATATACTTAAGTATTTGAGTAAATAAATGAAGCTCTTTTTTTAATAAGATCTAAATAAATAAAATACCTACTCAGCACATGAATGCAAGCATTTGAGAGAGAGTTTTGTGGCTGCTAAAGCAGGCTGTGGGTCAGTTTAGGGACTCAGTGCCAAAGTTACTCAATAGATTTAGATAAAATGAAAGAGATAATTAACTTTGGTTTTAAAATTCATGGACAACAGGAGCAGGATATCTAGGTGTGAATCAGGACTTGATCATTCTTGTTGCATCTTTGGAAAATCCAGTCCTTTATGTTTCTATGAAAATGTCACTGGCCAAGAGAATGAACAGAGGACTGGCTTTTAGAAAGGCAATTTGGTCACAGGAAGTCCTGGAGGAAAATATATGGAAGGAGAGTTGGTAGACATTGGCAGAAACGTTTTGTGTATAAACCCTAAAAATTGGGTTTACATGCTGTCTGAAAGTACTGTAACCCAACTTTTCTCCAATATAGATTTGAGCAGCTTTTAAATATCTAGGTACACAAAAGGATTACAAAGGAAAATAGATCAAACTGAAAGGCGTTTAGGATGGAACAATGAAATGAAGCTGAAGTAAGCCAGAGCACTGAAAGGTGTTTCGGAAGGACCTGCAGTTTTCCTTCTTTTTTTTTCTTTCTTTTTATTTATTTTTTTCCCCCAACACCCCAGTAGATAATTGTATGTCATAGATGCACATCCTTCTAGTTGCTGTACATGGGACACTACCTCAGCATGGCCGGAGAAGCGGTGCATCGGTGTGCGCCCGGGATCCGAACCCGGGCCGCAAGTAGCGGAGCGCATGCACTTAACCACAAAGCCTCGGGGCCGGCTCGGAAGAACCTGCAGTTTTTAAAGGTGGTCAGAAATGTATCCCTCAGGTTTAAAGTAGAAAGGATAATGGGAACAATTCTCTATCATCTCATGTCCATGAGATTAAAAGCAACAGTCTCTCAGAGAAGCAAAACTTTTCTGGTCTCTAATGTCCCAAAAAGTGTTTTTAATGGTGCCTAATGAAAGAGATTCTGTGTGACATAATGCAAATGCGGTATCATCAACTCATTTCCAAGTTTAGTTCAAACATTTTAGGACACGTTCAATTGAGGTAATGCACACATTCTATAAGGGGCCAAGGAAGAGGCCGACAGCATTCTCTCTCAGCTTTTCACTTGACCAAGTGAGAAAATGTTCTTGAACAGATTGACCACGTCTCCTCAAGGCAATGCTCCATTTTCAATTTTTCTTTTTGTAAACTCAGCCTGCTTTTCCCATTACGTATACAAGATAAAGCCTGTTTGTAGACATCCTTCATTGGCAATGAGGAGCAGATCCATACTATTAAGTAATCAAATAAGCAGAACATCTGGTTGGCCCTTTTTAGGAAAATGACAGACTTAAGCCCACCTTCATTGGTGGAAGGACATGGTATACCAGAATTAAAATATCTACCATTTATTATGCAGCTAATCATAAGTCATGCTATTTAAATGAAACTGAATGAATTCTTCTTCTATTAAGTTGACCAGATTTTAGTCAAACTGATGTGTAATTTTATATAGGTGCATTTTTACTTAAAATGTAAAACTCTTTAGAGACCTCTTCATTCAGTTTTAGAGGCATATTTTGTATATTTTGGTGATTTTATTTATTTTCCTTCATAGCAGAGAGGCACATCCTACTCTTTTTCTTGCTGCTCTCTCTCTCCAAGATAAAACTCATCCAAGTTTATTTTGTTTTATAAGGCATAGGCTTACATTGTGATGATAAAGAGATCATTTCTGAAACATATTTGGAACTGTAGGGAGCCCAGAATTTTAGATTATGCACAGAATTTTGTGAGGTAACTTCAAAAAAGATGGAACATGTAAAGTTTTGCCAAGAAAGTTTTTTCCTACTTTTCTTCACAGTAATTAAAAAAAAAAAGTTTAGTTTCTTAATTCTTCAGATGGGTGAGTGTAGGAGTTGGCAGGATTATATGTACCCTTGAGAGATCTCTCTCTGAGTTACTCTTTCAAAACAACCATCCTGGGCAGACCCCATGGCTTAGCGGTTAGGTGATCGCACTCCGCTGTTAGTGGCCCTGGTTCGGATCCCGGGCGCGAACCGACGCACTGGCTTCTCCGGCCATGCTGAGGCCGCATCCTACATACAGCAACTAGAAGGATGTTCAGCTATGGCATACAACTATCTACTGGGCCTTTGGAGAAAACAAATAAATAAATAAAATTTAAAAAAGTAATTAAAAAAAACACCATCCTACTTCATGAATATTTAATGGGGACTCTGTCAGTCCCAAAGCTGCTGAGAGAAGCAGTTCCCAAAGCTCCAGCAGGTCCTGGGAGAGGACAGTGATGGTAATCAGTGTCATCAGAGTTTGGATGAGCAGTAGTCATTCTCTGGATGTTAGAACTGAGTGGAGTTTTCAAGCGCAGCCCAGTGACTCTAGACCTGAGCCTTGCTCAGAAGCCAGTTGACTTGTCATCCACTCTGAGCATGGTGTCTTCCCTCTGCTCGTGCCCCTTTTTGTCATTTCTCATGCTTCTCCTGACTCTTTCTCTTTCCTACACCTACTTTCTTCTTTTTCTCTCTTTCTTACTTTTACTCTATTATATTCCTTCTCTTTAGCATTTTTTTCTTCCTTTCTTATTGTTCTCATTCATTTTCTTTTTATTTTGTAGTACAGTTACTCTATACATCACTTTCATCTTAAAATCTTGACCCTCTACAATTCTTATACTTCAGTTAGCTATTTTGAAGAGAGTATTTTGATAAATTTCTCTTAGATGTTATAACATGCTGATTCAAGGAGATAAAAACTATCATGAAAGGAATGGGGATGGAGAATGAATTCAGTTCAGGTAGCCATGGAATTAGACAGAGGGAAACTGAGAGCTTAGGTGTGGGTGTTCAAAATATTTCCTGATACATCTTTGTAGTTCATTGTTGTGGTAAACTGCACAGAGTCTTATTTACTGTTGGAGCCCAGAAGTTTGCTCCTCTGGTCAGGTCAGCAGGTCTCGGCCTATAGAAAAGAATCTAGGAAACACTGCATGCATTTCTAATGTGAAGAACTGTTAGTGTTCTTCCAGGAGACACCTTGGGCTCTTCCCTGCACTATCTGAATAGAAAAAGAGGAAGAGAAGCTTTTCTCCATCTGCACAAAACCAGGACTTTATCTTGAGTTTGAGAGAGTTTGCATGTGACTGAAAACAAAATTTTTCCCGAGTTTGGATTTGCTTTAGTAGGATCTATTGGCTGGCTTTGATGTTAAAGGTCTTTATTCAAAATTGGCTACCTCTAGTGCTAAGTTCAGAGTGGAGATTTGTCAGTATAAGAGAGAAGAATCCCTTTTGGATTAACTCAGTGAAATATAGTATTTGGGAAAAAGGTTATATTTGAAGGCCACTTGTTAATATTCTGTCGCCACAGTGACATCTGTTGGTAAGTGACTACTTCATGCTATTCTCGATGATTTCTGTTTGAAAGACACACCCTGAGCTTGATAAATAAATGGCAAACAATAGGATATATTGGAGCATATGAAGAAGTCATTTGGGGTAAATCTAATTCGGACTGAGTTTGTTTTTCCAAAAGGGCCTGTCGCCTGCATTGTGTATCTGCTTTGCCGTGTCTCAAAGAGAAGAGTAAATGCCCTTAACATAAGGATGCAACTTCCCCCTCGTTGACATTGCCTTAAGGATAAGCATTTCTCCCTAGGCTTGGATTTTACTGCTGCACTCATCCTGTGACCACCCAGCTCCAGACAACAGACCTGACACCAGCCATGCCGAATGAGACGACAGACCTGCTCCACGCTGTTTCCATCTATAGCTATTCTGGCAGGGCAACCTAGCAGGGTGATCTTGTGGCTATTGTAAAAGGGACATTACAATCCTATGTGATACTTGCTCTTTGACGGTATATAACCACTCTGTACACCCCACTTCTTCGGTGTCCTTCCTTCCTTATGAAAGGAAGGCCCAGGGCCATGGTCCTCAAAAGTTAGCTCATAATAAATTCACCCCAATTTTGATTTATACATTGGTTATGGATTATTTATGTAGACATTTGTTGGTGTAGTTGTGGCAAGATTTCAGAGAAACCCACCAGAGACCACCTGGAATCTACACTGAACTGGCATTTGGTACCAATAGGAGCCCATTGTGCTCCCCAGATCACTGCATTCTTCAGGTGACCCGAGTGAGTTCTCTTGAAACCTGGACCTTTTTATTTTAAGTTGACGGTCCAGAGTTTATTTGAGCTGTTTTCCAGGCTCAAGGCTAGGTGTCTTAAGGGGGTACTGATACATTCCCCAGGTCAGAGGAACCTAGGGAGGAATTCCTAGGAAAGAGAAATGTAGAGAGAATTTCCTAGGCCAGAGGAGCCTAGGGGGAAATTTTGGAGTGAATGGAGCAGGGTGACTTTTTAATATGGCTTAAAATTTGGAAGAATTATGTTTATAAAGTATGAAAAAAACTGCTTGATAGAGAAATGAGAGACTGAATCTGTTCAGCTCCAAAGAAAAGGGACATTGCTCCTCCCGACCTTTCGGGAATTCTCAAGCAACTGAGAATCTCATCGGGGGTGTCAGAGGGAAGCCCATGACATGTAACCCTCCTTCCTATAGCGAGCTCCACTATCATTCATGTTAATTTATCACAGGTTAGTCCGGGGACATGCAAGGGAGGGTTAGTCACCCACACTCCAAACGCCCACGGCAGTACCTAGACTGCGAGCGGGAGAAACCAAGACATGTAAGAGAGTGATTACGACCTTTCTTTAGGGAGTAACACTCACAAGCAGCACACTCCTGACCCACTACACAGTCCCTAGAAATTGTTCAGACTTTGTAGCAAAATAAAAGAAAAGGAAAGTGGGAAATTGAGTTTGCTTGATCATTCCCGGCTGGGCTGCCTGGGCTCTGAACCCAGGAGACTTGCGCAAGTGCTAAGACAGCAGGGGGCCTAAGACTGAAAGAAAAAAGAAATTGGAAGGAAGCTTTCTGCAGATGGAAACTGCTAAATTTTCTAAAACAGCGGCTATAAAATCTTTGTTGCATCTGTCTGTTCTTTATGTGTCTGTCTCTACATGTATGTTATATGTGCGCGGTATTTTACCTCCAGAGGTTATGGTTAAAATCAAGAGGTCTATTCAATTAACTTGAAATAAGCACTCACAAAAGTTAGTTCTAAATCCAAATGTTTTTCCAGTTAACGTGATATGAAATAATCTTTGGTAAATAAAAGCTTATTTAAGCTTGTTAGTTTTCAGCATTGGATATAATGCAGATATGCAGCTTTTATTTGTCAAATAAACTGATGTTATTTCTACTACAAAACTGGTCTCAAAAATAATAAATGATGGCTAATATTATTTAATGTCTCATAAAGTCTTGTAGGCAATCTAAATAATTATTGAGGGGCCGGCCCCATGGCTTGGTGGTTAAGTGCACGAGCTCCGCTGCTGGTGGCCCAGGTTCAGATCCAGGGCACGCACTGAGGCACCACTTCTCCGGCCATCCTGAGGCCGAGTCCCACATATAGCAACTAGAAGGGTGTGCAGCTATGACATACAACTATCTACTGGGGCTTTGGGGGGAAAAATAAATAAATAAAATCTTTAAAACATAATAAATAAATAATTATTGAGAACAGGTAAATAAATAGATGAGTATTAAGTGAACTTTAAACAACAATCATATGTTATAATGTATATAGCTTCTAAACTCTTTTTGGTAACTTAAAAATTTAGGATTTTGCTAAATTTTATGATAAAAATTCATTGAGTATCTAGATCATTTCCAAATAAGATATTAGACATTGCTAAATATAGGTTTATCTACTTTTGGCTTATTACAGAAAAACTACAAGGTGTTTTGGGTCTATTGGTAAACATGTCTTGTGTTTTATTTAAAAAATTGTATTATAAAGTAACATGTTTCCAAAAATTATAAAAAGTGTCCATATAAATTTGTCAAGCCATGAAATGCTAATGTAAAAGAAATTTTATAATTGCTTATTTAGTTTTTTACTTAAAAATTAAGGTTTCTAAGGGTTAAAAATTTCTAATATGTGATTAAGCTACTAAAAACTTAAGAAAAATGTGTTTGTATTCAAGGAGAGTAAGATGTGTGTTTTCATTAAGAAGATATAAAAAATGGAAATATTTTTGTTTGGGTAGGAAAGATAAATTTGCCCTGAAAAGTACTAGAAGGAAAAAAAAGGAGCACATGGCACAAATTCTGAATGCAAACAAAAAGTTATAGAAGGTTTGTTGAAGAGAAACCCTGAGGAGTTTTATACATGGTTGAGTTGGCTAAGATTAAACTAAATCCAACTAAGTAAATGATGTTTAATATCAAAAGTAAGCTAGTACAAAATTCAAATTTGGTCTTCTTCCTTTTAAAAGGATAATTTTATTCTACTCTTTTTTTTTTCCCCAAAGCCCCAGTAGATAGTTGTACATCATAGTTGCACATCCTTCTAGTTGCTGTATGTGGGAAGTGGCATCAGCATGGCCAGAGAAGCAGTGTGGTGCGTCGGTGCACACCTGGGATTGGAACCCAGGGCCGCCAGCAGCAGAAGGCACGCATCCAACCGCTAAGCCACGGGGCCGGCCCTATTCTACTCTTAATCTTCTCTTGATAGAGGTTATTACGTAAAAAGATTTTTCTTTACATTTGAGTTAAGTTTATCTAAAGAACAGAGATCTGTTTTGTTAAGGTAATTCCCTATGTTCAAAAGACTGAGGTTTCTCTATTAAGCTCTTTTTGACTGTTTAAATGTTGTTTGTTAATTAAGCATGGTTTCACTGCGACAAGAACAGGAACTCCTTGATCTTGTCTGACCAAGTGTTTAAAACCTCTCTGTATTTTTGACAATCTCCCCAAAATTATATCCTAAATAAAGTCTTTCTTATAACTTTTTTGTTTGAGAATTTTCAAAGATCCCTGGCAATTCTCAAGTAAATTTGATCTCTTCCTATAAAGAGGGAGATACTAAACTAATTAGGCTGGTTAAGTATGCTAAATTGCATGGGAAACATTATCAAGTAAATGATAAAACTTCTTAGGTTACAATGCGTAGGTAAATATTACCCACTATTTTAACCCTGCTATCTTGCTTCCAACATTACAAGAGGAAGGACCGCAACTGCATTCCATTTAATTTGGTTTACAGACGGGTCTTACTTAAATGGTAAGCAAGATATTACCAAGCTGGCTATGCTGTCCAGCCTCGAGAATCCCTGTGTGGGGGAAGAAGGAGAATCCTCCTCTGCCCTTTCCCTTAAGGTTCTTATGGCTGGCCAAATAATTAACAAGACAGGTTAGCAGGAGAAAATAATACCAAGTATAATAACATGTATACATGGGAGAAACAAGGGACGCGGCATTTCTCAACACAATAGCAGAAATTCTCATCTTAAATACCGTCTTTACGTAAAGACAGAGGAGGATGTTGGGGGTGGGGGGTGTCAGTACAGGAGATCACCACTAAAGCACTGTAAACAAGAGTAAGGCTATTATGCAGATTTAAGGCCTCACCTTCCACATTGATAAGTTTCTAGAAATGAGGTCATCCCCCCTCTTCCCAATACAGAGAAAGAGATATCTTTACAAATGGAGATTTCCCTTATAAATATAAATGTTTGTCTGATAACTCCTCACAGGGCCATCCAGAGAATGTGGTCAGAGAGACAGAACTTCTGATAAGATGGGCTTGTTGGTGCCTTTCTTATTGTAACATCTATTTTACATTATATTACAGCCATCAGATAGAAGATCTGTTGCAGGAAGGTGTTACGATGTCAAATTCTTTAGGCAGTTAGTGGGGGAGGTCAAATGTCCATCAGAGAAAACAATCGAGGTAAAGAGATATATTTCACGGTGGCCAAATCCTGATCTCGCACACCTGCTAATTCCTATAACTCTGCTAACCCAATAAAAGACTTCTTTCCACAGGCTTGAAAGAAATCGCCACGGAAGAAGAGAAACAGATATAGCAGTCAAAAGGGGGAATTTTTATCACCCCCTCACAGATGTGGCTTGCACCCAGTAAAAAAACCCATAGTACTGTGGGGAGACAGGGAAAATCCCCCTCTGCCCTTTCCCTTAAGGTTCTTATGGCTGGCCAAATAATTAACAAGACAGGTTAGCAGGAGAAAATAATACCAAGTTTAATAACATGTATACATGGGAGAAACTCAGAAATGAGCAACTTGTCCCTCTGTCTAAGCTGCTTGCTTAAGTATTGTAGCTAAAGGTGAGGAAGGTGTTGGAGGTTCGTAGTAGTCTGGGACTTCAGAACGCAAGAAGACAATTCTTTTCAAGGTCATCTATAGATAATGTGGTCAGGGAGAGATAGAGATTTTTGATAAAAGGGCTTGGTGCTCCTCCCATTGTAAGATCTATTTTACATTATCATTACAGCCATCTTGATAGAAGATCTGTTCCTGGAAGGAGCCACCATGTCAAATTCTTTAGGCAATTGGTGGGGGAGGTCAAATGTCCCTCAGAGAAAACAATCAAGGTAAAGTGATGTATTTCAGGGTGGCCAAATCTTGATCTCCCACAGTCCCGCCTTTGAAATTAAAATTTTCACAGTCCTTTTGAAACTTAAAGAAGTTTCATAGTCCAGAAGCTGAGTTAGTAGATTGTTTCATCTCACTGAACATATTTCTTAGTCTTGATAATAGATCAGTTCAATTAAGTTCATTTTAGAAGATGGTGATGCAGGTGGGCTCTCAAGGTTACACCTATATTGTGGAAGCAAACAATCAAGTATTTAATAGAAGCATTTCTATGTAAACAAAAGAAAAACAAGGTTAATGGTTGGAGCAAGTTGTAAAGCAGTTTCTGAGTTTACAGGACAGCCAGTTAAGAAAATTTTTAGATGTCAGCATTAAAGCATCTTTAGTAGTTTAAAATGTCTCTGATGATGTCGTCAGGTCATCTCTCAAGTTTATATCAAGTCCATTGGCTTCAGTTTGTAAGGCTTCAGGAAAAAGGGCAGGTTTAATTCTCAGTGATTCCAAATGAAAATGATGGAAAAAATGAAAAACATTAGTTTGGAGATCTGTAGCCAGATATTTTGGGAGACTAGAAGAAATCAGGATCCAGTCCAGTAAATAGATATAAAACAAAAACCTCAAAAGACAATTAACAAAACTTGAATCTAATATCCGCAAATATACACTGTAGTTTTTACTGAAATATAATTTTTCTTTCTAAAATCACCCTCATTTTTATCAAAGATAGCCAAATTTAGACTAACTAGTTTGTAAAATAAGTCTAGTTCCAATAAAGTTGGCCCAATTATTTACATAAGTACATCAATAATAGCAATTGATCATACAAGCTCTTTTAAATCTGCTTTGCTGGAACTTTTTATAAGGAATCTCAGATTGAACTTTAAAGGCCTCTCTAGACCAGGAAAGCCAAGCCAAGGATTTTGTCATCAGACTTCGCCTGCAATACCTACAGATTTGGGTGAATTCCTCTCTTCTGAGGTTCCCCCAAAATATTTCAAAGTTCCTTGTACCTTCTAGATAAGTGACATTCTTTACTTATCCAGTAAATGCTGCTTGGAACATTGAACATAAGGCACCAGGCCAATATTTCTACATGGCTTTATTCCATAATGTCCAATCTTCATTCCTCAAATCTTTATGGCTATATCGCAAATATGATGTTCCAGTCACAACCTTGGTAATATAACCAGAGTTTCCAATTGTGTCCTGTTATAAGGAGAACAGATTCTTATTGAACTTATGCAAATAACTATTGCCACGAAAACAACAATACTCACTTACTAAGAGTTTTTAAATTCTGGAGGGATCAGGTAGAGAGAAAAAGATAAATATTTTAATATTGTTTACAAAAGTATCATTTACCAAATTTCTGTAAGTTATAGCTAGCTCAGGAGAAAAGAGAAAAAGTTTTCCTTAAATCTGAAAAAACAAAATATTAAAAATTCAGCAATACTTCAAATGAAAAATCATAAAAATTATAATCATCCTTATCAGTTCATTCAGTCCTGTGTAATCCATTTTTGATCCCAATCTTTTTGTTAGTGGCTTCATGAAGTCATCAGTTTCTCCATCAGATTTCTGTAATTTCTTTTTTTTTTTTAAGATTTTATTTATTTTATTTTTTACCCCCAAAGCCCCAGTAGATAGTTGTATGTCATAGCTGCACATCCTTCTAGTTGCTGTATGTGGGACTCAGCCTCAGGATGGATGGAGAAGTGGTGCCTCGATGAGCACCTGGGATCCGAACCCGGGCCACCAGAATCGCAGCGCACGCACTTAACCACCAAGCCACAGGGCCGGCCCGTAGATTTCTGTAATTTCTTACCCAGTTCAATTTTATGATCAGCAAGTTTATCAGAAGCCTGTACTCCAGTGTAACTGTCACAGTCCTTTCCATGAATTTTTCTGAAGTTGAAACATTTTGCAAAAGCATTAGAACAAAGAAATAAGTCTGTAAACAAGACCTCAAAATGGTAATTGACAAAGAAATTTGGTTAATTTTGTGACATACAACACTTTAAAATAATAATAACCAGAATTATGATTGATAACCAGGACAGATCAGAATTTCAGTAATGTTATACAATTTTAAAATGCCTATATCAATAACATTTACACACAAAATACCACTTAAGCAGGTTTATCATCACTTGTCTGACAATGCTTCCCATGTAGTTTAACATGCTGAGTAAGCCTAATAAGTTTAGTATCTTCCTCCTTATAGGAAGAGAGCAAACATCTACACACTATGATGAGAACAAGACAACATCAGTTGTAGACAGCTGCCCCAAGACTTCGGACCAGGCCAGTATTCTCAACCTTAAATCCACTCATTTAAACCTTTGTTATGCTTAAACTGTATACCTATTTTATAATTTGATGGTGCTCAGGGCAAGCTGCCCCAGGAGGCACCACTCTGGTATGCTGATTCTTTCAAGCTGAAGACAATAAGGACTCAGAGAACTCAGGAAGAATATTTGAGTTTCCCCTCCCAAACTGCCTAAAGAATTTAAAACAAAAGATCTGTTTCAAGAAAGAGTTGTTATCATGATGGCTGTAATGATAATGTAGGATAGAGGTTACAATAGGAAAGGCAGCAAGCCTCTTTTATCAAAAACTCTGTCTCTCCCCGACCACATTATCTATAGCTGACCCTGAAAAGAATTGTCTTCCTGCCCTCTGAAGTCCCAGGCCACTACCCACCCCCAACACGCTCCTCGCCTTTAGCTGCAATACTTAAGCAAGCAGCTTAGACAGTGGGACGAGTTGCTCATTTCTGAGTTTCTCCCATGTATACATGTTATTAAACTTGGTATTATTTTCTCCTGCTAACCTGTCTTGTTAATTATTTGACCAGCCATAAGAACCTTAAGGAAAAAGGGCAGAGGGAGATTCTCCCTCTTCCCCCAACAAATTGTTACAGTTAAGATTTTCAGAATACTATCATACTTAAGGAAAGTGATTGATTTGGAACAGACTGGTTTTAAAGTCCAGGCATTTATCGGGAGGCTCCTAATATAACTTAATGGTTATATAGAACAAATCTCTGGCCTTGACTACTGGCCTGATGGCTAAAACACTGCACCCAATCTTCCCTTAAATGCAGGGAAGGATTCACAGTGACAACTGCTGCCAACATTCCTCTGCTTAAGGCCAGATGGGCTCATTCAGTGTTCCCCTGGTATCACCACCGAGCAGCTAGCTATATTTGTTCCTTTTTTAGGGCTAAATGATGTCACATCACATACAGAAGCCCTTAATGACAGTCAAGCAGGAATTGCCTTATTAAATACTAAGTTGTCTTTAATAAAAAGACTGTCCTTCAAAATAGAATGGCCTTAGATATTTTAACTACGTCTCAAGGTGGTACATGTACAATCATTCAAATTGAATGCTGTGTTTTCATACCTGCCGAGTCTTCCAGTGTGTCATCTCTGCCAAAGCACATGAAAAAGCAGGTGAATGCCATAAGAGATCCTGTGTTCAGTCTTGAGTTTTTTGGTTTGCTCCCTTCTGGTATTGGTTCCCTTTTTCCATCTGGATTGTAATTCCTATTTCTATTATTTCTTGGAATTCTTGTATAATCATAATATTTAAACTAATTGCTGTTTTCTTTACTCAGTGCTGTAAGACTGTCATGTAAGCTGGAGTAATGAAAGCTGAGGTGGTCGATTGATCTTATAATCTTGGACAAACCTCCTTTTTGATAAGGACTAGGCCTAAGAACTCATTTTAAACTAATCTTTTCAAAGAAGTTAAATTATTATCATTGTTACTGTACTTGTTCTATAATTGTGAATAGCGTAAATACAAGGAGTCATAAAAAGCACATATGCAATGTTTGTGCAACAACATAAAATTAATCCAAAACCCATGAAATGCTTCCTCTATTAGTATATATATATACCTCTTTGCTTGTCCACTATATCCAATTAATTCCCCCCAAGGTGGACAACTGGGCAAATAAATGAGACAAAAGCCTGACACCGAGGGACATGAGGGACCCAGGGCAGGCAGCAACCACTCTGGGCCAAAAGACAATATTTTGATCACCAATGCTTTTTATCAAAAGATTATAGATCAAAAGGGAGAAAATGATAAATAAATGGCAAGCAATAGGATATATTGGAGCATATGAGGAAGCCATTTGGGGTAAAACTAATTCGGCCTGGGTTTGTTTTTCCAGAAGGGCCTGTCACCTGCATCGTGTATCTGCTTTGCCATGTCCAAAAGAGAAGAATAAATTCCCTTCAGATAAGGATGCAACTTCCACCTCCTTGGCATTTCCTTAAGGATAAGCATTTCTCCCTAGGCTGGGATTTGACTGCTGCACTGATCCTGTGACCACCCAGCTCCAGACAACAGACCTGACACCAGCCACACCCTCCCCACTCTGTCCATCAATAGCTATTCTGGCAGAGCAATCTGGCAGGGCGATCTTGTGGCTATTGTGAAAGAGACATTGCAATCTGATGTGATACATGGCATTTGATGGTATATAACCACTCTGTACACTCCACTTCTTTGGTGCCCTTCCTTCTTTAGGGAAAGAAGGCCCTGGGCCATGGTCCTCAAAAGTTGGCTCATAATAAACTCACCCCAATTTTGATTTATAGATTGATTATAGATTATTTACGTCGACATGTTTTACAAGTAATGTCTTGAAAGGAAAAAACAATAAAGCAGCAGCCCTGCATTACACATGAAAGTTGTGCTCCCCCTGGAGGGAAAATGAGGATACAACATTGGTCGAGTACTTGATTTTATAATCCACTGGTGCCTTTCAAAAATATAGCTATTATTGTAAGAGTAAAGATATCCTTAAGAATACCGTCACAAAACAGGTTTTCCCAGCTTCTTTTTGTCAGAGATGAGACCTACATCAGGCTGGGGCACTTGAAGAGGCATGGGGGACTCAGCTGAGGGTTATTTAATTACTGTGAGTTAATTAGCCAATAGCGAATAAGATGCAGAATGATTAAAAAGAGGTAAAGGGACATAAAGTTGGAAATAATTAAGAAAAATAGTGCCTTCAAAATATCCTCTTATTATTTTTATAGCTTTTGTTTTGAGGTATGACTAGGATAGTATGTTAGATTTTTCTAAATCCTTATCTCCAGGGCATATATTACTGAGTTTTTCATTAAATATGATAATGCCAAAGAAAACCTTGACAAAAGTATTCTGTACTATCAACAAGGACAAAACATGTACAACATTTCTCTATATATTAAGATTCCAGCTGTAATAGTCAAAATATATATTCATGTGTGTAAAATTATAATGATTTTCTATTTTTCTCGGGCTGTGAACCATGGTAAAATATATAGTAATAAGCAGAAAACCTGATGAACTAGGTGATTTAAAACACCTGATGTTACAGTTAGGCCATTCAAGGGTGAAATAGATCAATTTAAATTTCACACCTTCTCCTTTCCTTGTAGCCAGTGAAGTGTCTGGAAGACCGAAAACACATAAAATTAATTGAGAGTTAACAGTACTTGGAAGTAATTGAGGTTAAGCCCTCAACAATGGTGGCCCTTACTTCTGGAGCCATTGACTCTTTGTCATAAGTTTATTGTATAGACGAGTTTTATTCTTAGATGATTTGTGTATGTTTCATAGAAGAGAGACAGGGCAGGAGAATTAACTATCACTCTACACCGGTTCCTTTACTGTATTACCTCATGCAATTCTTACAGTAATCCTTTAAAGTAACTATTATAATTCATATTTAACTGATAAAGAAAACCATTTTTAAGGGCCTGCCTGGTGGGACAAGCAGTTAAGTGCGCTCATTCCGCTGCACCAGCCCGGGGTTCACCGGTTCTGATCCTGGGCACGTGCCAATGCACCGCTTGGCAAGCCATGCTGTGGTGGCGTCCCGTATAAAATGGAGGAAGCTGGGCACGGATGTTAGCCCAGGGTCAGTCTCCCTCAGTAAAAAAAGATGAGGATTGGCAGATGTTAGCACAGGGCTGATCTTCCTCACAAAAAAAAAATTTTAAAAAGACCATGTTTACAAAATTGATCAAGGGTAAAAGGGAAGATCTGAACATCAGTCTGTTGGGTTTTATGCCTCATATTCTCTCCACTGTGATAAAAATGGTGCTTCCACATGGGTACTCACCATCTTGCTATTTAATACCGGCTCCTGCCAACAACATTGGATGAGATGAGATGAGAAGTTTATTTCCAAAGTTATTCTATTATATTTAAATTATACTATTTATGAGTCAAATGTCAAGTCATATTTTAGAGGCATAGAGAACAACTGGTTACTTCACCTACACATTTTCCAGTTTTACTATAACTTTCGTTTGCCACATTCTGTCAACTTTGTGTCAACTTTACCAACTTTAGTGCTTCACTGTTCTTTTTTTAAAAACTTACAATTTCATTTTCCATGTAAAGCACCTTGCTGTTTTCTTCTTAGTCACTAGATGGCAGTTCTGTATCTCTGTAAATTACCACTGCAGCAGGAAATGAGAGGTCTTAAGCCAGTTTGTTCTGTAAAATGATGGACATAGGAGGACTTCTGGTCCATCAAGGCTGCCTGTGTTATTCTGTGGCCATAACGGGGATGTCCAGGACTGCTTAGTCAGGCATGAAGCAGAGTCAGAAAGCATCCTCTAAGTTCTTCTTCAGATGTGAGTTCAGGCACTTACCATCTCACCTGAGCACACTAGAGTTTATTGAATGTGTTCTGACTCTTCCTCTCTCTGTGTAGTTAATAAGTCTGGGAGCTCCAGACCCCTAGAAAAAACACATGACACATAAAGCCTTTTCTCAACTAAACGGAATTGAGGGCTATGGTGTTGCCCGAGAGTCTGATGCTTAAAGCAAACACAGCTGGTGCTCATATAGAGGGAAAGAGTGTCAGCTACTCCTGGAGGGCTTTTAGTGATGCTCCTATGGAATGAGCAAGTTTAAAATAAAACCACATGACTTAAACCTCACAAACTGATTGTTTTATTTTCAAGTAATAGGCTCTGAAAATCTGCTATGTCTAAAAAGCTATTTCATAAAACTGAAACAGTTCTGTTTTTTATTCTCTGGTATTTGAAATACTATTAAAACTGTAAATCCTTTAACATTCTACAATATATAAATAGGCAAATATCAATTATATTCTCTAAAAATATCTGCTCCCATGTTAAAGTTTAATATATAGCAGCAGAATCGGTTACCACTCAATTTTTAACTCATTTTTTGCTTTTGAAATTACATATAAAATTTGTGTTTTGAAGTATTTTCCTAAAACTCAGCATCTTTCTGATATAAATGGACTAGTTGAAAGGTAATTAGAATGAAATTTGATCTTTAAAACTCTAGCTTTGTGTAAGAATTGATAATATCAGGCAGTTGAAAGTTGGGTCTCTCCACATTATGATCTTTATTAATTGTGAATAGCCAGATCTATTACAAAGTGCTGAATAATAAAAAGAAATTAAACAATATCAGCACTCTCTTACCACACACATACAGTTTGTATGCAAATAAACTCTCAAAGGTCAGAAAAATGCTTGTGATATCGGATAACTGGTAAAATACTATCTCATTCCAGTTTTAACCTCATTTGAAATTGACTTAAAACTCTTCTCTAAGGATCCTGCTCTGATCAGTGCCCCCTGGTCCCCTCAATGCCTCATTTGATTGCAAACCTATCTGAGCAATTGAATATTCTTTTCCATTTGATCTCTTTAAGGTATCTGTGATAGTGCTTTTTATACAATGACCACTTGGTACAATTTATTATTCGTTTCAGAAACATCTTGGGCCCTCCTCGTGGCTTAGCAGTTAAGTGTGCGCGTGGCGCTACTGGCAGCCTGAGTTCGGATCTCGGGCGCGCACTGACGTACCGCTTCTCTGGCCATGCTGAGGCTGCATCTCACATATAGCACCTAGAAGTATGTGCAACTATGACATACAACTATCTAGTGGGGCTGTGGGGAAAAAAAAGGAGGAGGATTGGCAATAGATGTTAGCTCAGAGCTGGTCTTCCTCAGCAAAGAAAAAGAGGAGGATTAGCATGGATGTTAGCTCAGAGCTGATCTTCCTCACACACACAAAAAAGAAACATTTTTATTTAGGAACAAATCAAGGAAACAGATGTGAGGAATGTAGGGTCACCTAGTTGATGGTGCCTTTTTTTTTTTAAATGTTTTGTTTATTGCAGTAACATTGGTTTATAACATTGTATAAATTTCAGGTGTACATCATTATACTTCTATTTCTGCATAGATTACATCATGTTCACCATAGTGGTTGCACCAGTTTGGACTCCCACCAACAGTGTATGAGACTTCCCTTCTCTCCACATCCTCTCCAACACATGTTGTTTCCTGTCTTGTTAATTATAGCCATTCTGACGGGCGTGAGGAGATATCTCATTGTAGTTTTAATTTGCACTTCTCTGATAGTTAATGATTTTGAACATCTTCTCATGTGTCTGTTGGCCATCTGTATATCTTCTTTGGAGAAATGTCTGTTCAGCTCTTTTGCTCATTTTTTAATTGGGTTGGTAGTTTTTTTGTTGTTGAGATGCATGAGTTCTTTATATATTTTGGAGATTAAGCCCTTATCACATGTATGGTTTGCAAATATCTTCTCCCAATTGTTAGGTTGTCTTTTCATTTTGTTGATGGTTTCCTTTGTTGTGCAGAAGCTTTTTAGTTTGATGTAGTCCCATTTGTTTATTTTTTCTATTGTTTCTCTTGCCCGGTCAGACATGGTGCTTGAAAATATGTTGCTAAGACCAATGTTGAAGAGTGTACTGCCTATGTTTTCTTCTAGAAGTTTCATAGTTTCAGGTCTTACATTCAAGTCTTTAATGCATTTGGAGTTAATTTTTATGTATGGTGTACAGTAAGGGTCTACATTCATTTTTTTGCATGTGGCTATCCAGTTTTCCCAACACCATTTGTTGAACAGACTTTCTTTTCTCCATTGTATGTTCTTGATTCCTTTGTCAAAGATTAGCTGTCCATAGATGTGTAGGTTTATTTCTGGGCTTTCGATTCTATTCCATTGATCTGTGTGTCTGTTTTTGTGCCAGTACCATGCTGTTTTGGTTACTATAGCTTTGTAGTATATTTTGAAATCAGGGAGTGTGATACCTCTAGCTTTGCTCTTTTTTCTCAGGATTCCTTTAGCTATTTGGGGTCTTTTGTTGTTCCATATAAATTTTAGGATTCTTTGTTCTATTTCTGTGAAAAATGTTGTTGGAACTTTGATAAGGATTGCATTGAATCTATAGATTGCTTTAGGCAGTATGGACATCTTAACTATGCTAATTCTTCCAATCCAAGAGGACGGAATATCTTTCCATTTCTTTGTGTCTTCTTCAATTTCTTTCAGCAATGTTTTACAGTTTTCCGTGTACAGCTCTTTCACCTCTTTGGTTAAGTTTATTCCTAGGTATTCTACTCTTTTTGTTGCAATTGTAAAAGGTATTCTATTCTTTTTGTTGCATTTGTAAATGGGGTTGTATTCTTTTTTTTTTTTTTTTGAGGAGATCATCCCTGTGCTAACATCTGCCAATCCTCCCCCCCTTTTTTTTTTTGCTGAGGAAAACTGACCCTAGGCTAACATCCATGCCCATCTTGCTCCGCTTTATATGGGATGCTGCCACAGCATGGCTTTACAAGTGGTACGTTGTTGCACATCCGGGATCTGAACTGGTGAACTCCGGGCTGCCGCAACGGAGTGCCTGCACTTAACCACTTGCGCCACCAGGCCAGCCCTGGGGTTGTATTCTTAATTTCTCTTTCTGCTACTTCGTTGTTAGTGTATAAAAATGCAACTGATTATTGTAGGTTGATGTTGTATCTTGCAACTTTATCATATTTGTTTATTACTTCTAAAAGTTTTCTGGTGGATTCTTTAGGTTTTTCTATATATAAAATCATGTCATCTGCAAGTAGTGACAGTTCCACTTCTTCCTTTCCAATTTGGATTCTTTTTATTTCTTTTTCTTGCCTGATTGCTCTGGCTAGGACTTTCAGTACTATGTTAAATAGGAGTGGTGAGAGTGGGCATCTTTGTCTGGTTTCTGTTCTTAGAGGCATAGCTTTCAGTTTTTCACCATTGAGGATGATATTAGCTGTGGGTTTGTCATATATGGTCTTTATTATGTTGAGGTACTTTCCTTCTATACCCATTTTATTCAAAGTTTTTATCATAAATGGATGCTGTATCTTGTCAAATGCTTTCTCTGCATCAATTGAGATGATCATGTGATTTTTATTCTTCATTATATTAACTTGGTGTATCACGTTGATTGATTTGCAAATGTTAAACCATCCCTGCATACCTGGAATAAATCCCACTTGATCGTGGTGTATAATCTTTTTAACGTATTGTTGTATGCGATTTGCTAGTATTTTGTTGAGGATTTTTGCATCGATGTTCATCAGTGATATTGGCCTGTAATTTTCTTTTTTTGTGTTGTCCTCGTCTGGTTTTGGTATCAGGGTAATGTCGGCTTTGTAGAATGAGTTAGGGAGCTTCTCCCCCTTATCAAATTTTTGGAAGAGTTTGAGAAGGATAGGTATTAAGTCTTCTTTGAATGTTTGCTAGAATTCACCAGGGAAGCCACCTGGTCCTGGACTTTTATTTTTGGGGAGGTTTTTGATTATTGTTTCAATCTCCTTACTGGTGATAGGTCTATTCAAATTCTCTACTTCTTCTTGATTCAGTTTTGGAAGGTTGTATGATTCTAAGAATTTATCCATTTCTTCCAGATTGTCGAATTGGTTGGCATCTAGCTTTTCATAGTATTCTCTTATAATCTTTGGTATTTCTGAGGTGTCTGTTGTAATTTCTCCTCTTTCATTTCTGATTTTACTTATTTGTGCCTTCTCTCCTTTTTTCTTGATGAGTCTAGCTAAAAATTTGTCAATTTTGTTTATCTTTTCAAAGAACAAACTCTTGGTTTTATTGATGTTTTCTATTGATTTTTTGGGTCTCTACTTCATTTATTTCTGCTCTGATTTTTATTATTTCCTTTCTTCTACTGATTTTGGGCTGTGTTTGTTCTTCTTTTTCCAGTTCCTTTAGGTGCATTGTTATATTGTTTATTTGAGATTTTTCTTGTTTGTTGAGATAGGCCTGTATTACTCTAAACATCCCTCTCAGAACTGCTTTTGCTGTATACCATAAATTCTGGTATGTCGTATTTTCATTTTCATTTGTCTCCAGGTATTTTTTGATTTCTTCTTTGATTTCTTCATTGACCCAGTCGTTGTTCAGTACCATTTTCTTTAATCTCCACGTATTTGTGGCTTTTCTGAGTTTCTTCCTATAGTTGGTTTCTAGTTTCATACCGTTGTGGTCAGAAAAGATGCTTGGTATTATTTCAATCTTCTTAAATTTATGGAGACTTGTTTGTGGCCTAATATGTGATCAATCCTGGAGAATGTTCCATATGCATTTGAAAAGAACGTGTATTCTTCGGTTTTTGGATGGAATGCTCTGTGTATATCTACTAGGTCCATCTGTTCTAGTGTATCATTTAAGGCCAATGTTTCCTCATTGATCTTCTGTTTGGATGATCTATCTGTTGGTGTAAGTGGAGTGTTAAAGTCCCCTACAATTATTGTGTTACTGTCTATTTCTCCTTTTATGTCTGTTAATAATTGCTTTATATATTTAGGTGCACCTACATTGGGTGCATAGATATTTACAAGTGTTATATCCTCTTGTTGGATTGTTCACTTGATCATTATGTAATGCCCTTCTTTGTCTCTTTTTACAGTTTTTGTTTTAAAGTCTATTTTGCCTGATATGAGTACTGCTACCCCAGCTTTCTTTTCATTGCCATTTGCATGGAGTATCTTTTTCCATCCCTTCACTTTCAGTTTGTGAGTGACTTTACGTCTGAAATGTGTCTCTTGTATGCAGCATATATATGGGTCTTGTTTTTCTATCCAGTCAGCCACCCTGTGCCTTTTAATTGGAGCATTTAGTCCATTGACGTTTAAAGTAGCTATTGAAAAGTATGTACTTACTGCCATTTTTTAACTTTTTTTCTCAGTGTTTTAGTAGTCCTTCTCTGTTCCTTTCTTCTTCTATACAGAATTGATGGTCTCTTTAGTTTGACCTCTGTCTGAAAGCTCTACTCTTTAACTCCCCTCCTCCCTCCTTTTATGTTTTTGATATCATATCTAACCTCTTTTTTCTGCATTTGTATCCATTACCCTCTTATCATGGAAATAAATAATTTTTCCTATTTGTTTTCTTCTCTTTTCCCCTTAAATCAATCCCTTTAACTTTTCATGTAGCACTGGTTTCTTGGTGATAAACTCCTTTAATTTTTGCTTGTCTGGGAAATTTTTGATCTCGCCTTCCATTTTGAATGATAACCTTGTTGGGTAGAGTATTCTTGGCTGTAAGTTTTTTCCTTTTTAGCACTTTAAATATCATGCCATTCTCTTCTAGCCTGTAAGGTTTCTGCTGAGAATTCAGTTGATAGCCTTATGGGGTTTCCTTTGTATGTAACTTGTCTTTCTCTTGCAGCTTTTAGAATTCTCTCTTTATCTTTAATTCTGGACATTTTGATTATGATGTGTCTTGGTGTGGGCCTCTTTGGGTTTATCGTGTTTGGAGCTCTCTGTGCTTCCTGTACTTGGATGTCTGTTTTGTCCCTTAGGTTAGGGAAGTTTTCATCTATTATTTCTTGAAATAGATTCTCTGCCCCTTTTTCTCGCTCTTCTCCTTCCGAGACACCCATCACACAGACGTTAGTGTGCTTGATGGTATCGCAGAGGTCCCTTAGACTGTCTTCACTCTTATTAACTCTTTTCTCTTTTACCTGTTCAGCTTGGGTAATGTCTTCTAGTCTTTTGTCTATCTCACAGATTCATTCTTCTGTATCCTCTACTCTGCTTTTGAGTTCCTCTAGTGAATTTTTCATTTCCAGTATCGTATTCTTCATTTCTGATTGGTTCTTTTTATATCTTCCATTTCTTAGCTGGCATTCTCACTGAGTTCATCTATTCTTCTCCCCAGATCAGTGAGCATCCTTAACACTCTTTGTTTGACCTCTCTGTCGGGTACGTTGCTCATTTCCATTTCACTTAGTTCCTTTTCTGGAGTTTTGTCCTGTTCCCTTACTTGGAATGTATTCCTTTGCCTCCTCATTTTGCCTCTTTCCCTGTGTTTGTGTCTACATATTAGGTAGGTCAGCTACGTCTCCTGCTCTTGGATAGCTGACCTTATGTAAGTGATGGCTTAGGAGGCCTGCAGTGTGCTTCCCTCAGTTCTCAATTTTCCAGCGGTGACCACTATGTGGGCTACGCATGTCCTTCTGTTGTGGCTTGTTTGCTCTCCCTGTAGGCACCCAGGGAGGCCGAGTTATGCTCCTGGCCAGCTGTTGTAATGCTCAGCTGCTTGTAGTTGTTGTGGGTCCTTCAGTCTCTTTATGAGGTGTGGGGAGCCCCAGCACTGTTGGCTGCAAGTTCTAACACCACATTTGTGTTGCAGTATTTCTTTTAAGTGAGTAGGCCCCCAGCGTGGCAGGTTGTTAGGCTCAGGGCCTTACAATTGCTATAAGCCTACAGCCTTTGGGTCTCTTGTCAGCTCTCTGAGGATTGCAGCTGGGTGGGGCGGGCCTCAGGCATGGGAGCACTCAATTGTTTCAGGCTTTGGAAGGTGGGACAAACCCCCTCTGTGGGTCTTTGAGAAGCACAAGTCTTCTGCAGCTGACAAGCCTTGCCGCCCACAGGTCCACACACACCGTCAACACAGTCCTGCCCCGTGTGTGTGCCCCAACCTCCCAAAGCGGACCCAGTCTCTCCACGGTGGGAACCCCACACACTCCACCACTGCCCCACACTCTCCACCTGCTCCTTGTGCACGCCCTGCCCCAATGAAGTTGTCTCAGTTGACAGGCCTCAGAGAATATAGTCACCAATCTATGCAGGCCCACAAGTTGCCTGAGGACTTGTTGTTGAATGGGGCCAGTCTCTAGGGTGGGCTGCCTGCCCTGGCTGAGCTGCATTAAATTGGTGCTCTAGTGGGTGGGACAGACCCTGGGCTAGGATACCTCAGGGAGAACTCCAATGGCGTCTATGTCAACATGCCCACACCAGGCCACAACAATATTCGCCACCAATGTCCCAGTCCCTGGAGAGGTCTCACCTCTCACCGAGATGCACACAGGGCCTATTAGGGGAATCTCTTTTCACCAAAGCACTGTACACCTTTCTTTCTGGTGATTTTTGGTTGCTTTCTGAAACGGGTGAGTTTGTGCATGGGCCCTTTAAGAACCGGTTTCTAATTTGTTTGTGAACCAGCTTTTCTGGGGGTACTCCCTAATGTTTTAGTAACAGGCATAGTCAGTTATTCTGCCACTCGTCTCGATGGTACTGGGTCCACAACATGCCCACAGCAGGGGTGATTCCCGGCTCAGGGCCCCGCTCCTCCAGGGAGGGCTGCGTACCTTTGGGTGACTCCTGGGTGGCCATGAGGCACTGCGGCTTGTGAAGGTGGCATTTTTCCTCTCCAGAAGGGAGTTTCTTCCTCGTCTACCTCAGTTAGGATTGTCCGTTGTTGCAGGGGTTCCTCTTATCCAGTTTTCAGTTCTGTCTCAGTGGTAATTTTTCCACGAGTAGTTGTAAATTGGCTGTGTCTGCGGGAGGAGGTGAGTTCAGAGTCTGCCTGTGCCGCCTTCTTGACTTCCTCCTCCTGATGGTGCTTGAGGGCTTTCTCATGTGAGTCTTGGCATAGAAAAGTTTAAAGAGTAATGCAGCATTAGTCAGACCAAACGTGTTGGGTGAACATAATTCTGAAGGAATAATGATGGAGAAGTAAAAACAAGAAGCCACTTGAATTGCATTGGAAGGTATTAGAGACATCAAAGGCCTGGGAAAAACACCTTGTTTAATGTAAGTTCTTTCTAAACTCTAAGGCAAAAAGTAATATGAATTTACATGGTAATTATAAACCACTAAACAACAATTCACAAGACAAGTAAACAACTAAAATAGAAACCAGAATAAGAAAAATAGAAGTTAAAGGAGGGATAGAGAGTGATGGTTGGGGTCAGAAAACATGGCTTAGTCATCCTTGAAGTCTCCTTCAGACTCTGATCATTCTTACTGCTCAGTAAACACTTTGAGCCCATCAGCCTGGGGAGGGGCAAAGTGAGAGGTGGTTGGAGGGAAGACAATGCAAGGATGCCCTTGTGGAGGCACTGACATTGAAAATCAGTGACATTTTGCAAAGGTGTTTACCATACTATATTAAGGATTATTCTGGAAAGTTAAGGATTTTCCTGGAATTTACATTTTCATTTTATGGAAACTCCAACTAGCCCAGAGAATGATTTAGACATTTCAGCTTTAGAAATAAAGAGAGGGGCCACCCCTGTGGCACAGTGGTTAAGTGCGCACGCTCCACTGCGGCAGCCCCGGGTTGACAGGTTTGGATCCTGGTGTGCACCGACATACCATTTGTCAAACCATGCTGTGGTAGCATCCCATATAAAGTAGAGGAAGTTGGGCACAGATTTTAATCCAAGGCCAATCTTCCTCAGCAAAACGAGGAAGATTGGCATCAGAAGTTAGCTCAGGGCTGATCTTCCTCACACACAAAAAAAATAATAAAAAAAAAATAAGTTGATGGTCCAGGAGTTTATATGAGCTGTTTTAAGGTCTTGAGACTAGAGGCTTTGAAGGCTACCGGTACATTTCCTAGGTGGAGAAAAACCTAGGGGGAATTTCCTAGGCCAAGGGACCTTAGGGGAAGCTTGGAGTAAACTGAATTGGTTGTCCTTTTAATTTGGCTTTAAAATTGGAAAGAATTATGTTTATAAGGTCTGAACAAAACTGCTTGATAAAGAAATGAGAGTCTGAACTAGTTCACCTATGAAGAAAAGAGACATGGCTCCTGCCGGTTGAAAAGGCGTTTTACAGGTGACAGAAAATCCTCAGTAGGAGTGTCAGAGGTGAACCTCACGATGTATAGCGGTCCTATAGGGCGTTCCATTATCATTCACGTTAATTAATTATAGCTTCGTCCGGGGACTGGCACATGAGGGTTTGTCACCAGCACTCTGAACCCACTCGGTGGTACTAGACTGCCAGCGGGAGAAATAGAGACATGTAAGAGAGTGATTACGACATTCCTTTAGAGAATAACACTCAAAGCAGCACACTTGTGACCCACTACACAGTTCCTAGAAGTTGTTCAGACTTTATAAAAAAACAAAGAAAAAAACAGAACTAAAAATGGGAAACCATGCTTCAAAAGTCTGCTGGCTTCCAGATGGACAACGCCCCACGGGGACTTCCGCTGGTTTCACGTATACTGCATACGGAAACAATCCTTGCAAGTATTTAACTAAATGGGAAAGGTTAACTAAGGATGACAGGTCGTAAATGGCCAAAATTGGGAACGTTTGACTTCTGAAAACTACTGTATTTGCACACACAGGTTGAAAAAGCCTGCAATAAAACCAAAACAAAAGAAGGGGAAGCTTATTACGATTGGCATTTAGAGGCTTCAAAGAGTAATAATGATAAAATGACTTCTTTAAAGGAGACTAACCATAAACTGACTGAGACCATTTCTGAATTAAAGAGAGAGAAGTCAGAAGCTGTCCACCCCCTTCACCTCCTCTACCTCCTCCACTGCCGCCGCTTTCAGCACCTCAGAGCTCATCTTCTCCCTCAGCACCCGTGTATCCTTTCCTTTCTGAGCTTCCGTACCCTGACCTATCCACTTTAACTCATCTTCTCTCAACACTTCCTCCCTCACCTCCTCCTCCTCCCTTACCTCCTCTTCCTCCCTCACCTCCTCCTCCTCCCACACCTCCTCCTCCTCCCTCACCTCCTCCTCCTCCTTCACCTCCTCCTCCTCCTTAACCTTCCCCTCCTCCTCCACCCCTAGAGAAAACAAGGAGTAACTCTCAGGGAGCAGATACTGAAAGTCCTAAAGTTCCCTCTAAGGAGAAACCTGTTACTGGGTGAGGTGAGCCTGCTCTTGTGTATACTTGTTGGACTAGAAGTGAATTTAAGAATTTGATGAAGGACTTCCCAGACCCTTTGCAATATCTTTTAGGGTTTGCTCAAGAATTTAATTTTATTGTTAGAACATATGCACAGGACATTCAGATTTATATCAGCTTGTGCATTTGCTGGTGTCTGAGAACAAAGCAAATGAATGGATAAAAGAGGCAGATTGGAGACCCCCTGGAGGATTTCCATAAGCATGAGCCTCATGACCTTAAAGAGTGTAGGGATATCGCTCAAAACTTACACAAAGCCATTCCAGTAGTTTTTCCCAGGAAGATAGATTGGGCTAAAGTCCATCAATGTAAGCATAGACCCGAGGAATCTATATTTGATTATTTTGAAAGGCTTGAGAAAACCTTCAAACAGCACTCTGGGCTGGCTCCTGAATGTTTTGAGGATCAATAAAATGATTCAGTTTTCAATTTAATTTCCTTCGAAGGATTAGATGAGGAATTAGCAATGTTAGTTAAGAGACATGAACTGGAGTGGACTTTAATAGGCTCTTGTCACTATTACACATAAACTATCTAAAACCTTCCAGAAAAAAAAAGGCCACTAAGTTTATGAGTATACAGCTACAACAGCTTCGTGGCCCAACAAACGCCATCCTTGAGGGTATTATGCAAAGTGAAATAAGTCAGAGGGAGAAGGTCAAATACCGTATGATTTCCTTCATTAAGTAGTAGATAATAACAACAATAAACAAACACATAGGGACAGAGATTGGAGTGGTGGTTACCAGAGGGGAAGGGAGGAGGGAGGAGGGTGAAAGGGATAATTTGGTACATGTGTGTGGTGATGGGTTGTAATTAGTATTTTGGTGGTGAACATGATGTAATCTATGCAGAAATAGAAGTACAATGATGTACACCTGAAATTTTTACAATGTCATAAACCAATGTTACTGCAATAAACAAAAAATAAAAAAAAAAAATCTAACCAGAAACGAAATCACCGTTTCTGTTACTATTGCAAAAAGCCTGGTCATTTCAAACAAGACTGCCATAAACTCAAATGGGATTTAGGGGGTGACAACAATAAACAGGACTAGGGCTGCTCAGAAGATTACGAGAGGGTATTTCCCCTCCTCCTCACAAATGCCATAGGGGAAATTGAGATAACTATTGGAGGGGAAACTTTAAAGGTCCTTGTAGATGCCGGGGCTACCTTATCTGTCCTCAACCCTACCCTTATTCGTTGCCCTCTCCCTCGGAGTAAACAGATAGTTCAATTGGTAGGGGTTTCGAATTTTCCAATGCAGGTTTTTAAATCAGAACCAGTAATTTTTCAATTAAGAACCATCACAGGAAAAAATGTGTTTCTCCTGGTTAAATGTGCTCCAATTCATTTGATTGGACGAGATCTTCTAGAAGCATACAACGTCCTTTTCACAAAAGTGTGAAATGCTTCTAGATTCAGAAAATCGGGGTGCTGACCAGACTGTAATTGCTGAAAGGTTGATGATTGTGAAATCAATGACTCAAATAGAAGAGAAAACTGATGACCTGTTATTACAAGTGCCTAGAGAATTATGGTCATCATCCTCTTCAGATATTGGGAAAATTAAATCAGCCACTCCTATTAAGGTGACTTCGACAACTCTAAGCCATTATCTAATATTCGGCAATATCCACTTAGACCAGAGGCATTAAATGGGATAAGCCCTATCGTTCAGGAATTTCTTGAAAAGAGACATAATTCCTTGTACTAGTCCCTGTAATACACCTATCTTACCTGTAAAAAAGTCGAATGGGAAAGGCGGGAGATTTTTTCAAGATCCGAGACCTATAAAGAACATCGTGATTCCCCAACATCCTGTGGTTCCTAACCCACACACTTTGCGCTCGGCCATTCCAAATAACAGTTGCTATTTCTCAGTCACTGATTTGGGCAGTGCCTTCTTCAGCATTCCCGTGGAAAAGAATAGTCAATATCTTTTTGCCTTCACGTGAGAAGATCGCCAGTATACCTGGACAGTGATGCCACAGGGCTATACTGAGACGCCCACTTATTTTTCCCAGATACTCAAGGCTGACTTAGTGAATATAGAATTCCCTAATGACTCCACTTTAATTCAATATGTGGATGATTTCTCTTGCATTCAAACACTAAGTTGGATTCTCAGAAGGACACAATTTATCTGTTGCAACAGCTAGCATCTAAGGGGCATAAATTGTCCAAGGACAAATTACATTTTTTGCCTGCCTGTTGTAAAATATCTAGGACACTTGATATCTAAGGATGGACTGTTGATTGATTCTGAAATGATTAAAGGAATCCTGGTTTTTTCTCTCCCTAAGAGAAAGTTAAGAGGATTCCTAGGACTAACTGGATATTGCAGGAACTGGCTACCTAACTTTTCACTTATTGCCCAGCCCTTATATACATTACTAAAGTCTGACCAGCCTGATTTAATTGTATGGACACCAGAAGGAGAGAAGGCAGCAACTACCTTAAAGTCTGTTTTGGCCCAAGTACCAGCTTTAGGAAATCCTAATTACAGCTTGCCATTTTTCCTCTTCATACATGAAGATAGAGGAAATCCCTTAGGTATCTTAAGTCAAAAACATGAAGGTCGACATCGACCTATAGGTTATTATAGTCAGCAGTTAGACTCAGTGGCAAAAGGGCTTCCGCCTTGTATGAGAGCCATTTCAGTAGCAGCGTTCTTATGCAAGACCAGTGAAGAAATGCTGATGGGGGTCTCCTTTGACTATCTATGTTCCTCACTCAGTCAAATCTCTCCTAAATTCTCATCACACTCAGCATTACTCTGTCAGCCGACTAGCCTCCTGTGAAGTTCTGTTGCTCTCTGCTCCTAATATTACCTTAGCCCTGTGTAATAATCTTATCCCTGCAACTTTACTTCTAGCATCACAAGAAGAAGATGCCCACGACTACATTTATTAACTAATTACCTACTTACTCCTAGGAATGATTTGCAAGAAACTCCCATTGATAATGCTGATCTAATTTGGTTTACAGATGGATCTTACTCAAAGGATGAACAAGGATGTTATCGAGCTGGATATGCAGTAATGTCCTCAATAGACGTAATCGAGAGTTTTTACTTACCAGAGATAAAGTCAGCACAGCAAGCCGAGTTAATTGCTTTAACTTGAGCTTGTCAATTGGCCAGAGACCAGGTAGCAAATATCGACACTGACAGTCGTTATCCTTTCGGAGCAGCACATGGCTTTGGAATGCTGTGGAAACAACGAGGTTTTTAACCTCTTCAGATCAGCCTATAAAGAAGGGGAAACAGGTTGCAGAATTATTATGTTCTATACAGCTACCGAGACAACTAACGATTATTAAAATGCCAGGGCATTCAAAATCTGATACTTTGGAAGCTAAAGGAAACCAGCTTGCTGATGCAGCTGCTAAACAAACAGCCTTGAAGGCTTTCCCTACCCAGCCTCGAGAATGCCTGCTGCTTCCTATTAACTCTGCTAACCCAGTAAAAGACTTCCTTCTATAGGCCCAAGTAGTGGCCATGGAAGAAGAAAAACACATATGGCAGTCAAAAGGGGGAATTTTTGACACCCCCTCACAGATGTGGTTTGGACCCAATAGGAAACCCATGGTACTTGTTGGAGCACAATTGCCCCTGCTCCAGCATATACACCAACTAACCCACTGGGCACCTGAAAAGGTGATTTTATGGGAAAAACAATACTTTTGGAAATTTTTTCCCACAGTGGCCCATAAAACTTATACTCGTTGTGTTATATGCCCAAAGTATAATCTAGGGAAACCACTTCATGGGTCACAAGGCCACTTTCCCCCTCCTAAGTGACCCTTTGAGGAATGGCAATTGAACTTGGTCTAAATGCCACCATCTCAAGGATATAAATATATCTAGGTAATAATCTGTATGTCCTCACATTGGGTTGAGGCCCTTCCTTGCAGAAGAGCAACGGCTCTAACAGTAGGTAAATTACTATTAGAGAGAATAATTCCTGCTTGGGGAATTCCTACCGAGTTACATAGTGACCGGGGAACTCATTTCACCAGAAAAATAATTAAATCTATATGTAGTATTTGGCCAATAATGCAGCATTTCCACTGTGCTTACCATCCCCAATCCTCAGGATCGGTGGAAAGAACTAATAGCTCGATCAAAATTCAGTTGGCAAAGCTTTCAGAAGCATTTAACCTCTCATGGCCAAAAGCTCTTCCACTAATGCACCTCAGTCTTAGATCTACATCCTTTGGTAAACATCGACCGTCTCCTTTGGAAATAACAACTGAAAGACCTATACAATTAGATGAAGAAATGTAGGAACCAACTTTACTTAAAGGAGATATTTTACATTATTGTCAAGGTCTCATTGAGGCTCTTAAGAGAAATGAGAAATTGGTAGCTAATTCTTTTCACAGTAAGCTCCCAGGAGACAAAGACCTTAAGGATCATGGATTACAACCTGGAGATTTTGTTTATTGGAAAAGATACCTGATAAAGGACTCTTTGCAGCCCCTTGGAAGGGACAATATCAGGTGCTTTTAACCAATCCATGTGCTGCAAAATTAAAAGGCGTAAACTCATGAATTCACATTTCTCATTTAAAAAAGACTTCTCCACCTGAATAGACTTCAACTCCAGTCTCTGACACCCAACTTTGACAGACCAAGACGAATATCTCCAAATCAGGATGAGAAGAAGACGACATCTGTTGTAGGCAGCTGTCCTGAAACTCTGGACCAGGCCTGTATTCCTAACCTTATATCTCCTCATTTAAACCCTTGTAGTGTTTAAGCTTTATGTAATTGCTAAAATAATCAATTTCTAGATTGCCTTACCATTTTCCTACACCAATGCTTTACACTTCAACTTTATAAGATAGATTAGAACCTAATTACAAAACCATTTGTTGATTACAAAAAAAAAAATAATAATAAATGCCATTTAAGGTTTCCCTAATGCTATGTTTGTTTTTCCAGTCTACATCTGAATGGACCTCTGATGGCAATGTTTTTCTGCAATGCGCACATTCCTTTGCTACACATGAAAATCAGTCTACTTGTTGGTTATGTGGCCAACTTCCACTTTCTAAGACCGTTGGTGGGTCTTTCCCTTTCGAGGCACAGATTGGAAAGCTCTAAAGCAATTTATTGTGATACAAAGATCTAGTTCTAATGTTCACAGTTCGTCTGATATTACTAATTATGATCCTGAAACATGGTCAATAGCCCATACTATTAGTAATACAGGACACGATTATTCTTTTCTATTACTCAAACCATCCAATTATCCCAAAAAATTGCAGATAAACAAAAGAAACCAGACATTACAGTAAAAACCATGGAAGGTTTCACACAAATTTGGGATGGATATGTTTGGCTTACTCCTAGCCATGGATCTTTAAACATACCAGCACCTTTATGTTGGTTACAGAGAAATCATTCCAAACAAAATCTACCAAATTACACTCTAAAGATAGGCTGGATTCCCACTGAGTCATGTCAGAATACTATTATACATAAAAAAGTGATTGGTTTGGAACAGACTGGTCTCGAAGACCAGGCGTCTATTGGATGGCTCCTAATGGAACTCACTGGTTATGTGGAACAAACCTCTGACCTTGGCTGCCACCAGGATGGCTAGGGCGCTGCACTCTGGGCTTCTCTTGCATACAGGGAAAGATTCGTCCAGAGCTAACATCTGTTGCCAATCTGCCTCTCCTTAAGGCCAGATGGGCTCATTCAGTTTTACACTTGTATGACCACCTAGTAGCTATATTTGCTCCTTCCTTGGGGCTGGAAGATGTCATATCACATACAGAGGCTCTGACAAAATTTACTCAACAAGCCCTTAACGATAGTCAGGAAAGAATAGCTTTCTTAAATACTGAAATGTCTTTAATGAGAAAAGCTGTCCTTCAAAATAGAATGGCCTTAGATATTCTTACAGCAACCCAAGGTGGTACATGTGTGGTCATTCAAACTGAATGCTGTGTGTTTATACCTGACGAGTCTTCCAATGTGTCACCTCTACTAAAGCACATGGAAAAACAGGTGAATGCCTTAAGTGATCCTACACCCAGCCTTCATTTGTTTGGTTGGCTCCCTTCTGGTATTGGTTCCCTTTTTAGATCTGGATTGCAATTCCTATTTCTATTACTTCTTGGAATTCTTGTACTAATCATCATATTCAAACTGTTGTTTTCTTTACCTAGTGTTGTAAGACTGGCATGCAAACTAGAGTAATGGTGGCTCGGTGACTTGAGATGGCCGATCAATCTTATAACCCTGGACAAATTTACTTTTCTGATAAGGACTATGCCTAAAAACTCATTTTAAACTAATCTTTTAAAAAAATGTTTAATTATTATCATTGTTACCGTACTTGTTCTATAATTGTGCACAATGTAGCATAAGGGGCTATATATATTAAAGAAAAAGCACATACACAATGTTTGTGCAACAACCTAAAATTAATCCAAAACCCATGAAATGCTTCCTCTGTTTATATATATATACCTCTTTGCTTGTCCACAATATCCGACTAATTCCACCCAACGTGAGTAACTGGGCAAATAGATGAGATAAAATCCTGGCACCGAGGGACGTGATAGACCCAGGGCATGCAGCAACCACCCTGACTCTGAGGGACAATATTTTGATCATCAATGTTTTCTATCAAAAGATTATACATCAAAAGGGGGAAAATGATAAATAAATGGCAAGCAATAGGATATATTGGAGCACATGAGGAAGCCATTTGGTGTAAAACTAGTTGGCCTTGACCTAGATTTTTTTTCCCAAAAGGGCCCTGTAGCCTCTGTTCATCCATTATATATCTATTTTAAGCAATTAACATGTCCCAAAGACAAGAACAATACCCTTAAAATGTAAATGCAACTTCCCCCACATTGACATTTCCTTAAGGATAAGCATTTCTCCCTAGGCTAGGATTTGATTGCTGTGCCCATCCTGTGACCACTCAACTCAAGACAACCACCATGCCCATGGAAACAGCAGAGCTGATACCCACCGTGTCCAACAATTGATGTGCTGACAGGTCAATGTCGTGGCTATTGTAAAAAGGACATTGCAATCACATGTGGTACATGCTCTTTGATGGTATATAACCACTCTGTACACCCCACTTCTTTTTTTTTAATAATTTTATTTATTTATTTATTTTTCCCCCAAAGCCACAGTAGATAGTTGCATATCATAGCTGCACATCCTTCCAGTTGCTGAATGTGGGACGCAGCCTCAGCATGGCCAGAGAAGCTGTGCGTCGGTGCGTGCCCGGGATCCAAACCTGAGCCACCAGCAGCGGAGCATGCGCACTTAACCGCTAAGTCATGGGGCTGACCCTGTACACCTCACTTCGTTGGAGTGCTCCATTTCTTCATGAAAGGACTCTCCCGGGCTATATGATCCTCAAAGGTTGATTCATAATAAACTCACCCCAATTTTGATTTATAGATTGGTTATGGATTATTTGCGTCGACATTCTATTTGTCCTTCCAGTATCTAAACACAGTACTTGACACCTTTGGTGCACTCAGAAAATGTTTGAAGAGTGAATAAGTATGTGGGAGACCACACTGACTGGAGCAGAAGGGGCTTTTCGGGGAGTGGTAGAAAATTTGCTGACATTCCTACCATAGTAGTTGAAGCTCTGGGCTTTGGACCAGTTTGTCTGGGCACCAATCCCAGTTATTCCACTTTTTTTTATTTTTATTTTTATTTTTTATTGATGTTTTAATGGTTTCTAACATTGTGAAATTTTGGGTTGTACATTTTTGTTTGTCCTTCACCCCATATATGACTCCCTTCACCCCTTGTGCCCACCCCCCACCCCCACTGCCCGGGTAACCACAGTCCAGTTTTCTCTGTCCATGTGTTGGTTTATATTCCACATATGAGTGAGATCATACAGTGTTTGTCTTTCTCTTTCTGGCTTATTTCACTTAACATAATACGCTCCAGGCCCATCCATGTTGTTGCAAATGGGACGATTTTGTCTTTTTTTATGGCTGAGTAGTATTCCATTGTATATATATACCACATTTTCTTAATCCAATCGTCAGTCGAGGGACACTTAGGTTGCTTCCACTTCTTGGCTATGGTGAATAATGCTGCAATGAACATAGGGGTGCATAAGTCTCTTTGGATTGTTGATTTCAGGTGCGTTGGATAGATTCCCAGTAGTGGGATGGCTGGATCATAGGGCATCTCTATTTTTAATTCTTTGAGGAATCTCCATACCGTTTTCCATAGAGGCTGCACCAATTTGCATTCCCACCAGCTGTGTATGAGGGTTCCTGTTTCTCCACATCCTCTCCAACATTTGTTGTTCTTTGTCTTGGTGATTATAGCCATTCTAACGGGCGTGAGGTGGTATCTTAGTGTTGTTTTGATTTGCATTTCCCTGATGATTAGTGATGTTGAGCATCTTTTCATGTGCCTATTGGCCATCTGTATATCTTCCTTGGAGAAGTGTCTGTTCATTTCCTCTGCCCATTTTTTGATTGGGTTGTTTGTTTTTTTGTTGTTCAATTGTGTGAGTTCTTTATATATTATGGAGATCAACCTCTTGTCAGATGTATGCTTTGCAAATATTCTCTCCCAGCTGGTTGGTTGTTTGTTCATCTTGATTCTGGTTTCATTTGTCTTATAAAAGCTCTTTAATCTGATAAAGTCCCACTTGTTTATTTTTTCTTTAGTTTCCCTAGTCTGGGTAGGCATGTCATCCGAAAAGATTCCTTTAAACCCAATGTCAAATAGTGTGTTGCCTATATTTTCTTCTATGAGTTTTATAGTTTCAGGTCTCACCTTCAGGTCTTTGATCCATTTTGAGTTAATTTTTGTGAATGGCGATAGCACATGGTCCACTTTCTTTCTTTTGCATGTGGCTGTCCAGTTTTCCCAACACCATTTATTGAAGAGACTTTCCTTTCTCCATTGCATGTTCTTAGCACCTTTGTCGAAAATTAGCTGTCTGTATATGTGTGGTTTTATTTCTGGGCTTTCAGTTCTGTTCCATTGATCTGTGTGTCTGTTTTTGTACCAGTACCATGCTGTTTTGATTACTATTGCTTTGTAGTATGTTTTGAAGTCAGAAATTGTGATGCCTCCTGCTTTGTTCTTTTTCTTTAGGATTTCTTTAGCTATTCGGGGTCTTTTGTTGCCCCATATAAATTTTAGTATTCTTTTTTCTATTTCTGTGAAGAATGTCATTGGGATTCTGATTGGGATTGCATTGACTCTGTAGATTGCTTTAGGTAATATAGACATTTTAACTATGTTTATTCTTCCAATCCACGTGCATGGGATATCTTTCCATTTCTTTATGTCATCGTGGATTTCCCTCAATAATGTCTTGTAGTTCTCATTGTATAGGTCCTTCACCTCCTTGGTAAGATTTATTCCTAGGTATTTTATTCTTTTTGATGCAATTGTAAATGGTATTATCTTTTTGAGCTCTCTTTCTGTTAGTTCATTATTAGCATATAGAAATGCAACTGATTTTTGTAGATTGATTTTGTACCCTGCAACTTTGCTGTAGTTGTTGATTGTTTCTAACAGTTTTCCAACAGATTCTTTAGGGTTTTCTATATATACAATCATGTCATCTGCAAATAGTGAGGGTTTCACTTCTTCGTTACCTATTTGGATTCCTTTTATTCCTTTTTCTTGCCTAATTGCTCTGGCCAAAACCTCCAGTACTATGTTGAACAGGAGTGGTGAGAGTGGGCAGCCCTGCCTCGTTCCTGTTCTCAGAGGAATGGCTTTCAGTCTTTCCCCGTTGAGTATGATGTTAGCTGTGGGTTTGTCATATATGGCCTTTATTATGTTGAGGTACTTTCCTTCTATTCTCATTTTATTGAGAGTTTTTATCATAAATGGATGTTGTATCTTGTCAAATGCCCTCTCTGCGTCTATTGAGACGATCATGTGGTTTTTATTCTTTGTTTTGTTGATGTGATGTATCACGTTGATTGATTTGCGGATGTTGAACCATCCCTGCGTCTCTGGTTAAATCCCACTTGATCATGGTGTATGATCTTTTTAATATATTGTTGTATTCAGTTTGCCAATATTTTGTTGAGGATTTTTGCATCAATGTTCATCAGCGATATTGGCCTGTAATTTTCTTTCTTTGTATTGTCTTTGTCTGGTTTCGGTATCAGGGTGATGTTGGCCTCATAGAATGATTCAGGAAGTGTTCCATCTTCCTCTATTTTTTGGAATAGTTTGAGGAGGATGGGTATTAAATCTTCTTTGAATGTTTGGTAAAATTCACTGGAGAAGCCATCTGGTCCTGGACTTTTATTTTTTGGGAGGTTTTGGATTACTATTTTAATCTCTTTACTTGTGATTGGTCTATTCAGATTCTCCATTTCTTCTTGGTTCAATTTTGGGAGGTTGTATAAGTCTAAGAATTTATCCATTTCTTCTAGATTGTCCAGTTTGTTGGCATATAATTTCTCATAGTATTCTCTTATAATCCTCTGTATTTCCATGGTATCCGTTGTAATTTCTCCTTTTTCATTTCTAATTTTATTTACTTGAGCCTTTTCTCTTTTTTTCTTAGTAAGCCTGGCTAAGGGTTTGTCTATTTTGTTTATCTTCTCGAAGAACCAACTCTTTGTTTCATTAATCCTTTCTACTGTTTTTTTGGTCTCAATATCATTTATTTCTGCTCTGATTTTTATTATTTCTCTCCTTCTGCTGGCTTTGGGCTTTGTTTGTTCTTCTTTTTCTAGTTCTGTTAGGTGTAATTTAAGGTTGCCTATTAGGGCTTTTTCTTGTTTGTTAAGGTGGGCTTGTATCGCTATGAGTTTCCCTCTCAGGACCGCTTTTGCTGCATCCTATATGTTTTGATATGGCATGTTATCATTTTCGTTGTTTCCAGATAGTTTTTGATTTCTCCTTTAATTTCATCAATGATCCATTGGTTGTTCAGTAGCATGTTGTTTAATCTCCACATTTTTGTCACTTTCTCAGTTTTTTTTTCATGGTTCATTTCCAGTTTCATAGCCTTATGGTCTGAAAAGATGCTTGTTATGATTTCAATCTTCTTAAATTTATTGAGGCTTGCTTTGTTTCCCAACATATGGTCTATCCTAGAGAATGTTCCATGCACGCTTGAGAAGAATGTGTAGTCAGCTGTTTTTGGGTGGAGTGCTCTGTATATGTCTACTAGGTCCATCTCGTCCAGTTTTTCATTTAAGTATAATATTTCTTTATTAACTTTTTGTCTGGATGATCTATCCATTGCTGTAAGTGGGGTGTTAAGATCCCCTACTATTATTGTGTTGTTGTTGATTTCTCCTTTTAGGTTTTTAATAGTTGTTTTATGTACATTGGTGCTCCTATGTTGGGTGCATATATATTTATAAGTGATATGTCTTCCTGATGGAGTGTCCCTTTTATCATTATATATTTCCCTTCTTTGTCTTTCTTAACCTGTTTTATCTTGAAGTCTACTTTGTCTGATATGAGTATGGCAACACCTGCTTTCTTTTGTTTGCCATTAGCTTGGAGTATTGTCTTCCATCCTTTCACTCTGAGCCTGTGCTTGTCTTTAGTGCTAAGATGTGTTTCCTGAAGGCAGCATATTGTTGGGTCTTGCTTTTTAATCCATCCTGCCACTCTGTACCTTTTGATTGGAGAGTTCAATCCATTTACATTTAGGGTAATTATTGAAATATGAGGGCTGAATGTTGCTGTTTTGTCACTTATTTTCTGGTTCTTTTGCATTTCCTTTGTTTCTTGTCCCATTTGTTTTGGACTGCCAATTCAGTTTGGTTGTTCTGTCTTATGATTCTTCTAGTTTTCTCTTTGTTTATCATATGTGATTTTAATTTGATTATTTGTTTAGTGGTTACCTTGAGGTTTGGGCAAAAAATCTTGTGTATGAGATAGTCCATTATCTGATAGCCTCCTATTTCCTTATACTAAGTCAATTCAGTCACTTTCCTCTTCCCCTTCTAAGTTGCTCTTGTTGTACCTTATTCTATCTTGGGTTGTGGCTGTGTGTTTACAGTGATGAGGTTAAATTTATTTTTGGTGAATTTTTTCCTTTGATCTTTGAGTTTAGTATTTAAGTGGTTGCTAACCTATTCCAGTAAAGATCTACTATTTTTATGAGTTTATCTACCTATTTTTCTCCTTGCTCCAAGCTTTGTGTTCCCTTTCTCTTCTTGTTTTCAGGCCTGAGGGCCTTCTTGAGTATTTCTTGTAGTGGGGGTCTCGTGGCCATGAACTCCCTTAGCTTTTGTTTATCTGGGAGAGTTACTATTTCTCCATCATATTTGAAGGATATTTTTGCTGGATAGAGTATTCTTGGCTGAAAGTTTTTGTCTTTTAGTATTTTGAATATATCATTCCAGTCTCTTCTAGCCTGAAAAGTTTCTGTTGAGAAATCCGCTGAGAGCCTGATGGGAGTTCCTTTGTACGTTATTTTTTGTTTTTGTCTAGCTGCCCTTAATATTGTTTCTTTGTCGTTGACCCTGGCTAGCCTTACCACTAGGTGTCGTGGTGAAGGCCTTTGTCTGTTAATACATATAGGCGTCCTGTTGGCTTCGCTTACTGGTATTTCCTGCTCCTTCCCCAGATTTGGGAAATTTTCAGCTATTATTTCCTTGAATAGGCTCTCTGTTCCTCTTTCCCTCTCCTCTCCCTCAGGAATACCTATAATTCTTATGTTACATTTTCTAATAGAGTCCGATATTTCTCGGAGTCTTTCTTCATTTCTTTTTAGTCTTAGTTCTCTCTCTTCTTCCATCTGGAGTATATCTGTATTCCTACCCTCTAAAGTACTAATTCTTTCCTCCATATTGTCAGCTCTGTTCTTTAAAGATTCCAGATTCTCCTTTATCTCCTCCATTGTGTTCTTCATCTCCATCAGCACTGATTGGTTTTTCTTTATGATTTCAATCTCTTTTGTGAAGAAACTCCTAATCTCATTGAATTGTTTGTCTGTGTTGTCTCGTATTCCGTTGAGTGTTTTTATGATAGCTATTTTGAAATCTCTGTCATTTAGTTTATGGATTTCTGTGTCTTCGGGGTTGATTTCTGGGTGCTTGTCATTTTGTTTCTGGTCTGGTGATTTCATATATTTTGGCATTGTGGTTCCTGTGTTGGTTTTTATTTTCCTCATCCTGGAAGTCTCTGGTTGCAATTTCCACCTGCCGCCACTGTCTGGTTGTAAAGGGCTGTGTAGTCTAAGCCCCCTGCGCTCTGCCCCAGTTTTTCTGCTGCGATTCACAGTTTTGTTTTTGTTTTTGTTTTTGTTTTCCCCACTGCGATCCACGGGTCCAGTCCAGTTTGTTCAGGTCTGCCTCGGATCGCTAGGTCTGGTCGAGCTGCAGACTCCGGGTTGCGGGGAGGGGGGAGCTCTCTCTTTTGCCCTCTGGGTCCCTGACGTGGGAGGCTTCTCGTTTGCCCCTCTTTATCCGCTCTCTGGGGTGCTCAGATGTTGATGGTAGCCCTGTGGCTCCTCTGAGCCCTCTGTGCGGGAGTTTCCCACTGGCTGAGAGAGCCCGAAGAGCTACAGTTTCCCGCCGAGGGCCGCCCCTCCCCCCTCTCTGGGAG
Source organism: Diceros bicornis minor (assembly GCF_020826845.1). Classification (NCBI taxonomy): domain Eukaryota; kingdom Metazoa; phylum Chordata; class Mammalia; order Perissodactyla; family Rhinocerotidae; genus Diceros; species Diceros bicornis. Next base: position 129,226 of record NW_026691132.1, on the reverse strand, counting down.
CCGCATGGACCGGGATCGCTGCTCTGATGGGGAGGGAGCGGAGTTCTCCTTACCTCTCCCCACTTCCTCCGGGGGCCCAGCATGTTCCGCTCTCAGATGTGCGGCAGTGTGGATCCCTCCACTCTAGGTTTTCACGGTCTGAGATTCCGTTGTTGGTCTGTGGCTGTCACTTTTGTTGTATCTTGTGGGGGAAGAATTCACAGGAAAGCTCACTCCGCCATGATGCTCCAGTTATTCCACTTTTAACTGGGGAATCTGTGCAAATTATTTACTCTCTGAGCCTTAGTTTCCACATCTATAAAATGGGGCTACTGAGAACTCCTGTCTCATAGGGTTTTAGTGAGATTTAAATGCATTAACTAATGTAAAGTGCTTAAAAGAGCTCCTGGCACATAGTAGGCACTAAAATGTTAGCTGTTGTGTTATCATTATTGCTCTTATTTCTGAGCAACTCTCTGGTTTTGAAAAGATGCTTTCATAATATAGTTGATCCACATTATTTGTGGACTCCATGTTTGCACACTTGCCCACTAGCTAAAATGTACTGGCAGCCCCCAAATGAACACTCTCAGGGCTTTCATGTTCATTTGCAGATATGCACAAAGTGGTGAGAAATTTGATTCACTCGACGTGCACGTTCCCAACTGAGGGGGAACCAGGTGACGCTCTGTCCTCTTGTTGAGCCTATACTGTAAACAAGTGTCCTTCTTGCAGTCTATTTAGTGCCCCATTTCTCATCTTTTTGTGCCTTGTGTTGGTGACTTTCCTGTTTATTATGTCCCCCATGTGTAGTGCTGCAATGCTGCCTGGTGTTCCTCAGGGCAAGAGGCTGTGACGTGCCTTTACAAAGAAAGTATGCGTGTTCGACAAGCTTCTTTCAGACACGAGTTACAGCGCTGTTGGTGTGAGTTCAATGTTAATATATCAACAATATATATTAAATAAGGTGACTTTCAAGAGAAACACAGAGAACAAGGTTATGTATTGATCAATTGAAGAAAATGTGACTAAGGCTTGCAGGAACCTAACACTGCATTTCCCGTAGGAGCAGTGGGTCATATTCACTGATTCAGTGTTCACAGTGACTTTATAGAATGTCACACTGTGCATAATTAGAACTGGCTGTATCTTATATAATCCTCACATACTCCTTTATAGTAGGTAGGGTAAGGAACAGGGTGTCCATATTTTGCTATTAAAGTAAGGCTATTACAGACGTTATTAACCAAGTAGAGAATTTAAAATATCTTGTGCTCAGCATAAGAGCCATGATTTTTTTTTTTTAGTGAGGAAGATCAGCCCTGAACTAACATCTATGGCCAATCCTCCTCTTTTTGCTGAGGAAGACTGTCCCTGGGCTAACATCTGTGCCTATCTTCCTCCATTTTATATGGGACACCGCCACAGCATGGCCTGACAAGCGGTGCATTGGTGCGCCCCTGGGATCCGAACCTGGGCTACCAGCAGCAGAGAGTGAGCACTTAACTGGTACGCCACGGGGCTGGCCCCTAGCCATGAGTTTTTGAGCAAGGAAGATCTATGATGAACTGATGTTAAAGGAACAATTACCTGACAAGAGAATGTGGTATTGAGAGGAAGAGGGAGAACTGAACCAGAAATGAGGACCAGCTGTGAAACTCTCTAAGAATTCTCATTGCTAGTTGAGGAGATTCAGAGCTAAGGTGCTGATGTGATAAAGGAAAAGTAGCAGCCAAAGGATGAAATAATGGGTTTTGTAATCATATATAGGGTATAAATCAGGCTGTGGTTCTCAAAGTGGGGTCCCTGGACCAGCAACATCAGCAGCACCTGGGAACTGGGTAGAAATGTAAATTCTCTGGTGCTGTTGCAGACCTGCTGAACTGGAAACTCTGTGGTGGGGCCTGGCAATCTGGGTTTCAACAAGGCCCCCAGGTGCTTCTGGTGCTTCTAGTGCCCATCAAGTTTAAGAGCCAATGAATTAGAAAAATGATTCCAACACCTCACCATGCCCAGGTAAGGCACAAGGCAGGGAGGTGGTATTTGTTTGGAGGATAAGATGCATTTTAAATTTTAGGAAAAAGTAGTTCAGCATCTGTTTCATCGTAAGGTTTCCAGAGATGCCATTTTAGCTCTCTACCTGTGAAGCTCTTTTTTCCACAATATGTTCTCCTCTAGAGAGCCCTTGGTAAGTTATTTATCACTTACCACATGTTCTGAGAATCCCTTCTTTCTTGAAATCCCCTTTCAGACTTGAATACGTATTCTTGTGCATAATCTCCTCTATTTGAAATCTGGATTTCTCTTCCTATAGGATCATGTATGGCACATGCAACCTTACTGTCAATTTGGAATGCCATTGGTTTGTTCCAAAACCTTAGAAAGTTTTAGAATTTAGAACCTGATGAATAGAGAATGTATAAGCTTTTGTGTAGGACTCATATTTTTCATATGTCTAGAGATATTCCCAACTTGCCAGTAACGTGGTCCTAGATTTAGCAGAACTTGAAAATCTGAATATAGTAGAAAATGACTTATATATCTCATATTAACATTTACAAAATAAATGATCAGAATGTTAACTTACCAATAAGCACTTTCCATATTCTAGGCTCTGAAAGTATCTTGCTTACATAATAAACATGATAAAGTTTCAAAGATGAGCCAATTAACTTTTGAACAAAAGCTTGACTTGAGTGTATCTTGGCTTCCTTTTTGACAGTTGTAGCCTTAATGTTACATTAACCTTTTCTTTTTCTGGGAATCAGATGATCTTGTGTTTGGTGAACATTTTAATTTTTAATGGCCACTTGTATTTTGTGATATGCACGTCTTCAAACAATCTATAAGAACCAACCATTACCACTCACATATAAGATTATACAGGAATGGAAGAATTTTGGCTGACTTGTATTTAATTGTTCAGTCAAAGCAGACGGCAGACTCTACCACATACAATTATTTAAGGGTTTGAAGCAGTATTTTTAAATACAAATAATCTCAAAATTGATAATATATACAATATATTACTTACTGTGTTAACTAACCAAAACAGTTAAATTTGCTATCTTTCCTCCATTTTTTAAGGATGCACCAATTATATAGATTCTGTACAAAATTTAAAAGATCACTTTTTCCATTTTCAAAATTTATTTATTTTAATTTTTAATAGTGAGAACCTTAGTGTTGGGTAAATTGCTGCACAATTACTGGAAATGCTGAGAGTCTTTTGGAAAAGTGTAGAAGTCTAAAGATAATGAAAAGTACATTTCTCCAATGTCAAGTCCTTTGAGCTTCTGTCTAGTTGTACTCTGAAGAGATGGAAGATTAAGTACCAGCACAAGACACAAGGGAACAGGCTGCCAACTTGAGGGTTTCCCACAGACCACAGAGTGCCTGGCAGACTCTTGGAGATTAAATCTGGGCTTTGTCCATGGGTGGGCCCTGAGAGGAGAATTTTGCTTAAATTACCAGAGAATAGACAACCTTTTTTCTTGATAATAAGTAATATTTATCATGTAAATTTCTTTATAAATCTCTGAATAAAATTAAAAAATGTAACCCGTATAGCAATCAACTCTTACTGACAAGCCCCACAGCCTTCTCTAGAGAGCTCAACAGAAAATGTCTCCGCTGACTGTGAATTGCTCTTCTCTGAAAGCCAGCCAGCCCTTCACTGATAGCCCTGGATAAAGAAGGTCAGATACATTCTTTGAAGATGTTTAGCTGAATTCAGAACCAAAAATCCTACCTCCAGTTGGCTCCTTTGTGAGAATGGATGGCCGGCCTTATTTCACAGGCTGGGCAGTTGAGGTTTCAGATGAGCTTAATTGCTCTCTTCCCCAAGTATGGAAAATGTGGCTTAGGGACGAGATTTTGCAGGTAAAGATAGGGTCATAGAGGGGAATAAATATTTCAGCAAATAGTCTCTTTCTTCAACTTCTCTTCCCTTTTCTCTATTTGTAATATCACTGTAAAAATTCTCTCTATAAAAATTTCAGTATTTTTTCTTTGCAGTCTGTTTATTATCATCTTTATGAATTCTTTGACTTCACCACCTTCTTGGCACCACAACGCTAGCCACTGAGATATTACTATAGATTCAGTTTTGCAATTTCATCCTCTTATCTCTATTTCCTCTGCCATTTCTTAGTGTTAGTTCATTTTTTTAAAATTTTTTGTTTATTGCAGTAACATTGGTTTATAACATTGTATAAATTTCAGTTGTACATCATTATACATTTATTTCTGCATAGATTGCATCATGTTCACCACCCAAATACTAATTACAATCCATCACCACACACATGTGCTGAATTATCCTTTTCGCCCTCCTCCCTCCCCCCTTCCCAACTGTTACTTTTAGTTCTTATTGTATCTTATGCTTCAAAACATTTGAAGCTTACAGAGTATATCAGTTCCTTATTTTCTCAACTTTTTATTATCTAAGTGCCCTCAACTATCACTTTTTTAAAAAAGAAGTGAAATACATAACAGAACAATACACTGTAATAAATTGACCACTTATAAAATTAAGTTCAACCTGAAATCCCTCCCCACTTAACAGAGACAATCTTTTATAATTCACCATGATTTAGTTCAGGCAGGACCAGTTTATCAATGATTTTTGGATGCTTTAAACCACATGAGATAAGTACAGTGTAAAGTAAAATGGTTAATCTTGCAGAATTTGTAGAATTTCTTGATGGTTAAGGAAGTTGATGGTGGAGAGCCTCAATTATATGAAAAGTAGTTGATTAATTAGCACCTGACAGAGTTTGTTAATTTGGTAAAGACATATATGTTGAAAAGATAACTTTGCATATCAGAGTATTGTCAGATGCCACTGGGAAAATTCATAATGTTCTCAAATACTACAAAAAATGACCATTTTTTCATAAAAGATGTCATACATGATGGCATCATATACCTCTGTCAGAAAATTTGCAATGAAGAAAATTAACACTTGAGTCATTTTAATTCTAACAATTTGTTTATGCTTACTATTAGGTTAAAAAAATTTTCTAGAAATAAAGTGATAAGTGATATACTTGCTTAATTTTTAATTTTTTTAGGAAATAACATTTTCACATTTAAAAAAAATATTTATTTGTATTTATTTTATTCTGAATTTATTCCTGGGCCCAAAGACTTTTTTTTAATTAACAAACACCAATTCTTTTCAAACGCTTTCCAAAAGTTGAAGAGGAGAGAATACTTCTAAAGTCATCCTGTGAGGTTAGCACTACCCTGATATCAAAGCCAAATCGATTAAAAGAAAAGAAAACTACAGGTCAATATCTTTGATGAAGAGTGATACAAAAATCCTCAATAAAATAATAACAAACCAAATTAAGCAGCATATTAAAAGGATTATGCATTATTTTTCTAAAATAATTTTATTTATCTACTTAATTGTTCCCCCCAAAACCCCAGTAGATAGTTGTATGTCATAGCTGCACATTCTTCTAGTTGTTGTATGTGGGACGTGGCCTCAGCATGGCTGGAGAAGCGGTGCGTAGGTGCACACCCAGGATCCAAACCTGGGCCGTTAGCACTGGAGTACGTGCACTTAACCACTAAGCCATGGAGCCGGCCCGTTTTAAGTGGGATTTATTCCTGGAATTCAACGTGTTTCAATATATGAAAATGAATCAATGTAATAAACCACATTAACAGGATGAAGGAAAAAAACACATGATCATCTCAATGGATGCAGAAAAAGTGATTGACAAAAGTAAACATGCTTTCATGTTAAAAACACCAAAAAACCCTCATAGTAAAAGGAAACTGCTTCAACATAATAAAAGCCATATACAGAAATCCACAGAGAACAATGTATTCAAGTGTGAAAGTGAAAGTATTTCCTCTAAGATCAGGAACAAGGCAAGAATGTCCACTTTCACCACTTCTATTCAACATGGTATTAGAAGATCTAGCCAAAGCAAATTAGGCAAGAAAAAGAAAGAAATAGCATCCAAATTGGAAAGGAAGAAATAACATTGTATTTTTTCACACATAATATCTTATATGTTGAAACCCTTAAAAATTCCACAAAGAAATTGTTAGAACTAATAAATTCTGCAGAGTAGTGGGACACAGAATAAATATGCAAAAATTAGTTGTTCTTCCATACATTAATAATAAGTAATCTGAAAAAGAAATTTAAAAACTTTATATTTTTATTTACAGTAGCATCAAAAAGAGTAAAATACTTAAGAACCATCTTACTCAAGGAGCTAAAAAGTCCAATGATGTTTTTTGCAAAAATAGAAAAATATATCCTTAAATTCATATGACCTCTCAAGGGACCCTGAATAGCCAAAACAATCTAGAAAAAGAAGAAGAAATTTGGAGAACTCACACTTTCTGATTTCAAAACATACTACAAAGTAAACAAAACAGTGCAGTGCTGGCATAAATACACACAATATACTAATGAAATAGCATAGAAAGCCCTGAAATAAACCTTTGCATATATGGTCAAATGAATTATGACAAGGGTGCAAAGACAATTCGTTGGATAAAGGATAAGTTTTTCCAAATATGGTGCTGGGAAAACTGGATACCCACGTGCAAAAGAATGAGGTTGGACTCTTACCCTACACCACATACAAAAATTAACTCAAAATGGATCAAAGATCTAAATGTTAGAGTTGAAGCTATAAATCATTAGAAGAAAACACAGGGTATAAGCTGCATGTCATTGGGTCCAAAAGACATTGCCAACAATGATTTCTTTCATCTGACACCAAAGCCATAAGCAACAAGAACAACAAAATAACAAATTGGACTTCATCAAAATGCAAAAGTTTTCTGTATCACAAGATACTATCAACAGAGTAAAAAGGTCACCCACAGAACAGTTGAAAATATTTGCAAATCACATATCTGATAAGGGATTAATAGCTAGAATATATAAAGAACTCCTACAACCCAACAATTAAAAAAAACACAATTTAAAAATGCAAAAAGGACTTGAATAGCCATTTCTCCAAAGAAGATATAAAATGGCCAGTACACACATGAAAAGATGCTCAACATCACTAAGTATCAGGAAAATGCAAAATAAAACCACAATGAGATACCTCTTCACATCCATTAGGATAGTTACTATCACAAAATCAGAAAATAACAAGGATTGGCAAGGATGTTGAGAAATTCGTACGCTTGTGCTCTGATGGTGAGAACATAAAACTGTGGAAAACAGTATGACAGTTTCTTCAAAAATTAAAAATAGAATTACCATATGATATAGCAATTCCACTTATGGGTTCTGAAATAATAGAAAATATATTTATTGGTCTCTGCCTCCAATTCCTGGCACAGAGCTACTAAAACCCTTGTACTTTCCTAAACGATAAGGACACTAGGAGCATCTCTTGTTCTAATGTTTGTCTTTGACTCCATCCCTGACACAGAGCTCCTAAAACCCTTGTAATTTCCTAAGTGATAAGAACACTAGGAGAATCATTTGTTCTATTGAGGCAACTCTGGGTGGGCTCCTGGATGGCTCCTGGATGGGGGCTGGTAACCAGAAAGACCAAGCCCTGATTAAAAGGTTGAAATTTTTAGCCCTACCCCTTATCCATCACAGAGGGGAGAGGGGCTAGAAACTGAGTTAATAATTGATCATGCCTATGTGAGGGAGCCTTCATAAAAATCCCAATAGAAGGAAGTTCACAGAGCTTCCAGGTTGGCCATGACAGGGAGTACTTGGAGAGTGGTGAACCTGGAGATGGCATGAATGCTCTGTGCCCCTTCTCACATATCTTTCCCTATGCACCACTTCCATCAGGCTGTTCTTGAGTTATATCCTTTTATAATAAACTGGTGATCTAGTAAATGTTTCTCTGAGTTTTGTGGGCCACTCTAGCAGATTAATCAAGCCCAAGGAGGAGGTTGTGGGAACCTCTGGTTTATAGCCAGTCAGTCAGAAGTACAGGTAACAGCCTGGGCTTGTAACTGGCACCTGAAGTTGAGGTGAGGTTGGGGTGGGTGTGCAGTCTTATGGGACTGAGCCCTCAACTTGCGGAATCAGATGTATCTCTGGGTTGACAACATCAAATTGAGTTGAATTATCTGATGACCAGCTGGCATTCCAAGAATTGCTTGTTGGAGGTGTGAAGAACTCTCCCACATGTGAAAAAATGAATCTCAGAACACCATCTATGGATATAAACCTAAAAGAATTGAAGAAAGAGATAGAAAGACATATGTACACCCGTGTTGTTAACAGCATTATTCAAAATAACCAAAAGCTGGAAGCAAGCCAAGTGTCCATCAATAGATGAATTGACAAAAAAAAAAAATATGTGGTGTATACAGACAGTGCAATACCATTCACCCTTAAAAAGGAAGGAATTCTGACACATGCTATGACATGGATGAACCTTGAGGACTATATGCTAAGTGAAATAAAGCCAGTCACAAAAGTAAAAATATTTTGATTCCACTCATATGAGGTACTTAGAGTAGTCAAATTTATAGGAACAGAAAGGAGACTGGTGCAAGAGGGAGGGACAACAGGGAGTTGTTGCATAATGGGCACAGAGTTTCAGTGCAAGGTGAAAATAGGTCTGTGGATGGTTGGAGGTTATGGTTACACAATAATGTGAATGTACTGAATTTCACTGAACTGCACACTTAAAAATGGTTAAAATGGTCAATTTTATATTATGAATATTTTATGACCATTAAAACTATTATTTTCAACAAATGAACAAACACTAGCTACATGCAACAGCATCGATGAATATCACAACCATAATGCTGCATAAAAGAAATTATATTCAAAAAGCTATATATTTTATAATTCCATTTGTATAAAATCCAAAAAAGAAACAATACTGAGATCTGGCTTCCAGTAATGGTTGAGTAGGTTGTTGAACTAACACTCTCACAGATAACAATGATAAAATCTGCACAAAGTATTATATATATTTACATAGAATCATGTATCTATATGTAATACAGATACAATAAATGTGTATACGTGTGTATGTATAAATCTCTTCCAAAAGCAAGCAGAACTGAGAGGGAGTCTTCCCTTGAAGGATGAGAATTGCACCAGGAGATATTTGCAAGCTTGAGTCTTTTTCCTCAAAACATTGCAAAATCTGTACGTGGCCCAGATAGGGGAAAAACTACAGTCTTACTTGTAATGTTAGAGGATGTATTTTGGGGCTGGAAGAGTAGCTGGAAAGTTAGGAGAGAAATTCTGGAAGGGAGGGAACCACAAAGAGGAAAAATCTCAAAATATGTGTGTAAGTCTCCCGCACACAGACATCAAATTTGCAGATCTTTGAACAACACACATGCAGGGTAGGCCTCAGAGGGCCTAGTGTAAAATCAGCAGTTGGAAGATGAAAGAACTGAATGAGGATTTCAGCTATGCCCACTGTAAAGGAGAGAAGATTGGAATTTCACTCCAGCCAAGTTAACTCCCTGCTAGAAAAATAACAACACTCTTCAAAGGAATACAATAGAATCCAGAGTCTCTATAACTATGACTCATGGTTTCCAGTAGACAATTTAAACAATCATGAGATTTGAAGAAATAGGAAAATGTAATCCATATATGACCAAAAGCAGGCACTAGAAACTATCCCAAACGTGTTGCAATTAGCAGACAAGGATAAGAAATCAGCGATTATAAAGATGATCATGGTGGTAAAGAAAAATATTCTCATAATGAATGAACAGATGTTGAAACTCAGCAGAGAAATTGAAATTACAAAAAAGAACCAAATAGGAAGATGAAATAAAAAAATACTTTTGAGTTTACCAGTAGATTAGAAATAGTAGAAGAAACATGAAGATAGAGCAATAGAAATTATCCAATCTGAAGAAAAGAATGTAAAAATTTTGAAGAAAAATGAAGAGAGCCTTACCTGTGAGATGATTGAGTCCCCAGCAGAGAGGGGAGAGACAGAAAAATTAAATGAGGCAGAAAGGCAAATCAACAAGTAATAGCATAAAACTTCCAAAATTTGGTGGAAAATCTAAAATTTTAGATCGAAGAAAGTCAGCAACCTCACAAAATAAAATACAAAATAAAAGCATACATAGGCACATGATAGTCAAGCTGCTAAAATCCAAAGATAAAAAGAAAAACTTGAAAGCAGTCAAGGAAGTACTGGGGAAGACATTACATACAGGGAGAAATAATGTGAATGATGAATGATATATTATCAAAAACAAAAGAGACAAAGCAACAACAAAATGACATCTTTCAAGTGCAGAAAGAAAACCCAAAAGTCAACACAGGATTCTATATTTAGCAGAACTCATTTTCAAAAAGGAAGCAGAAGCCACAATAAGATACCGGGCACCTATTAGTTGGCTAAAATAAAAAATAAAATTGCAAATACCAATAAAATTGCAAATACCAAGTGCTGGTGAGGACTAGAAACAACTAGAACTGGGAATGCAACATGATAGTTGCATTCAGAAAACAATTTAGCAGGTTCTTATAAAGTTAAACCTACACTTATTATGTGACTCAGATATCCCACTCCTAGGGATTTACTGAAGCAAATTGAAAACTAATATTTAAACAAAAATCTTTGTGTGAATATTGATAGCCATTTTATTCATAATTGTCAAAAGCTGGAAATAAACTATATGTCCTTCATTAGGTGAATGGAGAAAGAAACTGTGTTGCACTGGGACATTAGAATACTACTTGGCAATAAAAAGGATAAACTCTTGATTCACACAACAAGATGGATGAATCTTGGATGCATTTCTCTAAGTGAAGGAGGCCAGATTTAAAAGGCTATGTACTATGATTCCATTTACATGACTTTCTAGAAAAGTCAGAATTAAAGGGATGGAAAATGATCAGTGGTTGCCAAGAGATGGAGTGGGGGAGGGGGTTGACTACAAAGAGACAGTATGAAAGAATTTTGGGGGTGAAAAAAACAGCTCGGTATGGTACTGTGGAGGTGGATACACGACCATAAATTTGTCAAAACCTGTAAAACTGTACACCACAAAGAGTGAATTTTACTCTGCAAATTTTACAAATCAATCAGGATGCTGAGGAACTCAGATGGAATGCAGTGACAAATGAATCTCACTGTATTACAAGTATGTGACATAACCACACTGAAGGGCTGGGGATGGAAGGTCCTAACCTAAGTAACTTTGGAAGACAGTGTTTTGATGGGATACTGTAGAATTAAAGTACTGGACACAAACACTGTACTCTAGGTGGTAAATTTGTTTTTCATAAGGGTATGGATTAGTAATTCTGAAACTAATTGACACATTAGTAAATATTGCAAATATCTGGAGTTAAGTTTCTCACTGTTGGTGAAAGAAGTGACGAATAAACAAAAGGAAAAGGCTAGAATAAATTCTGTGGTGCTGGATTGGAGTTGGAAGTATCAGTATGAATCCATGTCTCTTTTAATATATTTATCCAAATAGAAAGATAGATTGATAGATAGATTGAAAGATCTATAGATAGATGTGTATACCTGATTTTATATTCATACATACATTTCCAAGCACTGCTGAGAGAGTCTAGAAGCAATGACACTCTAGTATCAATGAGCATACCTAGCTCCCTGATCTTGGTTTCTAAATATCATTCTCCAATAAAAAGAACCAGGTTTTCTTGGAGAAATGGCTGATTCTAGGGCTGGAGATGGAAAATACAAGGTGAGCCTGGAGCATCATGTAGTGCCAGAAAGTAAAAAAGTGCTTTAAAAAAACACAGAAAATGATGAGATGTGTCAAAAGGAATCAATCTGAAAGACATCCCAGTGGCTCAAGCTAGAAAACTGTGAGCAACAAAATAAATAACAGTAGCATTGGATTATTACCCAGAGAATAAAATAAATATCCATGAGTCTATACTGATATAAAAAAGATTAAATAAGAAAGGAAGAAAGAAAGAATAAAAGGGGGAAAAAAGATTGAGAGAAAGAGAAAGAAAGGAAGAAGGAAGGGGGGGGGGAATCTTCCTCACGGAATTCCAAATAATAAATGCGGCTGGATAGCATGAAATAGAAAATCGCCACTAGAACGCTACAGTAATAATTACTGTGGGCATGACTGACTGATGAATGCAAAAACTGTGGGTGAAACTTAAAGAAGAAACAGTATCTTTGCAGAGCCTCAAAGCATCTCCCTCCAAATACTTAACTTTTTTCTCTTAAATTCTTAAAAGACTTATGACTATTTAAAGCAAAAATTATAACACTGTATTGTGGGATTTATAACATGGGTAGATGTAAATTTTATGACAACAATAGCACAAAGGACAGACAGAGATAAATGCAACTGTTCTGTAGCAAGACTTCCATATTTTACATTGAATAAATTGGTGCACTATTAAGTCCAGGTAGACTGTGATATGTTAAAGATGCATATTGTAATCTGGACCAACCACTAAAAACTGCAAAGGTGTGACACTTAAATGCTAATAAAGGAATTAAATGGCATACAAAAAGCGTTTATACAAGAATTTTCGCAGGAGATAAGCTGCACCTCCCCAGGAGGAAGATGAGCGTACTGCGGGGCATCCACAGAACAGAATGCCCTCAGCTGTGCTGAGGAGCAAATGCTGACACACACATGCTGTGTGAGTCTCACCAACCTCGTGCCGAGGGAGGCAAGGTGGACAGAAAACAATACACGTGGGATGATTTCAGCCAAGATGAACCTATGGTGAAAAAACCAGAACAGTGGTTGCTTCAGAGGAACGAAACAGTTGCCTGGGAAGGAACAGGAAGGAGTTTTCTGGGGGTGATGGAAATCTCCTATTCTTAAAGGGGTGAAGGTTATATGGGCATGTTTATTTGCCAAAACTATACGGTTCTTATTTCTGCCTTTCAGTGTGCATACATCTTACCCCACCCCCACACACAAAAGACTAAAAGAATAATAAAGTGAGGTGGGAATGGGATGGAGCATGGATGAAACAAAAATGGCAGATAATTAGCAGTTGTTGAAGCTGGGTGATGGGCCTACTATGCTATTTTGTTTATTTTGTACATTGTTTAAATTGTTCTGTAATAAAACTCTTGTGTAAGAAGACAAACCTGATATACAGTGTTCACTGGTAAGATACTGGTTATCTTTGGGGAGGAAGGAAGGAGAAAGGGATTGTTGGGGCCTGAGTGAAGCTGGTGCTAGTTCTTAGTCACACAAGTGTGTTCACTTTGTAATAATTCTTTGAGGTTTACATAGATGACTTCTGCGTATATTTCTGTACACATGGTATACATCAATAAACATTTTAAATCCTGCATATATGCACAAAGATACTAACTCATTATCTCAGACTAACAGCAGTGTTTTGTTTTAAAGTGGAATACATTCACTCATGACACCATTAGATGGATTTTCATACTCCCAAGTATCTATTAATGCCCTCACCCTTGTGCGTCCCTTAGGGTCTTTCCATTATTGCCTCAATTTGGCAAGTGGCATGGCTTTGAGTTTTTATGATGCAATCTTTTTCCAGCAAGGCCCACCCCCATGATGATACTCACCAAGGCCTTGACACCTAGCACAGTGCCGTGTTCACAGCATGAAGTCAAGACTTGTGGGACTGGGTTGAATGAGGAAGAAAACGAGGAGCAATGATGTTCCTAACTTATGTCTAGGTGCCATAAAGTGACTTAGGAAATTTGTAGGGTTTTTCAATAGATTTGCTATGACTTCTAATTTTTCCTATTTAAAACAATGGGAAATAGGATCTCAGGGTTCTTTCTCAGAGGAAGTCTGACATTTCAGGCACAGGTTACTGACAATTATTAATGGCATATGACTTTCCCACCTCATCTTAGTGTTAAGTTTTTAATTCCTTTCCTTGGAAATGACCTAACTTTGCTTCTTCCAAATCTTGTAGTAATACTGAAGGTCCAGAAAGTCAGGCCACCTATATTCTGCTGTTGTGCGTCCTCCCTGCAAAGAAGTGGAGCTGTGCATCCACCAGTCTGAGAAGCATGTGGTGCTGTAGTATTTGGAGTCTTTGTATTTGTAGTGCTGTAGTATTTGTAGTCTTTGGAGAGAAGCTAAATGGAAAAATGACTTCAGAGAGTTATCACCATAAGCCCCCACAGCAACAAATTATTTTGCTTCATTATTTTGTGATTCTGAGGGTATATTTAAAAAGGGATATTAAAACTGGTTCCCAGGAGCCAGCCCTATAGTAGACCAGAAATTGCATATTACATTCCTCGACGAACTTGCCTAACATTGTGGGAAGGACGAAGGGGAAGTTTCAGTGCTGTTGCCTGTGTCAATGTGGCCAAGAGGTCCAGACTGGGATAAGGAAGTCCAGTGAACAAGCCTGTGTGCAGCCTCAGAGAAGGGGCGTGCGTGTGGGCCCCAAAGTGGCTTAGGGGTCACTTACCAGTGCACGTGGTTTTCCTGTCTGTATAATGCAGGAATGGGGCCGCCCACTGTGATGTTTTCTCCTTTTAATGACATGGCTCAAGGCAGTCCTTCTAAGACGCCTGACCAAGGTATGGGGCCTTCAGGTGGGCGGGGTCCAAAGGGAGGGTCTCTGCAGCGACCCTGACCACGGGGTCCAGAGGGAGGATCATGGCAGCCTAGAAGGATGGAGGGGATGGTAGGACAGGTGGCCTTGAAAAGGCAAATTCCAGGATCCCAGGCACCCGGTATTTCTATTTGAGATATGGAAGCAGAGGGGCGGGGCCCAGGGGCAGAGGGACAAGGCGGGAGTTGGGGCCCCTAGCTGTGCTTGTTGGGAGCTTTTGTCTCTTAACCGCTCCCAGCCGGCAGCCTGCATGGCTGCAGGACTACAACTCAAAGGATGCTCTGGGCACGGGATGATGCCTAGCCCTGGGGGGAGGAGCAGGGCGGTGTGAGCTTGGCCGAGGGCCAAACCGCCGTTGACTCAGGACTCTAGTCCTGCACCCGCTCCGTGTGGACTGAGTCCCAGAGGGATGTGGTGGGACGAGAGGGACCACGGCGTTACGAAGGTGTGGTGGCTGCATGGGCAGCTGCGGGCCTGCAGTGTGCAACTACTTTTGTCCAAAATTGAAGCCGGACTCGTACCTCTTCCCCACCGCCTCCCTCCGTTGCTTGATTCCTCCTCCCCCCTGTGTGCCTGTGGGTCTTTCCACAGCCTCCTACCTAGTCCAGGGCCAGGTGTTTCTCTAAACTGCTTATGGGAACTGGTTTGACATCCCAGAAACTTTCCACTTTGCCTGCTGCCCTCTGCCTTCTCCAGCCAAAGTACCATCATTTCATCAGCTTTTGGGAGACATTCGCCCTTGTGGTCCCTCTTGCAAGCACAACTTAGGAGCTTTGCAGGGTGGTAACATTGGCTGTTGCTTGCCTTTTTTGCAGATGTGGAAGTTGAGGTATCTGTGAAGTTAATCATTGGTTTCCCCGGGATCCGCTAAGAGCGGAGGATAAAAACCCAATTCCCAGGCAAGTATCTAGTAGGCCATTTTCACCAACCCATTCCAGTGCAGAGGCCTCCGAAACAGCAACCTTAAGATTAGAATAGCTTAAGCATTTTGCCCTTTAGGTTGATCACCTAATCTCACCTCAGGCCTGAGTGGCCGACCAGTCTCTTAGGGACACGGGTGGCAACTCAGATCCCTCAGGAAGAGAACGGTGGTTCAGCTTTGGGAGAGGGATGTTCAAGGTAGAGAGCACTTGGGCAGCATTTGAAACCCGTCAGCTTTAAC
Organism: Diceros bicornis minor; assembly: GCF_020826845.1. NCBI lineage: Eukaryota > Metazoa > Chordata > Mammalia > Perissodactyla > Rhinocerotidae > Diceros > Diceros bicornis. The sequence continues at coordinate 113,564 of NW_026691132.1, read as the reverse complement.
ATCTCTGCTTTGGATTCCGGCAAGTTTCCCAGATAAACACGCCTATGGATAGTCAGATGTATAGTATTCTTTAAAAATTGATTAGAGCAGTGAAAAGAACAGAGCATAAAATATCCTGCTTATTTGCAGAAGATAAAATGCAAGCAAGACCTGCCTGTTAACTTTTTTCTGGTCATTCTCTTGCCTGTACCATACACTTGAATGCAGAAACAAAAAACTTGAAATGCCAAATTCTCTTTTCCTGAGATTAGTAAATTAAATTAAAAGTCTTATTGAAACCTGTGGAGGAATGGTTAGCAGCTTTCATGATTTATGTCATCCCTAAAAATCTGGGCTTCGATCTACATGAAGAAAAGTCCTTGTTTATAGTACACATCCGGATAGGTTATCTTTCCGATTCCTCAATGTGGGATATTATCAAAACAAGTGAAAAACCTGGTCATGGAAACTGGACCCTGTCACTTTGTCAAGAATTTGCTTCTTTATGAATTAATGACACATGAATTCTTTAACATTTTTGTAGAGAAAGAATGAGAAACTGTAGTGTCACTGAATGTGACAAGACAGGGAATTCTCATTAGACCACATCCTCGGGTTCTTCTCTCGTGTTCAATAGGCCCAGGTGATAGTCCGTGTAGTCAGGTGCAGCGCCGCCACCCCAGCCCCCAGTGTTCCATACTACTCTGGCCTGTGCCCTCCTCAGGGTGTTCTGATGACCCTCATCCACAAAGGTTGGAAAAAGACATTGTAACATGACGATATTCATCATCTTGAAACCGGGATTAATGGAGAGGAAAGTATCGGGGTCTGTGTGCTCTGATGCACTGCTGTTGGGGTGTGGCCGCAGTGACCACTGTGCTCCCAGGAGTCCCCACAATGGCTGCCTCAGAAGTTTGATCCCCTGGCGCAACCACAGCAGCTGTTGACTGAGCTGGGCGCCTGTGCTTCAGTGTCTTCTGTCAGATTTTGTGGCTCTGACCATCTTCTGCTTGGCCCCTTCCCATTCCTATCTGTTGCATTGGTTGCTTTGTAGTTATCTCCTAGGAGCCACTGTATGTAACTGTATTTCAGTGTCTTTAGGGACCCACGATCTCTAAACGAGTCACTACACAACACCCACTTATCCTGGTCAGATGTATAGTGTTCATCGTCTCCAGTGGATCTGTGAAGAGCCCTGCTTACTTGGAGCTCCTCTTATTCTCATGCTACTGGGGCTGTTACGAAGCTGGGCATCTTGTCTTTGGTCTCATTAACATTATTCTTTTCATCGATTATTTTGAAGTCGGATATGACTTTGTTAATAATGTGGACACTGGCTGTCACAAGCACTTTTATGTATCTTCCCCAACAGCTCTGTGAAGTAGGCCTGTGATCCCTATTTTCCCGGGGGGACACTGAGGCTCAGAGAGGTCGAGTAGCTTCGTTCACTTCACACAGTTTCTTGGTACATTCTGAGCCTCCACCTGGATCTCCGCCTCTCAGGTGTGTGCACTTAGCTGGTGTTTCACTTTGTTCCTCTCTGTCAGGATTCCCAAAGGCACATGCCCCATCCTGAGTCCATTGTCTGCTTGATGCAAGTCACCCTGCACAAACAGGCCCTGGGCGGGGAGTGGACTAGCAGGGCGTGGTCCTCAGGCTTACCCTGGGCAGGTTCTAGGTTTATTCTGAGAGCTAGAACAGTGGAAGATACTGACCGTCACTCACCTGGAAGGTTTGTTATGGAGAAATATTCCACTGACTTTTTGCAGGTGTCATGTATTCTTTGTCTTCATTGCTCCTCTGGGCTTTCTCTTACAGTCCATGCTGTGCAGTAACATACAGTACAGAGACTGGTGAACATCATACTGTTGCCCTGCACCAAATGGTCACATCACTCATTTTTCTAAATATGAAAGAAATACATACTATTAAAAAGGTCAAATTACACAGATCTATGTAGAGTAAAGTGAAACCTTCCCCTTCCATCCCCTTCCCTAAAACTCACTCTGCTAGTCGGAAGGAACTATTGTAAAGAGGTTGTGGCTTATTCTTCTGGACATTTCCTATGAATTTATAAATACACAAAGTTATTTTAAAATAAATTACATAACTATATCGTTTTGCAATTTGCTGTTTCTCACACCATATATCATAAATGTCTCTCCTTATCAGTGCATGTCACTCTAACTTAGCTTTTTATATGTTTTAGAGGTATTGCAAAGAACAGGAATACGATGATCTGTTTATTTCTTCTTTGATAGAGTTGGGATTACATCCAGTTTCACTATTATACATAATGCTGCAGTCAGATCCTTGTATGGAATTTATTACACTGCTATTCAACTGCTCAATTTGTTTTGTTTCCATTTAGTCAGAGACTATGATATTTTCAACATTTTTATGGGAATTAATTTATAGGGAAATTAATTTTATCACTGAATAAAGACATTTATGGGTAAACTGGCATTCAAGGTAATTCATCTCAGTATTCTGGAGAAAAATCATGAAACTTAGAATGTATTATGCTTGCTCCGTCACATTCTAACAAGTCATGTTAACAATTTATTTATTTATTTATTTATTTATTATTTTTGTTAGGAAGATCAGCACTGAGTTAACATCCATGATAATCCTCCTCTTTTTGCTAAGGAAGACCGGCTTTGAGCTAACATCTATTGCCAATCCTCCTCCTTTTATTTCCCCAAAGCCCCAGTAGATAGTTGTATGTCATAGTTGCACATCCTTCTAGTTGCTGTTTGTGGGACACGGCCTCAGCATGGCTGGAGTATCGGTGCGTCAGGTCACGCCCAGGATCTGAACCCAGGCCGCCAGTAGCAGAGCGTGCACACTTAACCACTAAGCCACTGGGCCGTCCCCCACGTTAACAATTTAAAGTTGAATGTTTGACTAGCCTCTACTCTCTCTGTTCAGAAGAAGGATGACTTTTTCTTGTCTTGAAAACTTTTGAATCCAGGGACTCTCCGTTGGACTTCAGAGAGGATAAGATATTGCTGTTGTATCTATTTCTCTTCAGCTGTAGGCTGCATCTTCTAAAGATCATAGAATTTAACATGGTCTAATCGATGTATGTGATTTGGGTCAAAAAATCAAAGTAATGAACCCAAGATAGGAATCTATAAGTTTGGTTCTTAATAAAGAATTTCCTTTTATATCCTCAAGTATCTGTGATTACTAGTAAAAAATCACCTGTGGGTGATGAGATGTGGCTCTGCTGGCAATGTCTGACTTGAACATCCATAGTTAAGGCTGCCAAATCTGTAGGTAGATTAGACTTGACCTCTCAATGACCTCTGCCCTTGTTCATTGACATGGGAAAAATAAGAATTTAAAAAAGCTGCTGTTATTGACACTCAATGCTAGAAATGCCCATGAAAGAGTGAGTTTGATTTGGTAAACCAAAGACAGTACAAACAGAACAAAGACTTTAATATCTATAAAATTTAAAAAACTTCTAATTTTTAAAAATATAACTCTATTTTTGCCACAGTGCAAACTGTGTATATATGAATGAAATATCCCTCTGTCCATTTCTTAACTTGTTTCCATTGATTTGATGGATTTTTCCTCTAATCCATATTCCAAGTGTGAAAGAACATCTTGGTCCTTCAAAGAAAATAAGCCATTGAAATTTGATTTTCTTTTAGCTTGGCATCCTAGAGGTTTGAGGAATAAATTATCATGTAATGATACAACGATTTTGAAATCTAATTGTTAATTAGAGGTGTGTAAGGGATGATTGAATAGTGGTTCACCCCCATGGTCAGGGGTATTGTACACATGGACGTGTAAACATGATTCAGGAAGCTGCTTCAGCCCTGTGACATCCCTGAGAACCACAGTGCAGGAGGATCTAGGCACACAGCCGTCTGCCTCTATCTCCTGGGTTACATATAGATCCAGGGGTCTTAAGAGTGGCTTCAGAGCAGCTAACTTTTATCTATTTCTCCCCTTCCTTCTCTCCAGAAATAAACCCACACATCTATGGACAGCTAATCCTTGACAAAGGAGCCAAGAACATACAATGGAGAAAAGAAAATCTCTTCAACAAACGGTGTTGGGAAAACTGGACAGCCACATGAAAAAAAATGATAGTAGACCCTTACCTTACACCATACACAAAAATTAACTCCAAATGCGTTAAAGACTTGAATGTAAGACTTGAAACTGTGAAAATTCTAGAAGAAAACATAGACAGTACGCTCTTCGACATTGTTCTTAGCAACATATTTTCAAACACCATGTCTGACCGGGCAAGAGAAACAATAGAAAAATTAAACAAATGGGACTACATCAAACTAAAAGCTTCTGCACAACAAAGAAAACCATCAACAAAACGAAAAGACAACCTAACAATTGGGAGAAGATATTTGCAAACCATACATCTGATAAGGGGTTAATCTCCAAAATATATAAAGAACACATGCATCTCAACAACAAAACTACCAACCCAATTAAAAAATGGGCAAAAGACCTGAACAGACATTTCTCCAAAGAAGATATACAGATGGCCAACAGACACATTAACTATCAGGGAAATGCAAATCAAAACTAGCATGAGATATCACCTCATGCCCGTCAAGGGACGAATGGATAAAGAAGATGTGGTATATATACACAATGGAATACTACTCAGCCATAAGAAACGATGAAATCCAGCCATCTGTGACAACATGGATGGACATTGAGGGAATTATGCAAAGTGAAATAAGTCAGAGGGAGAAGGTCAAATACCACATGATTTCTTTCATTAAGTAGTAGATAAAACAACAATAAACAAACACATGGAGACAGAGATTGCATTGGTGGTTACCAGAGGGGATGGAGGGAGGGAGGAGGGTGAAAGAGATAATTCGGCACATGTGTGTGGTGATGGGTTGTAATTGGTATTTGAGTGGTGAACATGATGTAATCTATGCAGAAATAGAAGTATAAACGATGTACACTTGAAATTTATACAATGTTATAAACCAATGTTACTGCAATAAACAAAAATTAAAAAAAAAAAAGGGTCTATTTGACCCAACACAAGATTTTAATTAATCAAATCATCATAAATTAAGATAATGTACTGTCTTTTTGATGACCAGGAGGCACATGGGTCCATTTTGAAAATATGCCCGTCTGTCTTTGTTCCCCACGGAAAGCTTCTGGTCACTAGGTCTCCAGTGGCTTGCACAAGCCCTAGGTCTATAATAGCTTGGTGCCTCTCCTTCTACTTGGGGTAGAAATAAAAGAGGTCAGAGAGACTTACTGTAGTTTTGGAGACTTGTAATGTCTTCTATGGAGACCATCCATGCATATTGTTCTGGATAGCTCTCTGTGCCTAAGACTACTAGTTACTTTAAGGGTTTGTCGGGAACTGTGAAAGGTCTGATATTTTACCTTACCTGCAAACCAATAAGTTAGCCTACCATGGTCTTACAGATGCTGGCAAAAAACACGAGACCCATGCGTAAGAGACAAAGGACTTAATGACACAACAATAGCAGTGACCAGAGTATCAGCATTTGCACCGGTTCACTAAATCCCACTTCCTACAGGGTGATACACAGTGGGCCAGGTGAGACACAGAGAGTTGCAAGAGCTCAGAGCTTAAGAAACTCAAATCTTTGATAACGGGCAGGAAGTCTGCTGACGTTTGCCTCGGGGGTGTGTGTTATTTTTATTATACTGGGCAGTAAGCAAGCCTGCCCTTTGCTCCAGAGGAGGCCACTATTTCTATTTTCCAAGGCTGACAGTTCTACACACATCCTTGAAAAGATAACCTGGTTTTACTGGGTTTCAAAGATAAACTTGAATGAATCATCATTCAGCTCTTCTGTTTCCTTTATTGAGATTGTGCAAATATGCTCTTTTCTCTGTAAAGTTCACTAACTTTATTCATACATAAGGGATGCTTTTGGTTTTATTTATTAAGTTGAAATTTTCTTATTAGAGAAAATGAGGAAACAATTATGGATTGGATCTGAAGGTATGCTTTTCCAAGAAAAATGTGAAAGATCAGTGCTCATAGAAATTTGCCACAAGGAACTGATAGCAACTTAAATGATTTTAATTTGAATACTGTTTTGTACAAATTTCTTCCATCTTACTTCATCCTCTCTGCTTCCTGTAGCTCTCATATGGGAATGGGGCAGTTTCAGGGATTCACTGAACTCATTTACAACATTAAAATGGTTTTGTCTGTTGTGTTTTTTTAATTGAGGTAAAGTTGACATACAACATTATATTAGTTTCAGGGGTACAATGTAATGATTCAATATTTGTATATATGTTGAAATGATCACAATACGTCCAGTTAACATCCCTCCCCGTACATAGTTACAAATATTTTTCTCTTGTGACGAGGACATGGCGTGTTTCAAGGTGCAGAAGAATCAATGATGATGTCATACTTTTCCATATACAGCTTGATGAATTTGGACATAAGTATACACCCTTGAGACTGTCACAACCATCAGGGCCACAAACATATCCATCACGTCCCAAAGTTTTCGCTCATCTCCTTTTGTACTATTATTCTGTGGTAAGAACACAACATAATATCTACTCTATTAGCAAATGTGACATATGCAATATAGTCTTGTCAGCTGTAGGCACTATGCCGTATCCTAGATCTCCAGAACTTATTTATCTTGATAACTGAAACTTTGTATCCTTTGACCATCAGCTCCCCATTTCTCCATGCCCCCAGCCCTTGGCAACCACGATTCTAACCTCTGCTTATATGAGTTTGACTATTTTAGATTCCACATATAAGCGAGTATTTGTCTTTCTCTGTCTTCTAGGTCCATCCATGTTGTCAAAAATAGCAGCAATTCCTTCTTTTTTCAAGGTTGACTAATATTCCATTTCTTTATCTATTCATCCATCAGTGATGTTTAGGTTACTTCCGTATCTTGGCTATTGTGAATTAGCTGCAATGAACATTAGAGTGCAGGTACTCTCTTTGAGACCCAGATTTCAATTCCTGTGGGTAGATACCAGTAGTGGGATTGCTGGATCATATGCTAGTTTTCATTTTTGGAGGAACATCTATACTGTTTTCCATAATGGCTGTACTAGTTTACATTCCCACAAGGGTTCCTTTTCTCCACATCCTCACCAACATTTGCCATCTTTAGGTTTTTTTGATAATCGCCATCTTAACAGGTGTGAAGTGGTAGCTCATAGTGGTTTTGATTTGCATTCCCTGATGATCAGTGATGCCGAACACCTTTTTGTACACCTGTTGGCCACTTGTATGCCTTCATTGGATAAAGTCTTTTCTGGTCCCTTGCCCATTTTTAAAATTGATTTGTCTTTTTCCTATTGAGTAAACACAAAAAAAGAGAACAAAATTTCCAGGAATTATGGGTTCTTCCCAGTTGATGCAGATGGTTTTGTATTTACAGTGGTACCAAAAGGTCATGTTTCGTGCTTTTTCTTCAGCTTGTTATAAGACCAGCAGTAGCTGCGGCATGGCAGATAATCAGAATCATCTGGGTTTGGAGGTTTACAACATAAATGAGTGGTAAGGAATTTTTTATTATTCCAAGGAAATTATTGAGATCATACTCCATGGAATCTAGTGTTGATAGATGTAGGAGGAAATTAAGGTGAGGATTGGTGATCTGTCATTACTTCTGATCTTGAGGGACAGGTATCTACTGTATGAGTATTTGAATAAAAATATTAGAGATCAGGAATTTGTGTGGGTGAATGTTTACTGAATTATTTACTTTTGAACATCACCATTTGGATTATGTGAACATCTGGGATATGGGAGAAAGTCACTAACGGGGTGGTTGATAATGTCACTATTGATTTAACTTCTAAAGGAGCTATAAACACCAAATGGTCAATGGATTAAGCAAATGAGTAGTCAGAAAACACAGAAATGGTAGGATTTGGGATTTAGTAAACGACTAGGGACCGACTGTCCTGAGAGGGAATGCCAGGACTTGTGTGGTTGAGAGTGACAAGGACAAGAAGAGAATAGAAACACACTCAAAGAAGGAGTTAACAGGATGGAGGAGGAGAAATGATCTGGAGAAGCCTTGAGCTTTGACCTTGAGCTTTCTGTTCTTGATGCAAATCTGCCTGATGACATCCCAGGACATAGGTCAGATCTATCCCCAGAGGATAGAGGGAGGGTGGAAGTACAAAACAGCCAGGATAATTGTCCTAAAATGGCAGGCTTCCTTTATCATTTGACCCAATTTCATGATTTATTTTTGTAGAGTAAGAGGAAAAGAAGGATGACAGTCACGTTTTCACAGAGGAAGCAGCGTGACTGTGGGAACCAGTCCAAACCAAAGCCTGGTTTAAGCATCTTCATCCCTTTGAGGATGTCCAGTGACATATTCAAGAGGCCGGTTACTAGAATCCCATCCCATCCTGGCAATGACGGCTCTCTGGGAGGACACCTTGGACCAGCCCCACCAGGTCTGCTGGCACGAGAGACCACAAGGACTCCAGGTCTGCAGCAGTGCAGGACAACTGGTAAGTCCTTTCAATCTTGCCACAGCGTTGCAAAAACTTGCACCTAGTCACACAGGTGAATCCCTGCCAGGTGTGCTCGCAGGTGGTCTGCACTCCAGGTCTCATGCCCACTCCTGCCGGTCTTCAGATTTGGCAAGGATGATTCCAGGAGCTGACCTGGGAATTCCACAGCTCCACTGCCAACAATTTCTGGTGACTGAGGAAGGCATCAGGAAGGAGGACAGGGCAGTGAAGAGCACAGGAGAGACATTGGTGATAGCACTGATGGCGGACAGACTTGCTAGCGAGGCAGAGAAAGTAAGGGGTCAAGAAGGACGTAATGATAGCAGATGAAACGGAGCAGTCATGTCAGTTAGGTGTTTTAGCAGCGTTCCTAATGTTTTCTTCCTTTGAGCTCTTGATATTTTAAAACATATGAATACTTTTCTTTTATTAAACTCCACTGTATGACATAGAAAATATAGACATCAGTTTCCTTCTGAGGTGAGAGGTTGGGTTTCAGGTGAAGAGAACAAGGAGATCTTCCTTTTTCATGCCATTCGCTCATTTTCCTTTACTATGTACATTATTTATTTGTACTTTAAAATCAGCAGCGAGTTATCAACGTCACGGGATGATTCAGTTTTTCCCCTCACAGTCACAGTAAAACCTACTTAAAGTGGATTATTCTTTTTGTGTAATATTCCAAAATATTATTTCAAAAGCACTTTTATGTCTATGTTCTCAAATTAGATATTTACTTCTAGGTCTCCATTTTTATGTTCTTTGTTGCATGCTAATTCAAAGTTGCACCTAAGGAAATATCAGATTTCCCTCAGTTTTTGGGATCCATATGTGTTGCTAATTTGATCCATGAAGATGGACATGGCAGTTGGGGGATCGTGCAATTATCTTTTTATTTTTTTAATTTTTTGTTTATTACAGTAACATTGGTTTATAACATTGTATAAATTTCAAGTGTACATCATTATACTTCTATTTCTGCATAGATTACATCATGTTCACGACCCAAATACTAATTACAACCCATCACCACACACATGTGCCGGATTATCCCTTTCGCCCTCCTCCCTCCCCCATTCCCCTCTGCTAACCACCAATCCAGTCTCTGTCTCTATGTGTTTGTTTATTGTTGTTATTATCTACTACTTAGTGAAGGAAATCATACGGTATTTGACCTTCTGCTGCTGACTTATTTCGGATCGTGCTATTATCAAAAGACATCTTTTCAGCATCAGGAATCTGACAACAACCCACTGCTTGTTGGGATTTAATTGACTATTTGAGGCATCAAGCTTTCACTGTTGGCACTTCTTTCTCTTTGGAGGGAAAGTACGGCCTTCCCAGTCTTTCCATTACCAAATCACTTTTCTGGGTGGCTGTGCCATGTCAGGAAGGGCTTGGGATGCCGGGAACCAGGATTCATCCTCAGCTTCTGGCTGTCCTGACAAGGCTTCCCTGGCAGAGTCCAGCCTGTGTGTCTAGGTGACACTTGCAGCCATCAGAAAGGAGGTGATAACTCACAAGTGCCAAGTGATTCATCTGGCCCTTGTCTTACAGGGCGTTCCCAAGGGATGAGGTTCAAAATGCCACTTGGTTACCCTTTGAAAGCTCATAGTCATGAGGTGGGTTCTCGGTTTGAGCTCAGAGCAGTGACTGTTCACCGCCAGAGGTGAAGTATTTCAGTATTTTAATTGGAAAGGCTGTGCTCATGCACGTCTATGGATCATCAGTTCCGTGGCATTCCCTGCTGGAACCACCCACACCCCTGTCACGTCTCATCTTTCAAAGCTCCAAACAGGGTTCACACCCCAGCAAGTGGTGGTAATGTAACCACAGCACAGGACTGGGGAAAAAAAGACAACCACCAGGGGTGACACAGTTTCAGGGCTTGGGCCCATTTGCCCCATTTGGATGAGTTGGTAACACCAACACTTAGTGTGTAAACTGGAGGATTGTCCAAGACCATGGACCTCAGAACGACACAGGCTCAGAAGTCACCTTGGACAACAAAGGACAGTGTGGGGTCATTCACTGGCCAGGATTATGGTCCCTTATACTGGAAAAGTAGAGCTCACCAGGGGTCCATCAGGCCAAGCCAGGGAGGAGCCTGGGGGCCATCTAGGGAATTTCTGCCCTAAAGGGAATTGCATAAGGCAGGCAGGGGTGCTGAAAATCCTAGTTCACAGGGAGCAGTCATGTTTATGGAACGAGGCCCAGCAGTAGCCTTAAAAGCTGCGTCACAAATCTTTCCTCCTGGATACAGAACAAGCAGGAAAAGGAATTCAGAGTCCTGGACAAGGATCATAGTAGGATTCAAATCCAGTTCAAGGGTGAACATGGAGCCCCTAGAGGGGCCTCAGGAGGGAAAGTCCTGCCTGCCTTTAGTCCATTTGCAAATGACCTTCCTTGGGCCTTGTCCTCTCCACGTGTACGTTTTGATCTTTTTACATTGTTTTCCCCAATTAGAGCTGATGCAATTTCAGAGATTTAACTAGAAAACTACAAGTTCCTAAAATTTGCTCAAAAGAAATCTCAACAAGAGAAGCAGAAAACGTTCCCTGTTCCTCCAGAATGTAGAAAGGCAGCCCCTGCCCATGGGACGACATGGTCCTGGGTAGTGCTGTTTTAAAGACACCCACATTTCAGTGGTTGTTGCTTTGCCTGTGAAAGTACCTTCAACATTTAAATCCCAAGAGAAAGGGTGGGGGCCGTGTCTGTTCCTGGAGGAGCTGAATGATACTGAAATGAACTGGTCTTCGGAGTTAGGGGGACTTGGGAATGTCCCCATTAGCCAGGGAAGGGGCTGGCTATTCTCCCTTCTCCCACATACAATAAGCTGGCGACGCAGAAGAGTTCTTGATTCAAGGAGAAATGTGAGATTCTGTGTCTCACTTACATGCCTACAGAAAGCGACAGAACCACACCACAACTCCCAGGCTGTGAAGGGAACAGGATTTTAATATAATATTCATATATGGCATTTATTATTTACAACAAATAATTATTGTCCCTTCCCAATGGGTGAATAGGTGCTGGGGTAGAGATATCAGGGAGCTGGGGTGGGGTCATCTCCTCTCTCTTGGGCTTCAAGGGACCCCAGCGATCAGATTACAATGCTCCCCTTCCCATCATGTGTGAGGAGCTAGCCTGGTGCATCACAAGCCTCCCAGCTGTGTCCCTGCTGCTGAAGATGGGGTTGTGATTGGCCACTGGTATGGGGCTCGGTGTTGGGGCCTGGGGACTGAGTAGAAGAGTAGGGTTATCTTGGGGGCCCTCCCTCAGAATCATGGCCTCCACCCTGTCCCCACTGCCCTAGGTGCTCCAGAGTCTGTGCTCAGTGCTGTCAGCCACCAGTACCCCATTTATCCCTGTCACGTGAGCGATCATTTAGTATCACCTATTTCACAGAGGAGGAAACAGTCTCAGGAAGCTGAAGAGAGTCACCCTAGTCACAGGACTGCTCAGTAGTGGAGCTGGGATCCCAGTGCCAGCTGTCCAACTCCCAAAGGCCACGCTTAACCCAAAGCTTTACAGAACCCCTAGGAGTCAGTCACCCCGGCCCAGACACTCACTCACCCCTGACCTTGATGATGGCCGGAACTTCTTGGCCTTGAGTATTCTGCTGGCTAACTAGGTCTGGAACTCCAGCTGGCAGGACAGGCTGTAGCTACAGGACAGAGAGTCACCTGTGAGCCTACCAGGACCTACACGTCAGGTGTCCCCCTGGTGCCTGCCCAGCAGAAGGAGTCTGGGTGTCCCAGAGGTCAACATGCAATAAGGCCTGGGGCTCACCGGAGGACCACGGAGACAGGCTCTGTGGACTGGCCAACAGAGAGAGTCCACCCCTGCCCTCACCCAACTCCGGCCCGGCCTCACCTATCATTCTCGTTGAGCAGCTCCATGTCCTGGAACTAGGCCCCAAATCGCTCCTCAGGCTCTAGGTTGTAATTCTTTGCAGCCACCTGGAGCAGCAGGATCTCCCTCATGACTGGGTATTCCTGGGACCAGAGGGAAGGAGAAGATGCAGACAGGGCCTGAGTAGGGGATATTGCATGGGCCTTGTGGGGTGTGAGGAGTGGGGCAGGGGATCAGTCCTGGGAACCCTCCTTCCCTCCAGTTCCATCCAGGTTCTACCTGTTCGCAGAATGGGAATAATCAGCGCCTCCTCCAGGATTATTTCCATGATACCATCCTCCCCTCAACTCACCTGCCAATTGGATGGGTCTCCCACTTCTCTGTTATCAAACACTTCCTCTCAATGTAAGATACAGGGGCTGGAGCCAGGGACTGTTCTGCCCAGAGGGTCTCTGAATTCCTCCTCCTTCCCCTCCCCTGCAGGGATGCTGCAACTGTTCACTTCAGTCCTCTTCTCAAGGTTGATCTCCTTCCCCTGGGAGGCAGACAGGCAGAGTCCATCAGACAGAGCCCCCTAGCCTGACTAGACCCCTAGGCCCACCCCTTCTCATGTTGCACTACTGCCAGGTCCCCAGAGGGGGCCGCGCATGCAGAGAAAACAGGACTTGGACCTAGGCCAGGCTCTGGGCTCCAGAGAAGGAGGACATGGGGGTGAGGTTGAGGGACGTGGCAGCACAACCCACTCTGATGACAGACTTTTAGGGTGAGGCCTCAGGCAGACGGGACTGCTCAGCCACTAATGTGCTGCCTGACTTGGAGGGGCCCGACTTCTCTCTCCCTCCATGGGCAGCACGAGAGTGAGAGGCTGAGTCCAGCTCAGATAAAACCTCATGCAGCTGTGTCATCAGGCAGCTCTGAGCTTCCCCAGCCTGGGGAACTGGAATGGGTGTCTCAGGTGGAGCCTCTGTTCACTCATCCCTAAGATGGGCCTGATGCCCCAGCTCCCAGGGGCGGCTGCGAGTCTCTCATGAGAGATGTGTAAAGTGCTGAGAGCTCAGAGCTCAGTTCCAGGGTCCCGCATCCCAAGGGTCAGGATTCTGGTCCTCCCTGTCTGGTCCTCAGGTTCACCCACCTCGAGATTATCACCCATCAGCAGGTGCAGCATCAGCAGGTCACCGAGGAAATTGTGAAGATTGGGAATGACAGCCTGTGACACCAGGGTGCGGGTGGGATTAGTCCTTTATCTCAAGTCTGCCCCCGGCAGACCTTCTTCTGAAAAGTCCTCACCCTCAGCCTCCTGGCCCACCCCAAGTTTCCCACGGGGAGCAGCCTAGGACCCTTAGCAGCCTCCCCTCAATTCCTCCTCCCTTCACACCCAAGAACACCACACTCCTCCTCCTCACCTCCCAGGGCCGGCTTCTGGCAAATCACAAGGTGTGCGGTCCCTGGCCCTCCCCACAACAAACCCATCCTGCACCAGCTCTTCAAGGCCCTTCTCCTGGTCACTTCTATTTTGGGATTCAGGCACTGCGGCAGCAAGAGGAAGGGCCCTCCTCTCTTGATGTGAGGCCTCCAGCTGGGAGGACAGAGCCCCTACCCCTCAGGCACACTCACCTGCTGCTGCTGCTTCTGCTGCACTCTCTGAGGGATGATCTCCGGGGGAGCAAACGTGGAGGCCCCCTCCTGCCAGGGTCAAGGACAGCGTCAGCAGGCCATACTCCCTTCACCCCATTTCTCTCCAGCACCACTGGCCTCCAACCCTGGACATCTGACTCTAAGCAACTGGTACCAATGCCACTACATCCTCCAAGGTTTTGTGACTCTAGAACAAGTCTAACTCCAACTCTCACTGTGGGTGTGAGCTTGGGTTTGTGGCCGGACCTCCCCAAGCCTGTTTCCTCATCTGGAAGGTGTGAGAACTCCAGCTACTTCACAGGTTCTCCTGAGGACTCAGTGTCACATGACTGTCATCATTGTGCTCACCCTCACCCCTCCAGGTGGAGCAGGCAGAAAGCTCCCACATTCCTTTCCTCCCCCTTATCTCATCACCACCCTGTGAAGCCTGCACCACACAGTCACCATCCCTCCCTTTTCTGATGAGGAGACAGAGGCCCAAACAGGTACAGTGAGTTGCTCAGGGACCCATAGAAGAGAGGCTGCTTACCCCTCCCAGCCAGAGGGTCTGTTCCAACACCCTCCCCTAACCCCCAGCCCCACCACAGACAAGAGTCCTGTCCTCTGAGCTCTCAAAGCTTGGCCCTGGGCCGAGCCGTGGATGGAGAGGACAGGGTGTCTTTGGAGTCTTGTTGAGTGGTTCCTGCCTGCCTCAGTCCCATGGAGTTTCTGGACCCAGGCTGGGACAGAGGCCGTGCCAAAGCCTTCTCCTCCCCAAGGAACCCCCCACGACATTCCCCTGCACTGAACTCTTTCTTTATCCACTCAGGAACTGAACACCCAAGGTGCCACCTCTGATCCACAGGGAAGCGGGTGACAGCACTCTTTGCTTCCTCGTTTACATGAAGCTCCTAACGTCCTTTCAGCAGCATCCACTAAGAATCCATCAGTTGCCTAGATGCTTCTCATAAACCACCGGGGGCATATGTCACTGACAACCAGGCACTCAGGTGAGACTCCTGTGGTTGACTCTAGTGACTGCTTTATGGGTTCGGGGGTGAGTCCCAGAATGCACACACATTTGTCTCTGGTCCAGCCATTCAGACCCAAAGATGAGCAGCCTGTTTGTCCACCTGGGCCATGAGAATCCTCTGCCATGCCCGTCCCTGTGGCAGGCAGGGTTCCCTCCCCTTGGAGACATGGTGAAGACAGAAGGAACAGCAGGGGCCTCCCTTCCCGAGGAGAGGTTTAGGCTGAGGGCTAAATGCACCCCAATCACCCAACATCCTGGAAGAAGCTACATCCAGCAAGATGGACATGCATGGAAGCCAGAGACCTGCTGATGGCACCAGCTCAGCATCTCCTCCTGGAACAGCCCAGTCAACACCACTGTGTCCCATGACCAGGGCTTCCTGTCCAAAAATGTCACCCCACTGGCCAATGGGCCTAACAAATCCCTCTGCTTGTTAACCTGGACAAGATAGACGGGAATGTTTCCGAGAAAGTTCAAGTGAGAAACTGTCAAACTCACAGCCTGCCCAGGCCCCCTGACCCTCTCCCCCCTCCTCTCTTTCCAGACCCCCAGCCTCCACTCTACCTTGGTCATCAGTTCTCTGCTCAAGGACTCGTCTTGGTTATAGAGCTCCTTCAGTTTTTCAGAGCTCTCCCTGAGAGGAGGGGAAAGAGGGAAGGATAAATTTAGGGATAATGTGAGGGGTCTGAGTGCAAATCCCTTTTCTTTGACAACCCAAGAGATTCAACCTGCCTGGAGGAGTGTTCTCACTGGGCTCCTCTGAGTGCTAAGGTCTGATGGGACTTGGAGGCGGCTCTCCTGTTGGTCAGTGGGGTCTCCACTCCCCAGCTCTACAGAGCAGCTCTGTTTTGACCACTTTGAGTTTCAGCTGGGCATAGACTTCTGTTGCTATAAACACTTGGAAATCTCCAATGTGGCTCAACCCAGTACGTAACATTTAGGGAAACTGAGTCCTGAAGCAGAACTGGTGCACTAAGGACACCAGAAGTCTTAGAGACAACACACCGAGATCCAGATCATGTCCCCAGCATTTGCTGCCTCCCAGGAGATCCCAGCTGACTGAGGTGCCAATGGCAGACATACAGGAGATCCCACATCCATCTTGGTCCTCCTATGGAGAGGGGCCTACCCACCAGGAAACCTCCCCCATGTGTTCTTCAGGTGGCTTGTGGAGGTTTTCTGCAGAACAGAGATGACAGTGCGGGTTGAGGAGAAGTTCTTCAGGAGCTCACACTCTTGGGGAAGGGAAGAGAGTGAGGTGTGACATGGGGTTCTGGAGCCCCACTTGATCTAGCTTCAGTCCCCTTCTATTTAAATCTCCCCTCCTGGATGAGACTGATGCTCAGGGAGCCCCAGAAGGACACATTTAGGACCCAAAGAGTAACACTCACAGGGAGGAGGATTTTAGCTCAACCCAGGGAAGGAGCCAGGTAGGAAGTGAGCATCCTCCCACTGGGACCTGGAGTCAAGGTCAGCGGGCCCCTGGTAGGAAGGGCCTAGGGACTTGCAGGGGCTTAGACCACACACTTCAATGCTGGGAGCTGATAAAGGTGGAGAGGCAGTTCCCAAATCTCCAGAGAGGTGCTCCACAGGGCCTCCCACAGCACACCTGGGCCACCTGGATCCAGTGCTCCACCACCCTCGCCCTGTCCTGGGCCGTCATGCTCAGATCCCCGAGGCAGGCGGTGATGACGAGGCTGGCCACCCTTCTGGAGTGCTCGACAGTGGCCTGGATGGTGGGTACCAGGTGCTCATTGTCGGGCTTGTTCTTCATGCCCCAGGTGGAGCCCAGGCACTGAGAGGGAACAACCTTCCAGAAGAGTTCCTGGGGAACAGTGGGAGTGTCACTTGGCTCTGCCACACCCCAGTTCTGTGTCCATAGCACCCAAAGCCCCACACAAGAATCACAGTTTAGAGCTGGAGCTCAGGAAGCTCAGGATGTGGTCTGAGCCTTATGAGAGTCCCTGGGTTTTCTTCTCTGTCCACCGAGGGTACCCAGCACAGGATGACCCAGGACCCAATACTGGCAGGGAAGGGAGAGGGGCATTTGCACCCAGCCTGTCCTGGCTAACTCCAAGCTCCAGACGGTGGCTCAACTCGGCTCATGCCAAGGGGGCATATTCCACCACCCTGATCAGCCCTCTGGTTTCACTGCCCATTCTGATGTACATTCCCCCATGGCAGTTACAACCACGGGCCTTTTCTGTCTCCCATGTAGGAAATATACATCAGGTGTCTAACAATTCCTGAGGCTGTTGAGCCTCTTGAGCAGAGGGTTGGGCCAGCGTGGACCTGGCTGCACACAGTGAGTTCCCCTCCGCCACTGATGGGCTAGACCCTGTCCAGCTTTCCATCTCTTCTACCTTATGGAGCCGGCACAGCCACTCTGTGAAGGTCCTCTTAATGTCCACCGCTATGATCTGGAGGTGGACAGTAGAGGCTTGGGGGTTCAGAAAGTTGCCCAGGCCGTATGGTTGACAAGGCGTGGAGCCGGGATTTGGGCCCAGATCATAGGAGTCCAGATCAGGTCTGGGGCAACGATGGCAGAAGGAAGGCCTGCTCCACTCCGCCCTGAGAGCCCAGCTGCTCATCGCATCCATCACGGTCAACTGTTCCATGACCAGCTTAGAAGGGAAGGCCGTGAGGTTGGGCTTCTTCTCACAGCTCCTTAACAGCCACAGTTGGAGATGGACTTCCCACTAGAAATGATGGTCCAATTGACTCCAGCTCAGCAACTCCCACTCCTGCTGGAGCCGATGTTGGCCCTTGCTCCAGCTCCAACACTGCTGATGGAGGGGACGCTGGCTCCAATGCTAGAAGGGGTGATGTCAACGGAGCTGTAGCCAGCTCTACCTCCACCACTGCCCACTGCTCTACTTCTGCCACTGGCTGGAGCTGTGCAGCTGGCGCTGCAGTGGAATAAAGAGAAAGATTCACCCACATAGCTGACTTTCCATGTGTCCTTCTAAACACAGGAAATATCCCACTTCCCTTCCATGGAGCCAGCCTGCAGTCTCCTTTGCACTCTTGCTCTGCCTCAGTGGCCTCCGGAAGCTCACACCGGGCAAGAGTAAGAGGGTCACGGCAGCTCAGCTCCAAACCAGGCAAGGAGACTTGCGTGTACATCCACTTTAGCTTGAAAAGGGGACAGCCCCAGTCTGATCCTGCCCTAGTTCTGGTCCAACCTCGTCATCTCAAGGTCCTGAGTGTGGAGACCCTCTGCTCCTTCTCTCATCTCGGAGCAGCACTGGATGGTCTTTTGTGGCCTGGTGCACCTGTCTCTTCTCTAGTGAGTTGGTGGAGTTGAAACCATTGGGCAGCTCCTCAACGACTTCCTGACTGGAGTTCTGCAAAGACTGCTCGGAAGATGGGCCAGAAGGAATCAGGGGCTGCCTGCACACTGCCACTGGGGTCGACCACCAAGAGAAAATCTGCTCCTCAGTTCAGGCACAGAGGGACATCCCTGCAAAGAACTGTGGTCAGAGAGGGAAGGAGATGAAACCTCTATGGCTCGGTAGCATAAGAGTAGAGGAGCTCACCTTCTCATGCTGCCAGCCATGACCTGGGCTATGAACATGACAGACCCACCATGCTTCTGACACCTAACAACAAGCTTCTGCCTGGGAATGACCTGTCCCTCATGCCCTGCCTTCTTCCCTCCACACAAACACACACAGACACACACACACACACACACGACGAGGGGCAAGGGGTGTGCGGCTGATCAGGTGAGATCACAGTTGTGTTGTGGCCTGCACTAGCCTTTCCTGGGCTGCCCTGTGTTACTCTTCACTGCCTTCTGCCAGACGCCCAGAGGTGTCTGGGATGAGGACTGAGCCAACGTTGGCAAAAACCAAAAGATTCCCTTTCTGGGCTTTTTTGAACCCAGATCCTCCAAAAGTTGGGATACAACGACAAAACATTTTTGCCTGTTGACTGTCTCCAGTCAAGTGAGCTGGATGGGGGGCTGTGGGTGCCTGGTTACTAGAGTTCTAAGATCTGTTGAAGTCTATGACCAAGGAAGTGAGGTCATTTTTCAAGATTCTTTTACCTGGGCCCCTTCCCTCAATCAGACTTGTCCAGAACTGCCCCCTGCGCCTGGGCTGCTCACCCTCCTCCCACATGTCATTTCCTGAACTGTACACAAGGAGCCTACACAGCCCTAGCCACAGCTCCCTGGAAACCTAAGTCGGGTCCTAGCTTTGAGGAGAGAGAGGTGAATGCAGACCTCCTTTTTCTTACCAGTTCTTCATCCTGAGAAAGTCCCTGTGCCTCTCAGATCCTCCCCAGTCTCCAAACCTGCACCATGAGGATCAGGCTAGAATCTACATCCTAGGGATGTCACCCGGTGTATATGACATAATATCTATTACCCTTGTGGGCTGGTGTCACATGTACCTAAGGCACAAACTTAGAGATGGAAGAACAACAAGAAGGGGTGACAGGTAACACAGAACACCACTCAAAGCAGGCCTGGGTTCTAGCAATGTGATATTGGAACTGTCGCTTCCAACTTGGCCTCATTTTCAGGTCATCATCATGAGGGGGTTGAAACTAATGGAAATTTGGATACTGCCATCCTGCGGCATAAAACCATTCAATTGTTTCCTGTTTAATGGAAAATGAGACCCAAGTGCCTTGTCTTGGCCTATGAGATGGGCAACCTCCACAGTGGTACTCAGTAAGCCCTACCCATGGTATAGCCATCCCAGTGGAACCACTAAGTAGTTCGTAACTGGCTTCTTAACATAATAACAGCCAGAGTGATGGGATGTCTTGTCTAAATTTTAACTAAAAATGTCTCTCACTTCCTCTTAATACCTCTTTCATGTTCCATCTCTCTCTCTCTCTCACTCTGTCGAATCCCTGTAACTGAGGAATCAAATACCAGTGTGTGGGGCTGCCCAATGTGGAGCCCTATAGAGGAGAGAAGCACGGGAGTACCCAGGCTAACAAGATAAAGAAACTCAGGCTCTCAGTCCAAACTGAACTCTGAAGGCTGAGAGAGAACTTGTAGGCCAGTCCTCCCCCAGTTGAGCCTCAGTTGCAGGCCTCACAAGGTGGTGATGAGGTAAGAGGGAGGAAAGGAATGTGGGAGATTTCTGCCTGCTCCACCTGGAGGGGTGAGGGCGAGCACAATGATGACAGTCATGTGACACTGAGTCCTCAGGGGAACCTGTGAGGTAGCTGGAGTTCTAAAACCTTCCAGATGAGGAAACAGGCTTGGGGAGGCCAGACCGAAAGCCCAAGCTCACACTCAGAGTGAGAGTTGGAGTTAAGCTTGTTCTAGAATCACACCTTGGAGGATGGAGTGGCATTGGAACCAGTTGACTCGAGTCAGACGTCCAGGGTCGGAGGCCAGTGGTGCAGAGAGAAATGGGGTGAGGAGAGGATGGCGCGCTGATATTGTCCTTGACCTGGCAGGAGGGGTCCTCGACGTTTGCCCCCCCGCAAATCATCCCCCAGAGAGTGCAGGAGAAGCAGCAGCAGCAGCAGGTGAGTGTGCCTGAGGGGTAAGGGCTCTGCCCTCCCAGCTGGAGGCCTCAAATCAAGACAGGAGGGCCCTTCCTCTTGCTGCCACAGTGCCTGAATCCCCCAGTAGAAGTGACCAGGAGGAGAGCCTGTGAGATCTGGTGTAGGATGGGTGTGTTGTGGGGAGGGCCAGGGACCGCATACCCTGCGATTTGCCAGAAGCCGGCTCTGGGAGGTGAGGAGGAGGAGTGTGGTGTTCTTGGGGTGTGAAGGAAGGAGGAATTGAAGGGAGGCTGCTAAGGGTCCTAGGCTGCTCCCTGTGGGAACCCTGGGGTGCGCCAGGAGGCTGAGGGTGAGGACTTTTCAGGGGAGGGTCTGCAGGGGGCAGACTTGAGAGCAAGGGCTCATCCCACCCACAGCCCGATGTCACAGAGTGTCATCCCCTATTTGGCACTTTCCTCGGTGACCTGCTGATGGTCTACTTGGTGATGGGTGATTATCTCGAGGTGGGTGATCCTGAGGACCAGGCAGGAAGGACCAGAATCCTGAGCCTTGGGAATCGGGAGCCCCCGAAGTGAGCTCTGAGCTCCCAGCACTTGGGACATCTCTCCTGAGAGCCTCGCAGCCACCCCTGGGAGCTGGGGCATCAGGCCCATCTTAGGGATGAGTGAACAGAGGCTCCACCTGAGACACCCATTCCAGTTCCCCAGGCTGGGGAATCTCAGAGCTGCCTGATGGCACAGCTGCATGAGGTTTTATCTGAGCTGGACTCAGCCTCTCCCTCTCATGCTGCCCATGGAGGGAGAGAGAAGTCGGGCCCCTCCAAGTCAGGCAGCACATAAGTGGCTGAGCAGTCCCTTCTGCCTGAGGCCTCAGCCTCCAAGTCTGTCATCAGAGAGGGTTGTGCTGCCAGGTCCCTCAGCCTCACCACCATGTCCTCCTTCTCTGGAACCCAGATCCCGCCCTAGGTCCAAGTCCTGTTTTCTCTGCATGCGCGGCCCCCTCTGGGGACCTGGCAGTAGTGCAACATGAGAAGGGGTGGGCCTAGGGGTCTAGTCAGGCTAGGGGGCTCTGTCTGATGGACTCTGCCTGTCTGCCTCCCAGGGGAAGGAGATCAACCTTGAGAAGAGGACTGAGGTGAGCAGCTGTGGCACTCCCTGCAGGGGAGGGGAAGGAGGAGGAATTCAGAGACCCTCTGGGCAGAACAGTCCCTGGCTCCAGCCCCTGTATCTTACATTGAGTGGAAGAGTTTGATAACAGAGAAGTGGGAGACCCATCCAATTGGCAGGTGAGTTGAGGGGAGGATGGCATCAAGGAAAACTTCCTGGAGGAGGCGCTGATTATTCCCATTCTGAGAACAGGTAGAGTCTGGATGGAACTGGAGGGAAGGAGGGTTCCCAGGACTGGTCCCCTGCCCCACTCTTCACATTCCACAAGGCCCCTGCAGCATCCCCCACACAGACCCTGTCTGCATCCTCTGCTTCTCTCTGGTCCCAGGAATACCCAGTCATGAGCGAGATCCTGCTGCTTCAGGTGGCTGCAAAGAATTACAACCTAGAGACTGAGGAGCGATATGGGGCCTGGTTCCAGGACATGGAGCTGCTCAATGAGAATGACAGGTGAGGCCGGGCAGGAGTTGGGTGAGGGCAGGGGTGGACTCTCGCTGTTGACCAGTCCAGAAAACCTGTCTCCATGGACCCCCACTCAGCCCCAGGCTTTATCGTGTGGCCACATCTGGGACACTCAGACTCCAGCTGCTGGGCAGGCAGTCGGAGGACACCTGAGGTGTACGTCCTGGTAGGCTCACAAGTGCCTCTCTCTCCTGGAGCTACAGCCTGTCCTGCCAGCCAGAGCCCTAGACCCATATAGACTGCAGAATACTCAAGGTCTAGAAGAACCCGCCATCATCAAGTTCAGGTGTGAGTGAGTGTCTGGGCCGGGGTGACTCACTCATAGGTGTTCAGTAAAGCTTCGGGCTAAGCGTGCCCTTGGGGAGTCGGACAGCTGGCACTGGGATCCCAACTCCACTACTGACCTGTCCTGTGACTGGGGTGACTCTCTTCAGCTTCCTGAGACTCCGTTTCCTCCTCTGTGAAGTAGGTGATACTAAATGTTCGCTCACGTGGCAGGGACAAATGGGGTATTGGTGGCTGACAGCACTGAGCACAGGGTCTGGAATACCCAGGGCAGTGGGGACAGGGTGGGGGTCCATGATTCTGAGGCAGACCCCCAAAGATAACCCAACTCTTCTACTCAACCCCCAGGCCCCAACACCGAGCCCCGTACCAGTGGCTGATCACAGCACCATCCTCAGCAGTGGGGACACAGCTGGGATGCTTGCAAGGCACTGGGCCATCTCCTCCCACCTGAAGGGAAGGGGAGAATTGTAAGCTGATCCCTGGGGTCCCCTGAAGCCCAAGAGAGAAGGAACGACCCCACCCCAGCTCCCTGACATCTCTACCCCAGCACCTATTCACCCATTGGGGAGGGACAGTAGTTATTTGTTGTCAATAATAAATGCCATATTTGAATATTATATTAAAGTCCTGTGCCCTTTACAGCCTGGGAGTTGTGGTGTGGTTTTGTCGCTTTTTGTAGGCATGTAAGTGAGACACAGTGTCTCATATTTCTCCTTGAATCAAAAACTCTTCTGGGTCGTCAGCTTATTGTATGTGGGAGAAGGGAGAACGGCCAGCCCCTTCCCTGGCTAGTGGGGACACTCTCAAGTCCCCCTAATTCCGAAGACCATTTCATTTCAGTATTATTCAGCTCCTCCAGGGGCAGACGCGTCGCTCCCGTCGTTCTCTTGGGATTTAAATGTTGAAGGTACTTTCACAGGCAAAGCAACAACCACTGAAATGTGAGTGTTTTTAAAACAGCACTACCCAGGACCAATTCGTGCCACAGGCAGGGGCTGCCTTTCTACATTCTGGAGGAACAGAGAACGTTTTCTGCTTCTCTTGTTGAGGTTTATTTTGAGAGAATTTTAGGAACCTGTAGTTTTCTAGTTAAATCTCTGGAATTGCATCAGCTCTAAGTGGAGAAAACAATGTAAAAAGATCAAAACGTGCACGTGGAGAGGACAAGGCCCGAGGAAGCTCACTTGCAAATGGACTAAAAGCAGGAAGGACCTCCCTCCTGAGGCCCCTCTAGGGGCTCCGTGTTCACCCCTGACCTAGCTTTGAATCCTCCTGGGAGCCTTGTCCAGGACTCTGAATTCCTTTTCCTGCTTGTTTTGTATCCATGAGGAAAGATTTGTGATGCAACTTTTAAGGCTACTGCTGGGCCTCATTCCATAAACATGACTGCTCCCTGTGAACTAGGATTTTCAGCACCCCTGCCTGCCTTATGCAATTCCCTTTAGGGCAGAAATTCCCCAGAAGGCCCCAAGCCTCCTCCCTCGCTTGGCCTGATGGACCCCGGATGAGCTCTTCTTTGCCAGTATAAGGGACCATAATCCTGGCTAGTGAGTGACCCCACACTGTCCCTTGCTGTCCAAGGTGACTTCTGAGCCCGTGTCATTCTGAGGTCCATGGTCTTGGACAATCCTCCAGTTTACACACTAAGCGTTAGTGTTACCAACTCGTCCAAATGGGGCAATTGGGCCCGAACACTTAAAGTATGTCTCCCCTGGGTGGTTGTGTTTTTTTCCCCCAGTCCTGTGCTGTGGTTACATTACCACCACTTGCTGGGGTATGAACCCTGTTTGGAGCTTTGAAAGATGAGGCATGACAGGGGTGTGGGGGGCTACAGTAGGGAATACCACGGAAGTGATCATCCATGGACATGCATGAGTACAGCCTTACCAATTAAAATACTGAAATGCTTGCCATCTGGTGGTGAACAGACATTGCTCTGAGCTCGCACTTAAAACCCACCCCATGACTAGGAGCTTTCAAAGGGTTACCAAGTGGCATTTTGAACCTCATCCCTTGGGAACACCCTGTAAGACAAGGGGCAGATGAATCGCTTGACACTTGTGAGTTATCCCCTCCTTTCTGATGGGTGCAAGTGTCACCCAGACACACAGGCTGCACTCTGCCAGGGAAACCTTGTCAGGACAGCCAGAAGCTGAGGATGAATCCTGGTTCCCGGCATCCCAAGCCCTTCCTGACATGGCACAGCCACCCAGGAAAGTGATTTGGTAATGGAAAGACTGGGAAGGCCGTACTTTCTCTCCAAAGAGAAAGAGAAGTGCCAACAGTGAAAGCTTGATGCCTCAAATAGACAATTAAATCCCAACAAGCAGTGGGTTCTAGTCAGATCCCTGATGCTGAAAAGATCTCTTGATAATAGCACGATCCCCCAACTGCCATGTCCATCTTCATGAATCACATTTCCAACACATGGATCTAAAAAACTGAGGGAAATCTGGTATTTCCTTAGATGCAACTATGAATTAGCATGCAGAAGGGAACATAAAAATGGAGACCTAGAAGTAAATATCTAATTTGAGAACATAGACACAAAAGTGCTTTTGAAATAATATTTTGGAATCTATTGGAATATTATACAAAAAGAATAATCTACTTTATATTTGCAAACCATACGTCTGATAAGGGCTTAATCTCCAAAATATATAAAGAACTCATGCATCTCAACAACAAAAAACTACCAACCCAATTAATAAATGGGCAAAAGACCTAAACAGACATTTCTCCAAAGAAGATATACAGATGGCCAACAGACACATGAAAAGATGTTCAAAATCAATAACTATCAGGGAAATGCAAATCAAAACTACAATGAGAGAACACCTCATGCCCGTCAGAATGGCTATAATTAAGAAGACAAGAAACATGTGTTGTAAAGGATGTGGAGAGAAGGGAACTCTCATACACTGCTCGTGGGAGTGCAAACTGGTGCAGCCACTATGGAAAACAGTATGGAGATTCCTCAAAAAATCAAGGATAGAACTACCATATGATCCAGCTATTCCACTGCTGGGTATTTATCCAAAGATCTTGAAAACACCAATGCGTAAAGATACATGCACCCCTGTGTTCATTGCAGCGTTATTCACAATAGCCAAGACTTGGAAGCAACTTAAGTGCCCATCAAGGGACGAATGGATAAAGAAGATGTGGTATATATACACAATGGAATACTACTCAGCCATAAGAAACGATGAAATCCAGCCATTTGTGACAACATGGATGGACATTGAGGGTATTATGTAAAGTGAAATAAGTCAGAGGGAGAAGGTCAAATACTGTATGATTTCCTTCATTAAGTAATAGATAGTAACAACAATAAGCAAACATATAGAGACGGAGATCAGATTGGTGGTTGCTGAGGGGGTGAGGGAGGAGGATGAGGGTGATGGTTCGGCACATGTGTGTGGTGATGGGTTCTAATTGGTATTTGGGTGGTGAACATTATGTAATCTATGCAGAAATAGAAGTATAATGATGTACACCTGAAATTTATACAATGATACTGCAATAAACAAAAAAATTAAAAAAAAAAAAGAATCCACTTTTAGTAGGTTTTACTGTGACTGTGAGGGGAAAAACTGAATCATCCCGTGACATTGATAACTCGCTGCTGACTTTAAAGTATAAATAAATAATGTACATAGTAAAGGAAAAGGAGAGAACAGCATGAAAAAGGAAGATCTTTCTCTCCTCACCTGAAACTCAACATCTCACCTCAGAAAGAAACTGTTGTCTATATTTTCTATGTCTCGAAGCAGAGTTTAAAAAAAGAAAAGTATTGGTATATTTTAAAATTTCAAGATCTCAAAGCAAGGAAACATTAGGGACGCTGCCAAGAGACCTCACTGAAGTGCGTGCTCCATTTCATCTGCTGTCAGGACGGACTTCTTGGCCCCTCACTTTCTCTGCCTCACTAGCAAGTCTGTCCGCCATCATTGCTATCACCAGTCTCGCTCCTGTGCTCTTCACTGCCCTTTCCTCCTTCGTGATACCTCCACAGTGGAGCTGTGGAATGCACAGATCAGTTCCTGGAATCATCTCTGCCAAATCTGAAGACCAGCAGGAGTGGGAATGGGACCTGGAATGCAGACCACCTGCGAGCACAGCTGGCAGGGATTCACCTGTGTGACTAGGTGCATGTTTTTGCAACGTTTTCACAAGATTGAAAGGACTTACGAGTCGTCCTGCACTGCTGCAGGCCTGGAGTCCTTGCTGTCTCTTGGGCCAGCAGATCTGGTGGGGCTGGTCCAAGTTGTCTTCTCAGAGACCATTCATTGCCAGGATGGGATGGGATTCTAGTAACTGGCCTCTTGAATATGTCACTGGACATCCTCAAAAGAATGGAGATGGTTAAACCAGGGTTTGGTTTGGACTGGTTCCCACAGTTACACTGCTTCCTCTATGAAGACATGCCTATCATCCTTCTTTTCCTCTTACCCTATAAAAACAAATCATGAAATTGGGTCAAATGATAAAGGAAGCCTACCTTTTTAGGACAATTATCCTGGCTGTTTTGTACTTCCACCCTCCCCCTACCCACTGGGGCTAGATCTGACCTGTGTCCCGGGATGACATCAGGCAGATTTGCATCAAAAACAGAAAGCTCAAGGTCAAAACTCAAGGCTCCTCCAGATCATTTCCGCCCCTCCATCCTGTTAACACGCCCTCCTTGTTTGAGTGTGTTTCTATTCTCTTCTTGTCCTTGTCACTCTCAACCTCACAAATCCTGGCACTCTCTTTCAGGAGACTCAGTCCCCAGTTCTTTACTAAATCCCAAATCCTACGATTTCTGTGTTTTCTGACTACTCATTTGCTTAATCGATTGATCACTTAGTGTTCATAGAAGTTAAATCAATAGTGATATTATCAACCACCCCTTTTTAGTGACTTACTCCCATATCCCAGACGTTCACATAATCCAAATTGTTATTTTCAAAAGTAAATAATTCAGAAGACATATTCACCCACCACAAATTCCTGGTCTCTAATATTTTTATTCAAACAATCATTCAGTAGATACCTGTCCATCAAGATCAGTAGAAATGCCAGATCACCAATCCTCACCTTAATCTCCTCCTACACCTATCAATCCTGGATTCCATGGACTATGATCACAATAATTTCCTTGGAATAATAAAAAATTCCATACCACTCATTTATTTTGTAAACCTCCAAACCCAGGTGATCCCGATTATCTGCCATGCCGCAACTACTGCTGGTCTTATAACAAGCTGAAGAAAAAACACGAAACATGATCTTTTGGTACCACTGTAAATACAAAGCCATCTGCATTAACTGGGAAGCACCCATAATGCCTGGAAATTTTGTTCTTTTTTTGTGTTGGCTCAAAAACAAAAAGACAAATCAATTTAAAAAATGGGCAAGGGACCAGAGTAAACTTTTTCCAGTGAAGACATACAGGTGGCAAATAGGTGTATGAAAGGTGTTCGGCATCACTAATCAGGGAATACAAATCAAAACCACAATGACCTATCACTTCACACCTGTTAAGATGGCGATTATCAAAAAATACTAAAGATGGTAAATGTTGGTGAGGATGTGGAGAAAAGGGACCCTTGTGTGAATGTAAACTAGTACAGCCATTATGGAAAACAGTATGGAGGTTCCTCCAAAAATGAAAACTAGCATATGATCCAGCAATCCCACTTCTGGTATACACCCACAGGAATTGAAGTCAGGATCTCAAAGAGATACCTGCCCTCTAATATTCATTGCAGCTAATTCACAATAGCCAAGATATGGAAGTAACCTAAACGTCACTGATGGAGGAATGGATAAAGAAATGGAATATTCAGGGCCGACCCCGTGGCTCAGCGGTGAAGTGTGCACGCTCCGCTGCTGGCGGCCCAGGTTCTGATCCCAGGAGCACCCGGACGTACTGCTTCTCCGGCCATGCTGAGGCCACATCCCACATACAGCAACTAGAAGTATGTGCAGCTATAACATACAACTATCTACTGGGGCTTTGGGGGGAAAAATAAATAAATAAAAGTCTTTAGAAATGGAATATTCGTCAACCTTGAAAAAAGAAGGAATTGCTGCTATTTTTGACAACATCAATGCACCTAGAAAACATTGTGCTAAGTGAAATAAGGCAGACAGAGAAAGACAAATATTCACTTATTTGTGGAATCTAAAATAGTCTAACTCAAACAAGCAGAGGTTAGAATGGTGGTTGCCAGGGGCTTGGGGTATGGAGAAATGGGGAGTTGATGTTCAAAGATACAAAGTTTCAGTTATCAAGATAAATAAGTTCTGGAAATCTAGGATACAGCAGAGTGCCTACAGCTAACAAGACTGTATTGCATACATTACATTTGCTATCAGAGTAGATATTAAGAGTTCTTACCAGAGAATAATAGTAATAAAGGAGGTGAGAGAAAACTTTGGGTGGTGATGGATATGTCTGTGGCCTTGATGGTGGTGACAGTCTCAAGGGTGTATACATATGTCCAAATTCATCAAGCTGTATATGGAAAAGTATGACATCATCGTTGATTCTTCTGCACCTTGAAATATGTCATGTCCCCATCACAAAAGAAAATATTTGTAACTCTATATGGGGACGGATGTTAACTGGACTTATTGTGGTGATCATTTCAACATATATACAAACATTGAATTATCATGTTGTACCGCTGAAATTAATTTAATGTTGTCAACTTTATCTCAATAAAAAAACCACAACAGACAAAACCATTTGAATATTGTAAATGAGTTCAGTTAATCTCTGAAACTGCCCCATTCCCATATGGGAATTACAGGAAGCAGAGAGGATGAAGTAAGATGGAAAAAAGTTGTACGAAACAGTATTCAAATTAAAATCATTTAAGTTGTTATCAGCTCCTTGTGGCAAAGTTCTGTGAGTACCGATCTTCTTTCACATTTTTCCTGGAAAAACATACTTTCACATCCAACCCATAATAGTTTCATCATTTTCTCTAATAAGAAAATTTCAACTTAATAAAACCAAAAGCATTCCTTATATGTGAATAAAGTTAGTGAACTTTACAGAGAAAAGAGCATATTTGCACAACCTCAATAAAGGAAACAGAAGAACTGAATGATGATCAAGTCTCATTCAAGCTTATCTTTGAAAGCCAGTAAAACCAGGTTATCTTGTCAAGGATGTGTGTAAGGAGCTGTCAGCCTTGGAAGATAGAAATATTGGCCTCCTCTGAGGCCATTATTTCTTACTGCCCAGTATAATAAAAATAACACCCCTCCCCGGGGCAAAGGTCAGTAGACTTCCTGCCTGTTATCAAAGATTTGAGTTCCTTAAGCTCTGAGTTCTTGCAACCCTCTGCATGTCACCTGGTCCACTGTGTATCACCCTGTAGGAAGTGGGGTTTCGTGAACCGCTGCAAATGCTGATACTCTGGCCACTGCTATTGCTGTGTCATTAAGTCCTTTGTCTCTGACGCATGGGTCTTGTGACTTTTGCCAGCATCTGTAAGACCATGGTAGGCTAACTTATTGGTTTGCAGGTAAGGTAAAACATCGGATCTTTCACAGTTCCTGACAAGCCCTTAAAATAACTAGTAGTCTTAGGAACAGAGAGCTATCCAGAACAATATGCATGGATGGTCTTCACAGAAGACTTCACGCAACCAAAACTTTAATAAGTCTCTCTGACCTCTTTTATTTCTACCTCAAGTAGAAGGAGAGGCACCAAGCTATTACAGACCTAGGGCTTGTGCAAGACACTGGAGACCTAGTGACCAGAAACTTCCCATGGGGAGCAAAGACAGAGAAGCATATTTCCGAAATGGACCCATGTTCCTCCCGGTCATCAAAAAGACAGTACATTATCTTAATTTATGATGATTTTATTCATTAAAATCTTGTGATGGGCCAAAGATACACTAATAAGAGGAGTGAGGCACATGGCAGTTCTAAGCAGATTAACACACTTGGTGAATATCAAACTCTGAACTAACTTTAGTGTTCTAATCCATTAAAAGGTACAACAAATTTAATTAGATGGATTAAATTGATATTTAATGGTATGCCTGATTATCACTCTAAAATAATGTACAAGAAGCTCATGTAAATAACTATAATTGGTCTTACTTTAAAACATGATACTCAAGACTGTTTGAGATAAGCTGGAGAGAAGGAAGGGGAAAAATAGATAAAAGTTACCTGCTCTGAAGCCACTCTCAAGACCTCTGGATCTACATGTAACCCAGGAGATCGAGGAAGATGGCTGTGCCCCTAGATCCTCCTGCACTGTGGTTCTCAGGGATGTCACGGGGCTGAAGCAGCTTCCTGAATCGTGTTTACACGTCCATGTGTACAATATCCCTGACCATGGGGATGAACCATCATTCAATCATCCCTTACACCCCTCTAATGAACAATTAGATTTCAAAATCATTGTATTATTACATGATAATTTGTTCCTCAAACCTGTAGGATGCCGAGCTAAAAGAAAATTAAATTTCAATGGCTTCTTTTCTTTGAAGGACCAAGATGTTCTTTCACACTTGGAATCCAGATTAGAGGAGAAATCCATCAAATCAATGGAAACAACGTAAGAAATGGACAGAAGGATATTTCATTAATATAGTTTGCATGTGGCAAAAATAGAGTTATATTTGAAAAAATTAGAATTTTTTGAAATTTTATAGATATTAAAGACTTTGTTCTGCTTATACTCCCTTGGTTTACCAAATCACACTCAATCTTTAATGGGCATTTCTAGCATTCAGTGCTAGTAACAACAGCTTTTTGTTTGTTTGTTTTTTTATTTTTTAATAATTTCATTTATTTATTTTTACCCCCAAAACCCCAGTAGATTGTTGTATGTCATAGCTGCACATCCTTCTAGTTGCTGTATGTGCGACACGGCCTCAGCATGGCCAGAGAAGCAGTGCGTCGGTGCGCGCCCGGGATCCGAACCTGGGCCGCCAGCAGCGGAGCGAACGCACTTAACAGATAAGCCACAGGGCCACCCCAACAACAGCTTTTTTAAATTCTTATTTTTCCCAGGTCAAAGACCAAGGGCAGAGGTCGTAGAGAGGTCAAGTCTAATCTACCTACGTATGTGGCAGCTTTAACTACGGATGTTCAAGCCAGACATTGCCAGCAGAACCACGTCTCTTCATCCATAGGTGGTTTTTACTAGTAATCACAGAGACTTGAAGATATCAAAGGAAATTCTTTGTTAAGAACCAAACTTATAGATTCCTATCTTGGGTTCATTACTTTGAATTTTTCACCCAAATCACATATATCGGTTGGACCATGTTCAACATCTTTAGAAGATGCAGCCTACAGCTTAAGAGAAACAGATACAACACCAATATCTTATCCTCTCTGAAGCCCAACTGAGAGCCCCTGGAGTCAGAAGTTTTGAAGACAAGAAAAAGTCATCCTTCTTCTGAACAAAGAGAGTAGAGGCTATTAAAACATTCAACTTTAAATTGTTAACATGAATTGTTAGAATGTGATGGAGCAAGCATAATACCTTGAAGTTTCATGATTTTTCTCCAGATTACAGAGATGGATGACCTTGAAATCCAGTTTCCCCATAAATGTCTTGATTCAGAGATAAAACTAATTTCCCTATAAAATAATTCTCATAAAATTGTTAAAAATATATCATAGTCTCTGACTAAAAGGAAACAAAGCAAATCGAGCAGTTGAATAGCAGTGTAATAAATTCCATACGAGGATCTTACTGCCGCATTATGTATAATAGTGAAACTGGAAATAACCCCATCTCTATCAAAGAAGAAATAATCAGATCATGGTATCCTGTTCTTTGGAGTAGCTTTAAAACTTCTTAAGAGATAAGTTAGAGTGACGTACACTGATAAGGAGAGACGTCTATGATATATGGTTTGGGAAACAGCAAATTGCAAAACGATGTAGTTATGTAATTTATTTATATTAAAAAAAACTTTATGTGTATTTATAAATTCATAGAAAATGTCCAGAAGAATAAGCTGCAACCTCTGAATAGTTCCTTCCGAGTAGAGGAGTGAGTTTGCAGGGAAGGGGATGGAAGGGGAAAGTTTCACTTTACTCTACATAGATCTGTGTAATTTGACTTTTTTTTACAGTATGTATTTCTTTCATAATTAGAAAAATGAGTGATGTGACCGTTTGGTGCAGGCCAACAGTATTATGTTCACCAGTCTCTGTACTATATGTTACTGCACAGCATGGACTGTAGGAGAAAGCCCAGAGGAACAATGAAGACAAAGAAGACATAACACCTGCAAAAAGTCAGTGGAATATTTCTACATGACAAAACTTCCAAGTGAGTGATGGTCAGTATCTTCCACTGCTCCAGCTCTCACAATAAACCTAGAATCTGCCCAGGGTAGGACGGACGAACACGCCATGCTAGTCCACTCCCCGCCCAGGGCCTGTTTGTGCAGGGTGACTGCCATCAAGCAGACAATGGACTCAGGATGGGGCATGTGCCTTTGGGGAGGCTGGCAGAGAGGGACAAAGTGGAACACCAGCTAAGTGCACACACCTGAGAGGCGTAGTTCCAGGTGGAGACTCAAAATGCACCAAGAAACTATGTGAAGGAAGCTACTCGATCTCTCTGAGCCTCAGTGTCCCCCCTGTAAAATGGGGATCACAGGCCTACTTCACAGAGCTGTTGGGGAAATTAGATAAAAGTGCCTGTGACAATAAAAGGGACACTCCATCAAGAAGACATATCACTTATAAATATATATGCACCCAACATAGGAGCACCAATGTACATAAAACAACTATTAACAAACCTAAAAGGAGAAATCAACAACAACACAATAATAGTAGGGGATCTTAACACCCCACTTACAGCAATGGATAGATCATCCAGACAAAAAGTTAATAAAGAAATATTAGACTTAAATGAAAAACTGGACGAGATGGACCTAGTAGACATATACAGAGCACTCCACCCAAAAACAGCTGACTACACATTCTTCTCAAGCACGCATGGAACATTCTCTAGGATAGACCATATGTTGGGAAACAAAGCAAGCCTCAATAAATTTAAGAAGATTGAAATCATAACAAGCATCTTTTCAGACCATAAGGCTATGAAACTGGAAATGAACCAGGAAAAAAAAACTGGGAAAGTGACAAAAATGTGGAGATTAAACAACATGCTACTGAACAACCAATGGATCATTGATGAAATTAAAGGAGAAATCAAAAACTATCTGGAAACAAACGAAAATGATAACATGCCATATCAAACCATATGGGACGCAGCAAAAGCGGTCCTGAGAGGGAAACTCATAGCGATACAAGCCCACCTTAACAAACAAGAAAAAGCCCTAATAGGCAACCTTAAATTACACCTAACAGAACTAGAAAAAGAAGAACAAACAAAGCCCAAAGCCAGCAGAAGGAGAGAAATAATAAAAATCAGAGCAGAAATAAATGATATTGAGACCAAAAAAACAGTAGAAAGGATTAATGAAACAAAGAGTTGGTTCTTCGAGAAGATAAACAAAATAGACAAACCCTTAGCCAGGCTAACTAAGAAAAAAAGAGAAAAGGCTCAAGTAAATAAAATTAGAAATGAAAGAGGAGAAATTACAACGGATACCATGGAAATACAGAGGATTATAAGAGAATACTATGAGAAATTATATGCCAACAAATTGGACAATCTAGAAGAAATGGATAAATTCTTAGACTTATACAACCTCCCAAAATTGAACCAAGAAGAAATGGAGAATCTGAATAGACCAATCACAAGTAAAGAGATTGAAATAGTAATCAAAAATCTCCCAAAAAATAAAAGTCCAGGACCAGATGGCTTCTCCAGTGAATTTTACCAAACATTCAAAGAAGATTTAATACCCATCCTCCTCAAACTATTCCAAAAAATAGAGGAAGATGGAACACTTCCTGAATCATTCTATGAGGCCAACATCACCCTGATACCGAAACCAGACAAAGACAATACAAAGAAAGAAAATTACAGGCCAATATCGCTGATGAACATTGATGCAAAAATCCTCAACAAAATATTGGCAAACTGAATACAACAATATATTAAAAAGATCATACACCATGATCAAGTGGGATTTATACCAGAGACGCAGGGATGGTTCAACATCCGCAAATCAATCAACGTGATACATCACATCAACAAAACAAAGAATAAAAACCACATGATCGTCTCAATAGACGCAGAGAAGGCATTTGACAAGATACAACATCCATTTATGATAAAAACTCTCAATAAAATGGGAATAGAAGGAAAGTACCTCAACATAATAAAGGCCATATATGACAAACCCACAGCTAACATCATACTCAACGGGGAAAGACTGAAAGCCATTCCTCTGAGAACAGGAACGAGGCAGGGCTGCCCACTCTCACCACTCCTGTTCAACATAGTACTGGAGGTTTTGGCCAGAGCAATTAGGCAAGAAAAAGGAATAAAAGGAATCCAAATAGGTAACGAAGAAGTGAAACTCTCACTATTTGCAGATGACATGATTGTATATATAGAAAACCCTAAAGAATCTGTTGGAAAACTGTTAGAAACAATCAACAACTACAGCAAAGTTGCAGGGTACAAAATCAATCTACAAAAATCAGTTGCATTTCTATATGCTAATAATGAACTAACAGAAAGAGAGCTCAAAAAGATAATACCATTTACAATTGCATCAAAAAGAATAAAATACCTAGGAATAAATCTTACCAAGGAGGTGAAGGACCTATACAATGAGAACTACAAGACATTATTGAGGGAAATCTACGATGACATAAAGAAATGGAAAGATATCCCATGCACGTGGATTGGAAGAATAAACATAGTTAAAATGTCTATATTACCTAAAGCAATCTACAGATTCAATGCAATCCCAATCAGAATCCCAATGACATTCTTCACAGAAATAGAAAAAAGAATACTAAAATTTATATGGGGCAACAAAAGACCCCGAATAGCTAAAGAAATCCTAAAGAAAAAGAACAAAGCAGGAGGCATCACAATTCCTGACTTCAAAACATACTACAAAGCAATAGTAATCAAAACAGCATGGTACTGGTACAGAAACAGACACACAGATCAATGGAACAGAATTGAAAGCCCAGAAATAAAACCACACATATACGGACAGCTAATTTTCGACAAAGGTGCTAAGGACATGCAATGGAGAAAGGAAAGTCTCTTCAATAAATGGTGTTGGGAAAACTGGACAGCCACATGCAAAAGAATGAAAGTGGACCATGTGCTATCGCCATTCACAAAAATTAACTCAAAATGGATCAAAGACCTGAAGGTGAGACCTGAAACTATAAAACTCATAGAAGAAAATATAGGCAACACACTATTTGACATTGGGTTTAAAGGAATCTTTTCGGATGACATGCCTACCCAGACTAGGGAAACTAAAGAAAAAATAAACAAGTGGGACTTTATCAGACTAAAGAGCTTTTATAAGACAAATGAAATCAGAATCAAGATGAACAAACAACCAACCAGCTGGGAGAGAATATTTGCAAAACATACATCTGACAAGGGGTTGATCTCCATAATATATAAAGAACTCACACAATTGAACAACAAAAAAACAAACAACCCAATCAAAAAATGGGCAGAGGAAATGAACAGACACTTCTCCAAGGAAGATATACAGATGGCCAATAGGCACATGAAAAGATGCTCAACATCACTAATCATCAGGGAAATGCAAATCAAAACAACACTAAGATACCACCTCACGCCCGTTAGAATGGCTATAATCACCAAGACAAAAAACAACAAATGTTGGAGAGGATGTGGAGAAAGAGGAACCCTCATACACAGCTGGTGGGAATGCAAATTGGTGCAGCCTCTATGGAAAACGGTATGGAGATTCCTCAAAGAATTAAAAATAGAGATGCCCTATGATCCAGCCATCCCACTACTGGGAATCTATCCAACGCACCTGAAATCAACAATCCAAAGAGGCTTATGCACCCCTATGTTCATTGCAGCATTATTCACCATAGCCAAGAAGTGGAAGCAACCTAAGTGTCCCTCGACTGACGATTGGATTAAGAAAATGTGGTATATATATACAATGGAATACTACTCAGCCATAAAAAAAGACAAAATCGTCCCATTTGCAACAACATGGATGGGCCTGGAGCGTATTATGTTAAGTGAAATAAGCCAGAAAGAGAAAGACAAACACTGTATGATCTCACTCATATGTGGAATATAAACCAACACATGGACAGAGAAAACTGGACTGTGGTTACCCGGGAAGTGGGGGTGGGGGGTGGGCACAAGGGGTGAAGGGAGTCATATATGGGGTGATGGACAAACAAAAATGTACAACCCAAAATTTCACAATGTTAGAAACCATTAAAATATAAATAAAAATCAAAAAAAAAAAAAGTGCCTGTGACAGCGAGTGTCCACGTTATTAACAAAGTCATATCTGATTTAAGAATAATCGATGAAAAGAATAATGTTGATGAGACCAAAGACAAGATGCCCAGCTTCGTAAGCAGCCCCAGCAGCATGAGAATGAGAGAAGCTCCGAGTAAGCAGGGTTCTTCACAGCTCCACTGGCGAGGACGAACATGGGTTACAACAGGATAAGTGGCTGTTGTACAGTGACTCGTGTAGGGAGGGTGGGTCCCTAAAGACACTGTGAAATCCAGTTACACACAGTGACTCCTAGCAAACAACTACAAAGCAATCAACGCAGCAGTTAGGAATGAGAAGGAGGTGAGCAGAGGAGGGTCAGAGCCACAAAATCTGATGGAAGACACTAAACAACGACTACCGCCCAGCTCTCTCAACAGCTGCTGTGGTTGCGCCAGGAGATCAAATGTCTGAGACAGCCATTGTGGGGACTGCTGGGACCACAGTGGTCACTGCAGCCACACCCCAACAGCAGTGCATCGGAGCACAAAGACCCCTAGACTTTCCTCTCCATTAATTCTTGTTTCAAGATGAGGAATATCCTCATGTTACAATGTCTCCTTCCAACACTTGTGGACGAGTGTCATCAGAACCCCCTGAAGAGGTCACAGGCCAGAGTAGGATGGAACACTGGGGGCTGGGGGATTGGCGCTGGACCTGACCACCCCGACTATCACCTGAGCCTATTGAACACTAGAGAAGTACCTGAGGATGTGGTCTAGCAAGACTTCCCCGTCAAGCCACATTCAGAGACACTACAGAGTTTCTCATTCACTCTTTATAAAAATGTTAAAGAATTCATGTGTCATTAATTAATAAAGAGGCAAATTCTTGACAAAGTGACAGGGTCCAGTTTCCATGACCAGATTTTCCAGTTGTTTGATAATATCCCACATTCAGGTATCAGAAATGTAACCTATTGGGATGTGTAATATAAACAAGGACTTTTTCTCATTTAGATCAACGACCAGATTTTTAAGGACGACATAAGAATCATGAGAGCTGCTAATCATTCCTCCACAGGTTTCAATAAGACTTTTAAGTTAATTTACCAATCTCAGGAAAAGAGAATATAGCAATTCAAGTTTTTTTTTCTGCATTCAAGCTTACAGTGCAGCCAAGAGAATGAGCAGAAAAAAATTAAGAGGAAGGTCTTGCTTGCATTTCATCTTTTGCAAATAAGCAGGATACTTTATGCTCTGTTCCTTTCACTACTCTAATCAATTTTTAAAGAATACGGTACATCTGACTATCCCTGGGCGTGTTTATCCAGGAACATTACCGGAATCCAAAGCAGAGATGTTAAAGCTGACGGGTTTCAAATGCTGCCCAAGTGCTGTCTACCATGAACATGCCTCTCCCAAAGCTGGACCACCGATCTCTTCCTGAGGGATCAGAGTCACCACCCAGGTCCCTAAGAGACTGGCCACTCAGGCCTGAGCTGACATTAGGCTATCAATCTAAAGGGCAAAATGCTTAAGCTATTCTCATCTTAAGGATGCTGTTTCGGAGGCCTCTGCACTGGAATGGGTTAGTGAAAATGGCCTACTAGATACTTGCCTGGGAATTGGGTTCTTCTCCTCTGCCTTTAGCGGATCCTGGGGAAACCACTGATTAGCCTCATAGATGCCTCAACTTCCACATCTGCGAAAAAGGCAAGCAACAACCAATGTTACCACCCTGCAAAGCTCTTAAGTTGTGCTTCCAAGAGGGGCCACAAGGGCGAATGTCTCCCAAAAGCTGATGAAATGATGGCACTTTGGCTAGAGAAGGCAGAGGGCAGCAGGCAAAGTGGAAAGTTTCTGGGATGTCAAACCAGTTCCTTCCCATAAGCAGTTTGGAGAAGCACCTGGCCCTGGACTAGGTAGGAGGCTGTGGAACGACCCACAGGCATGCAGGTGGGAGGAGGAATCAAGCAACGGAGGGAGGCGGTGGGGAAGAGGCGAGAGTCTGGCTTCAGCTTTGGACAAAAGCAGTTGCACGCTGCAGGCCCTCGGCTGCCCATGAAGCCGCCACACCCTCCTAACTCCCTGATACCTCTCGTCCCGTCACATCCCTCTGCTACTCAGTCCACGTGGAGCGGGTGCAGGACCAGAGTCCTGAGTCAATGGCGGTTTGGCCCTCGGCAGAGCCTTCACCGCCCTGCTCCTCCTCCCAGGGCTAGGCACCACCCCGTGCCCCGAGCATCCTGGGAGTTGTAGTCCTGCAGTCCTGCAAGTTCCCAGCCAGGAATGGTTAAGAGACAAATGCTCCCAGCATGCACAGCTAGGGGACCCAACTCCCTACTGTCCCTCCACCCATGGCCCACGCCCCTCTGCTTCTACACCCCACCTTCTACCCCGCCTCTTCTCTATACCACGCCAACTGTCCATGCCCTGCGCATCCCCCAGAGTATGTGCAGTGTGGTTGGGCTGCATCTTTGAGGCCAGTACTCAGGTGGGAGTGGGGCTCACCTGCCTGGTTGTTGCTGAGGATGCTTGCAGCCCTGGTGGAAGCTCCCTGGCCAGTATTTGAAATGTAAATTCAATATCTAAAATGGAAATACTGGGTGCATGGGATCCTGGATTTTGCCTTTTAAGGCCCCCTGTCCTACCATCCCCTCCATTCCTCCAGCCTGCCATGATCCTCCCTCAGGACCCCGTGGTCAGGGTCGCTGCAGAGAGCCTCCCCTTGGAACCCACCCACCAGAAGGGCCCATACTCATCATAAAAACTCAAAGCCATGCCACTTGCCAAATTGAGGCATAAATGGAACAACCCAGGCAGGCCACGCAAGGGTGAGGGCATTAATAGATAATTGGGAGTATTAAAATCCATCTGATGATGTCATGAGTGAACGTGTTCCACTTTCAAACAAAACATTGCTGTTATTCTGAGATATTGAGTTAGTACCTTTGTACAAATATGCAGGATTTAAAATATTTATTGATGTATAACGCATACAGAAATATATGCAGAAGTCATCCATATAAACCTCAAAGAATTATTACAAAGTGAACACACTCGTGTGACCAAGAACTAGCACCAGCTTCACTCAGGCCCCAACAATCCCTTTCTCCCTCCTTCCTCCCCAAAGGTAACTGACATCTTACCAGCGAACACTGTTTATCGAGTTTGTCTTCTTATACAAGTGTTTTATTACAGAACAATTTAAACAATATACAAAATAAACAAAATAGCACAGAAGGCCAGTCACCCAGCTTCAACAACTACTAATCGTTTGCCATTTTTGTTTCATCCACACTCCATCCCATTCCACCTCATTTTATTATTCTTTTAGTCCTTTGTGTGTGGCGGTGGGGTAAGAGGTACACACACTGAAAGGCACAAATCTCAACCGTACAGTTTTGGCAAATAAACATGCCCATATAACCTTCACCCCTTTAAGAATAGGATAGTTCCATCACCCCCAGAAAACCCCTTCCTGTTCCTTCCTAGGAAATTTTTCCTTCCCCCGAGGCAACTCCTGTTCTGGTTTTTTCACCTTAGGTTCATCTTGGCTGAAATCATGCCACGTGTATTGTTTTCTGTTCAGCTTGCTTCCCTTGGTATGAGGTTGATGAGACTCACCCAGCATGTGTGTGTCAGCGTTTGCTCCTCGGCACGGCTGTGGGCGTTCTGCTCTGTGGATGCCCCGCAGTGCACTCATCTTCCTCCTGGGGATGTGCAGGTCATCTCCTGTGAACATTCTTGTACAAATCCTTTTCGTATGCTATTTAATTCTTTTATTAGCATTTAAGAGGCACACCTTTGCATTTTTTAGTGGTTGGTCCAGATTACAATATGCATCTTTAACAGATCACAGCCTACCTAGACTTAATAATGCACCAGTTTAATCAATGTAAAATACGGAAGACTTGCTACAGAACGGGTCCATTTACCTCTGTCTGTCCTTTGTGCTATTGTTGTCATAAATTTTACATCTTCCCATGTTATAAATCCCACAATACAGTGTTATAATTTTTGTTTTAAATAGTCATAGGTCTTTTAAAGAAATTAACAGAAAAAAGTAAAGTATTTGGAGGCAGATGATTTGAGGCTCTGCAAATGTACTGTTTCTTCTTTAAGTTTCACCCACAGTTTTTGCATTCATCAGCCTTACCCACAATAATTATTACTGTGGTGTTCTAGTGGCGATTTTCTATTTCATGCTATCCAGCCGCATTTATTATTTGGAATTCTGGGAGGAAGTTTCCCTCCCTCCCTCTCTCTTCCTTCTTCCTTTCTTTCTCTCTTTCTTTTTTACTCCTCTTTCTTTCTTCCTTTCTTATTTAATCTATTTTATGTCAGTATAGACTCATGGATATTTATTTGATTCTCTGTGTAATGATCCAATGCTACCATTATTTATTATGTTGCTCACAGTTATCCAGCTTGAGCCATTGGGAAGTCTTTCTGATTGATTCCTTTTGACACACCTCATCATTTTCTGTGTTTTATTTAAATCACTTTCCTACTTTCTGGCACTACAAGATGATCCAGGCTCATCTTTTATTTTCCATGTCCAGCCCTGGAATTAGCCATTTCTCCAAGAAAACCTGGTTCTTTTTATTGGAGAATGATATTTAGAAACCAAGATCTGGGAGCTATGTGTGCTCATTGATACTAGGATGTCACTGCTTCTAGACCCTCTCAGCAGAGTTTGGAAATGTATGTATGAATATAAACTCAAGTAGACACATCTATCTATCAATCTACCAACCTATCAATCTATCCATCTATCTGGATAGATATATTAGAAGAGACATGGTTTCATACTGATACTTCCAACTCCTATCCAGCACCACAGAGTTTATTCTAGCATTCTCCTTTTGTTTATTTTTAACTTCTTTCACCAACAGTGAGAAACTTCACTCCAGTTAGCTACAATATATTTACTAATGTGTCAACTAGTTTCAGAATTGCTAACCCATACCCTTATGAAAAAAAATTTACCACCTAGATTACAGTGTCCAGTACTTTTGTTTTACAGTATCCCATCAACATACTGTTTTCCAAAGTAACTTAGGTCAGGACCTTTCATCCCCACGCCTTCTGTGTGGTTATGTCACATGCTTGTAATACAGTGAGATTCATTTGTCACTGCATTCCATATGTGTTCCCCAGCATCCTGATTGATTTTTAAAATGTGCAGAGTAAAATTCACTCCTTGTGGTGTACACTTCTATGGGTTTTGACAACTTTATGGTCGTGTATCCACCTCCACAGTACCATACAGAGCTGTTTTTTTCACCCCCCAAAATTCTCTCATACTGTCCGTTTGTAGTCAACCCCTTCCCCCATTCCATCCCTTGGCAACCACTGATCATTTTCCATCTCTGTAATTCTGACTTTTCTAGAACGTCATATAAATGAAATCATATACTGCATAGCCTTTTGAATTGGGCTTCCTTCACTTAGAGAAATGCAACCAAGATTCATCCATGTTGTTGTGTAAATCAAGAGTTTATCCTTTTTATTGCCAAGTAGTATTCTAATGTCCCAATGCACCACAGTTTCTTTCCCCATTCACCTGATGAAGGACATTTAGTTTATTTCTAGCTTGTGGCAATTGTGAATAAAATGGCTATGAAGATTCACACAAAGATTTTTCTTTAAACATTAGTTTTCAATTTTCTTCAGTAAATCCCTAGGAGTGGGATATCTGAGTCATATAATAAGTGTATGTTTAACTTCATAAGAACCTGTTAAACCGTTTTCCTAATGCAACTATCATGTTGCATTCCCAGTTCTAGTTGCTCCTTGTCCTCACCAGCATTTGGTATTTGCAATTTTATTTTTTATTTTAGCCATCTACTAGGTGTGTGGAATACTATTGTGGCTTCAGCCTCCTCTTTGAAAGTGAGATCTGCTAAATATAGAATCCTGTGTTGACTTTTGGGTTTTCTTTCTGCACTTGAAAGATGTCGTTTTGTTGTTGAGTTGTCTCTTTTGTTTTTGATAATATATCATCCATCATTCACATTATTTCTCCCTGTATGTAGTCTTCCCCTGTATATATGGATTTCCCTGACTGCTTTCAAGATTTTTGTTTTATCTTTGGATTTTAGCAGCTTGACGATCATGTGTCCAGGTGTGGTTTAATTTGTATTTTATTTTGTGGGTTTCCTGACTTTCTTGCATCTAAAATTTTAGATTTTCAACCAAATTTTGGAAATTTTATGCTATTACTTATTGATTTGCCTTTCTGCCTCATTTAATTTTTCTGTCTCTCTCCTCTCTGCTGGGAACTCAATCATCTCACAGGTAAGGTTCTCTTCATTTTTCTTCAAAATTTTTACATTCTTTTGTTCAGACTGGAAAATTTATATTGCTCTATCTTCATGTTTCTTCTACTGTCTCTAATGTACATGTAAACTCAAAAGTATTTTTTTTATTTCATCTTCCTATTTGGTTCTTTTTTGTAATTTCCACTTCTCTGCTGAGTTTCCACATCTGTTCATTCATTATGAGAATATTTTTCTTTACCACCATGATCATCTTTATAATAGCTACTTTCTTATCCTTGTCTGCTAATTGCAACACCTTGGGGAGAGTTTCTACTGCCGGCTTTTGGTCATATATGGATTACATTTTCCTATCTCTTCAAATCTCATGATTTTTTAAACTGTCTACTGGAAACCATGAATGATAGTTATAGAGACTCTGGATTCTATTGCATTCCTTTGAAGAGTGCTGTTATTTTTCTAACAGGGAGTTAACATGACTAGACTGAAACTTCAATCTTCTCTCCTTTACAGTGGGCATAGCTGAAATCCTCGATCAGTTCTTTCATCTACCAATTGCTGTTTTTACACTAGGCTCTCTGTGGCCTACACTGCATGTGTGTTGTTCAAAGATCTGCCCATTGGGTGTGTGTGTGGGGGAGACTTACATATATATTTTGAGATTTTCCTCTTTGTGTCTCCCTCCCTTCCAGATTTTCTCCCCTAACTTTCCAGCTACTCTGTCTGTCCCAAAATATATCCTCTAACATTACAAGTAAGACTGTAGTTTTTCCCCTATGTGGGCCATGTACAGATTTTGGAATGCTTTGAGGCAAAAGAATCAAGCTTGCAAATATCTCCTGGTGCAATTCCCATCATTTAAGGGAAGACCCCCTCACATTTCTGGTTGCTTTTGTAAGAGATTTATACATACACACATATACACATTTATTTTATGTGTACTACATATAAATACGTGATTCTATATAAATATACATAATACTTTATGCAGATTTTATCATTGTTATCTGTTAGAGCATTAGTTCAACAAGCTACTCCACCATTCCTGGAAGCCAGACCTCGGTTTTGTTTCTTTTTTGTATTTTATATAAATGGAATTAAAAAATGTATAGCCTTTTGAATATAATTTCTTTTATGCAGCCTTATGGTTAGGATATTTATCCATGCTATTGCATGTAGCTACTGTTTGTTCATTTGTTGAAAATAATTAATTTTTTTAAATGGTCATAAAATATGCATAACATAAAACTGACCATTTTAACCATTTTTAAGTGTACAGTTCAGTGACATTCAGTGCATTCACATTATTGTGTAGCCATAACTTCCAACCATCCACAGAACTATTTTCACATTTCACTGAAACTCTGTGCCCATTAAGCAACAACTCCCTGTTATCTCTCCCTCTTGCCCCTGGGAACCACCATTCTCCTTTCTATTCCTATGAATTTGAGTACTCTAAGTACCTTATATGAGTGGAATCATACAGTATTTTTCCTTTTGTGGATGGCTTTATTTCACTTAGCATAAAGTCCTCAAGGTTCATCCATGTCATAGCATGTGTTAGAATTTCTTCCTTTTTAAGGGTGAATGGTATTCCACTGTCTGCACACACCACTTTTTTTTTGTCAATTCATCCGTTGATGGACACCTGGCTTTCTTCCAGCTTCTGGTTATTTTGAATAATGCTGTTAAGAACATGGGTGTACATATATGTCTATACCTCTGCATTCAATTCTTTTGGGTGTATGTCCACAAATGGTGTTCTGAGATTCATTTTTTCACACGTGGGAGGGTTCCCCACACCTCCAAAAAGCAATTCTTGGAATGCCAGC
Source organism: Diceros bicornis minor (assembly GCF_020826845.1). Taxonomy (NCBI): domain Eukaryota; kingdom Metazoa; phylum Chordata; class Mammalia; order Perissodactyla; family Rhinocerotidae; genus Diceros; species Diceros bicornis. The sequence goes on along the minus strand of NW_026691132.1, from coordinate 68,692 downwards.
TGGTTGTCAGATAATTCAACTCAATTTGATGCTGTCAACCCAGAGATTCCCCAGGTTGAGGACTCAGTCCTATAAGACTGCACTCCCACTCAACCTCACCTCAACTTCAGATGCCAGTTAGAAGCCCAGGCTGTTACTTGTACTTCTGACTGACTGGCTATAAACCAGAGGTTCCCACAACCTCCTCATTGGGTTTGATTAATTTGCTAGAGTGGCTCACAAAACTCAGAGAAACGTTTACTAGATCACCAGTTTAATATAAAAGGATATAACTCAAGAACAGCCGATGGAAGTGGTGCACAGGGAAAGGTATGTGAGAAGGGGCACAGAGCTTTCATGCCATCTCCAGGTTCACCACTGTCCAGGCACTCCTTGTCATTGCCAACCTGGAAGCTCTCTGAATCTCCTTCTATTGGGATTTTTATGGAAGCTCCCTCATATAGGCATGATCAATTACTAACTCAGTTTCCGGCCCCTCTCCCCCCTCTGGAGGATAAGGGGTAGGGCTAAAAATATCAAGCTTCTAATCAGGGCTTGGTCTTTCTGGTGACCATCCAGGAGCCATCCAGGAGCCTAACCAGAGTTGCCTCAATAAAACAAAAGATTCTCCTAGTGTTCATATCACTTAGGAAATTACAAGGGGTCTTTCTCTGTGGCTTAGCAGTTAAGTGCGCATGCTCCGCTGCTGCCAGCCCAGGTTCGGATCCCGGGCGCGCACCGACGCACCGCTTGTCTGGCCATGCTGAGGCCACATCCCACATACAGCCACTAGAAGGATGTGCAACTATGACATACAACTATCTACTGGGACTTTGGGGGAAAAAATGGAGGAGGCTTGGCAATAGATGTTAGCTCAGAGCTGGTCTTCCTCAGCAAAAAGAGGAGGAATAGCACGGATGTTATCTCAGGGCTGATCTTCCTCAAAAAAAAAAAAGGCAATTACAAGGGTTTTAGGGGCTCTGTGTAAGGGATGGTGTCAAAGACATATATTAGAATAAGAGATGCTCCTATTGTTCTTATCATTTAAGAAATTACAAAGGTTTGAGCAGCTCATTGCCAGGAACTGGAGGCAGAGACTGATAAATGTATTTTCTATTATTTCAGAACCCATAAGTGTAATTGCTAGATAATATCGTAATTCTATTTTTAATTTTTGAAGGAACTGCCATACTGTTTTCCACAGTTTTATATTCTCACCCTCATTGCACAAAGGTCGCAATTTCTCAACATCCTTGCCAACACTTGTTATTTTTTGATTTTGTGATAATAACTATGCTAATGGGTGTGAAGATGTATCTCATTTTGGTTTGATTTTGCATTTTCCTGATATTTAGTGATGTGGAGCATCTTTTCATGTGTTTACTGACCATTTTATATCTTCTTTGGAGAAAAGTCTATTCAAGTCCTCTGTGCACTTTTAAATTGTGTTTTTTTTTTATTGCTGGGTTGTAGGAGTTCTTTATATATTCTAGATATCAATCCCTTATCAGATATGTGATTTGCAAATATTTTCAACCATTCTGTGTGTTGCCGTTTTACTCTGTTGATAGTACCTTGTGATACAGAAAACTTTTACATTTTGATGAAGTCCAATTTGTTATTTTTTTGTTGTTGTTTCTTATGTCTTTGGTGTCATATTAAAGAAAGCATTATTGGCAATGGCATTTGAACCCAATGACATGTAGCTTTTACCCTGTGTTTTCTTCTAAGGATTTTATAGCTTCAACTCTATCATTTAGATCTTTGATCCATTTTGAGTTAATTTTTGTATATGATGTAAGGTAAGGGTCCAACCTCATTCTTTTGCATGTGGGTATCCAGTTTTCCAGCACCATTTGTTGAAAAACTTATCCTTTCTCCAATGAATGCTCTTTGCACCCTTGTCAAAAATCATTTGACCATATATGTAAAGATTTATTTCAGGGATCTCTATACTATTTCATTAGTATATTGTGTGTATTTATGCCAGTACTGTGCTGTTTTGATTACTTTGTAGTAAGATTTGAAATCAGGAAGAGTGAGTTCTCTAACATTGTTCTTCATTTTCTAGATTGTTTTGGCTATTCAGGGTCCCTTGAGAGTCCATATGAATTTTAGTATAGACTTTTCTATTATTGCAAAAATTTCATTTGAATTTTTACCTCCGTGAGTAAGTTGACTCTTAAGTATTTTACTCTTTTTGATGCCATTTTAAATAAAAATGTAAGGTTTTAAAATTTCTTTTTCAGATTATTTATTATTAATGTATAGAAGAACAACTGATTTTTGCATGTTGACTTTGTGTCCCACTACTGTGCAGAATTTATTAGTTCTAACAATTTTTTGAGCAATTTTTAGGGGTTTCAGCATATAAGATATTATATGTTGAAACCCCTAAACAAATATAATATTACTTCTTCCTTTCCAATTTGGATGCTATTTCTTTCTTTTTCTTGTCTAATTGCTTTGGCTAGAACTTCTAATGTCATGTTGAATAGAAATTGTGAAGTGGGCCTTCTTGCCTTGTTCCTGATCTTAGAGAAAAATCTTTCAGTCTTTCACCCTTGAATATGATGTTCTCTGTGGATTTCTCTATATGGCTTTTATTATGTTGAAATAGCTTCCTTTTACTCTGAGGGCTTTTTATTGTTTTTAACATGAAAGCATGTTTAGTTTTGTCAAACACTTTTTCTGCATCCATCGAGATGATCATTTTTTTTCCTTCATTCTGTTAATGTGGTTAATTACATTGATTCATTTTCATATATTGAAACTTCCTTGTATTCCAGAAATAAATCCCACATAAAAGTGATGTATAATCCTTTTAATATGCTGCTGAATTTTGTTTGTTACTATTTTATTGAGGATTTTCGTATCAATATTCATGATAGCTATTGACCTGTAGTTTTCTTTTCTCTTAGTGTCTTTGGCTTTGATATCAGTGTAGTCTTAACTCCATAGGATGACTTTAGAAGTATTCTCTCCTCTTCAACTTTTTGAAAGAGTTTGAAAAGAATTGGTGTTAGTTAATTAAAAAAAGTCTTTGGGCCCAGGAATAAATTCAGCATAAAATAAATATTTTTTTAAATGTGAAAAAGTTTTTCCTAAAAAACATTAAAAATTATGCAAGTACATCATTTATCACTTTATTTCTAAAAAGTGTTTTTAACCTAATAGTAAGCATGAACACATTGTTAGAATTAAAATGACTCAAGTGTTAATTTTCTTCATTGCAAATTTTCTGACAAAAGTATATGATGCCATCATGTATGACATCTTTTATGAAAAAATGGTCATTATTTTGTAGTATTTGAGAACATTAAGAATTTTCCCAGTGGCCTCTGACAATACTCTGATATGCAAAGTTATCTTTTCAACATGTATGTCTTATTATCATCTTTAACAAATTAACAAGCTCTGTCAGGTGTTAATTAATCAACTACTTTGCATATGATTCAGGTTCTCCACCATCAACTTCTCTACCCATCACGAAATTCTACAACTTCTGCAAGACTAACAATTTTACCTTACACTGTATTTATCTCATGTGGTTTAAAACATCCAAAATCATTGATAAACTGACCCTGCCCAAACTAAAGCATGGTGAATTATAAAAGATGGTCTCTGTTAAATGGGGAGGTATTTCATGTTGAACTTAATTTTATAAGTAGTCAATTTATTACAGTGTATTTTTCTGTTATGTATTTCACTTCTTTTTTAAAAGAAATGATAGTTGAGGGCACTTGGATAATAAAAATTTTAGAAAATAAGGAACTGATACACACTGTAAGCTTCAAATGTTTTCAAGCATAAGATACAATAAGAACTAATACCAAGAAATGGCAGAGGAAATAGAGATAAGAGGATGAAATTGCAAAACTGAATCTACAATTATATCTCAATGGCTACCGTTGTGGTGCCAAGAAGGTGGTGAAGTCAAAGAATTTGTAAAGATGATAAACAGAATGCAAAGAAAAGACTGAAATTTGTGTGTGTGTGTGTGAGGAAGATCAACCCTGAGCTAACACCCACGCTAATCCTCCTCCTTTTGCTGAGGAAGACTGGTTCTGAGTTAACATCTATTGCCAATCTTCCTCCTTGTTTTCCCCAAAGCCCCAATAGATAGTTGTATGTCGTAGTTGCACATCCTTCTAGTTGCTGTATGTGGGTCATGGCCTCAGCATGGCCGGAGAAGCAGTGCGTCGGTGTGCGCCCAGGATCCAAATCCGGGCTGTCAGTAGCAGATCGCGCACACTTAACCACTAAGCCACGGGGCCGGCCCAAGACTGAAATTTTTATACAGAGCATTTTTACAGCGATATTACAGATAGAGAACAAGGAAGAGAAGTTGGAGTGAGAGACTATCTGTTCTCTTGAACAAAAAACCAATTTGCTGAAATCTTTATTCCCCTCTAAGACCCTATCTTTATCTGCAAAATCTGAGCACTGAATCAATGTCACAATCTTCCTTTTCCATCCCTGGGGAACAGAGCAATTAAGCTCATCTGAAACCTCAACTGCCCATCCTGTGAAATAAAGCCGGCCATCCATTCTCACAGGGGAGCCAACTGGAGGTAGGATTTTTCGTTCTGAATTCAGCTCAACATCTTCAAAGAATTGTATCTGGCCTTCCTTATCCAGGGCTATCAATGAAGGGTGGCTGGCTTTCAGAGAAGAGCAATTTACAGTCAGCTGAGACATTTTCTGTTGAGCTCTCTAGAGAAGGATGTGGGGCTTGTCAGTAAGAGTTGATTTCTATACGGGTTATAATTTTATTTTATTCAGAGATTTATAAAGAAATATACATGGTAAATATTACTTAATATCAAGAAAAGAGGTTGTCTATTCTCTGATCATTTAAGCAAAATCCTCCTCTCAGGACCCACCCGTGGACAAAGCCCAGATTCAATCTCCAAGAGTCTGCCAGGCACTCTGTGGTTCATGGGAAGCCCTCAAGTTGGCAGCCTGTTCCCTTGTGTCCTGTGCTGGTACTTAATCTTCCATCTCTTCAGGGCACAACTAGACAGAGGCCTATCAGATCCTAAAGGGACTTGACATTGGAGAAATAAACTTTTCATTATCTTTAGATTTTTACACTTTTCAAAAATTCTGTCAGGGCCGGCCCCATGGCTTAGCGGATAAGTGCATGCAGTCCGCTGCTGGCGGCCTGAGTTCGGATCCTGGGTGCGCAATGACACACCACTTCTCCGGCCATGTTGAGGCCCACATACAGCAACTAGAAGGATGAGCAGCTATGGCATAAAACTATCTACTGCGGCTTTGGGGGGAAAAATATCTCTCAACATTTCCAGTAATTGTGCAGCAGTTTACCCAACACTAAGGTTCTCACTACTAAAAATTAAAATAAATAAATTTTGAAAAGGAAAAAAGTGATCTTTGCAACTTTGTACAGAATCTATACAATGGGTGCATTTGTAGAAAGGGAGGAAAGATAACAAATTTAATTATTTTGGTTAGTTAACACAGTAAGTAATATATTTTATGTATTAGCAATTTTGAGATTATTTGTATTTAAAGATACTGCATCAAACTCCTAAATCATTGTATGTGGTAGAGTCTGCCATCTTCTTTGGCTGAACAATTATATACAGTAAGTCAGCCTAAATTCTTCCATTCCTGTATAATATAATACGTGGGTGGTAACGGTTAGTTCTTATAGATTATTTGAACACGTGCATATCACAAAATACAAGTGACCATTAAAAATTAAAGTATTCAACAAATAGAAGATTAGTTGATTCCCAGAAAAAGAAAACACTACTGTGACATTAAGGCTAAAATTGTCATAAAGGAAGCCAAAATACACTCAAGTCAAGCTTTTGCTGAAAAGTTAAATGGCTCATCTTTGAAACTTTATCAGGTTTATTATGTAAGCAAGATACTTTCAGAGCCTAGAATACAGAAAGTGCTTATTGATACGTTAGCATTGTGATCATTTATTTTGTAAATTGTTAATATTACAGATATAATTAATTTTCTACTATATTCAGATTTTCAAGTTCTGCTAAATTTTAAGGCCACATTACTGGCAAGTTGGGATACCTCTAGACATCTGAAAAATATGAATCCTACACAGAAGCATATAAATTCTCTATTCATCAGGTTCTAAATTCTAAAACATTCTAAGCTTTTGGAACAATCCAATGACATTCCAAATTGACAGTAAGGCTGCATGTGCCACACATGATCCTATAGGAAGAGAATTCTAGATTTTAAATAGAGGAGATTGTGCACAAAAATAAAGTACATTTTCACGTCTGAAAGGGGATTTCAAGAAATAAAGGACTCTCAGAACATGTGGTAAGCGGTAAATAACTTACCAAGGTCTCTCTAAAGGAGAACATATTGTGGAAAAAAAAGCTTCACATGCAGAGAGCTAAAATGGCATCTCTGGAATCCTCACGATGAAACAGACACTCAAATACTTTTTCCTAAAATTTAAAATGTGTCTTATCCTCCAAACAAATACCACCTCCCTGCCTTTCAGCTTACCTGGGCATGGTGACATGTTGGAATCATTTTTCTATTTCATTGGCTCTTAAACTTGATGGGTACCAGAAGCACCTGGAGGCCTTGTTGAAACCCAGGTTGCCAGGCCCCACCCTAGAATTTCCAGTTCAGCAATTCTGCAGCAGCACGAGAGAATTTGCACTTCTGCCCAGTTCCCAGGTGATGCTGATGCTGCTGGTTCAGGGACCCTACTTTGAGAACCACAGACTAATTTATACCCTATATATGGTTACCAAATCCATTATTTTATCCCTTGGCTGCAACTTTTCCTTTATCACATCAGCACCTTAGCTGTGAATCTCCTCACCTAGCAATGGGAATACTTGGAGAGTTTAACAGCTAGTCCTTCTTTCTGGCTCACTTCTCCCTCTTCCTCTCAAAACTATAGTCTCTTGCCAGGTAATTTTTCCTTAAACATCAGTTCATCATAGATCTTCTTTGCTCAAAAACTCATGGCTCTTATGCTGAACACAAGACATTTTAAATTCTCTACTTGGCTCATAAGGTCTGTAATAGCCCGTAGAATGTGGACACCCTGTTCCCTACCCTGCCTGTTATAAGGGAGTATGTGAGGATTACATAAGATACAGTCAGTTCTCGTTATGCACAGTGTGACATTCTATAAAGTCACTGTGAACACTGAATCAGTGAATATGACCCACTGCTCCTACAGGAAATGCAGGGTTAGGTTCCTGCAAGCTTTAGTCACATTTTCTTCAACTGATCAATACGTAATCTTTTTCTCTGTCTGTTTCTCTTTAAAGTCACCTTATTTAATATATATTGTTGATATATTAACATTGAACTTAGACTAACAGCACTGTACCTCGTGTCTAAAAGAAGGTTGTCGAACACACATACTTTCTCCGTAAAGGCACGTCACAGCCTCTTGCCCTGAGGAACACCAGGCAGCATTGCAGCACTACACATGGGGGACATATTAAACAGGCAAGTCACTAACACAAGGCACAAAAAGATAACAAATGAGGCACTAACTGGACTGCAGGAAGGACACTTGTTTACAGTATGGGCTGAAACAACAAGGCAGAGCGTCACCATGTTTCCCTCAGCTGGGAACGTGCACTTCAAGTGAATCAAATTTTTCACCCACTTTGTGCTTATCTGCAAATGGACATGAAAGCCCTGTGAGTGTTGATTTGGGGGCTGCCAGTACATTTTAGCTAGTAGGCAAGTGTGCAGACACGGAATCCACAAATAATGAGGATCAACTATTTTATGAAAGCATCTTTTCAAAACCAGAGTATTGTTCAGATATAAGAGCAATAACGATAACACAACAGCTAACATGTTAATGCCTACTATGCGCCAGGAGCTCTTCTAAATACATAAGTTAATGCATTTAAATCTCACTAAAACCCTATGAGACAGGAGTTCTCAGTAGCCCCATTTTATAGATGAGGAAACTAAGGCTCAGAGAGTAAATACTTTGCACAGGTTCCCCAGTTAAAAGTGGGATAACTGGGATTGGTGCCGAGACACACTGGTCCAAAGCCCACAGCCTCAACCACTATGGTAGGAACGTGAGCGAATTTTCTACCACTCCCCAAAAAGCACCTTCTGCTCCAGCCAGTGTGGTTTCCCACATACTTATTCACTCATCAAACATTTTCTGAATGCCTCCAAGGTGTCAGGTACTGTGTTTAGATACTGCAGGGACAAATAGAATGTCGATGCAAATATTGCATAAAAAATCTATAAAACCAAATTGGGGTGAGCTTATTATGAGCCAACCTTTGATGACCATATATCCCAGAAGAATCCTTTCACGAAGAAATGGAGCACTCCAAAGAAGTGGGGTGTACAGAGTGGTTATATACCATCAAAGAGCATGTACCACATGTGATTGCAATGTCCCTTTTACAATAGCCTCAACATTGACATGTTGGCACGTGGATTGATGGACACTGTGGGTATCAGGTCTGCTGTCTCCATGGGCGTGGCTGTTGTGTTAAGTTGGGTTGTCACAGGATGAGCGCAGCAGTCAAATCCTAGCCTAGGGAGAAATGCTTATCCTTAAGGAAATGTCAATGTGGGGATGTTGTATTTACATTTTAAGGGCATTGCTTTTGTCTTTGGGAAACGTTAATTGTTTAAAGCGGATATACAATGGATGAACAGAAGCTACAGGCCCCTTTCGGAAACAAAAAACAAGATCAGGCCCAATTAGTTTTACACCAAATGGCTTCCTCATATGCTCCAATATATCCTAATGCTTGCCATTTATTGATGGTTTTCCCCCTTTTGATCTATAATCGTTCCATAGAAAGCATTGATTATCAAAATATTGTCCCTTGGCACCAGGGTGCTTGCTGTCTGCCCTGGGATTATCATGTCCCTTGGTACCAGGCTTTTTTTATCTCATCTATTTGCCCAGTTGTCCACCTTGTGGGGAATTAGTGGGATATTGTGGACAAGCAAAGAGGTATATATATATATATAAACAGAGGAAGCATTTCATGGGTTTTGGATAATTTTAGGTTGTTGCACAAAGATTGTATATGCGCCTTTTTTTTTAAATATATATATCCCCTTATGTACATTGTGCACAATTATAGAACAAGTACGGTAACAACGATAATAATTTAACATTTTTTTGAAAGATTAGTTTAAAATCAGATTTTAGACATAGTCCTTATCAGAAAAGGAAATTTGTCCAAAGTTATAAGATTGATCGGCCCTCTCAAGTCGCTGAGCGATCATTACTCTATTTTGCATGACAGTCTTACAGCACTGAGTAAAGAAAACAACAATCAGTTTGAATATTATGATTAGTACAAGAATTTCAAGAATTAATAGAAATAGGACATGCAACCCAGATCGAAAAAAGGAACCAATACCAGAAGGGAGCTGATGGTGTTCAGGGCAAGCTACCCCAGGAGGCACCACTCTGGTATGTGGATTATTTCGAGCTGAAGACAATAAGGACTCAGAGAACTCAGGAAGAATATTTGAGTTTCCCCTCCCAAACTGCCTAAAGAATTTAAAACAAAAGATCTGTTTCAGGAAGGAGTTATTATCATGATGGCTGTAAAGATAATGTAGGATAGAGGTTACAACAGGAAAGGTACCAAGCCCCTTTTATCAAAAACTCTATCTCTCCCTGACCACATTATCTATAGATGACTCTGAGAAGAGTTGTCAGGCAAACATTTGCATTTCTATCTCCATGTGATTTGTCTTCTTGCCCTCTGAGGTCCCAGACCACTACCCACCCCCAACACCTTCCTCGCCTTTAGCTGCAATACTTAAGCGGGCAGCTTAGACAGAAGGACGAGTTGCTCATTTCTGAGTTTCTCCCATGTATGTATGTTATTAAACTTGGTATTACTTTCTCAGGCTAACCTGTCTTGTTAATTATTTGGCCAGCCATAAGAACCTTAAGGAAACGGGCAGAGGGAGATTTTCCCTCTCTCCCGACAGAGCCAACCAAACGAATCAAGGCTGGGTGGAGGATCACTTATGGCATTCACCTGTTTTTTCATGTGCTTTAGTAGAGATGACACATTGGAAGACTGGTCAGGTATAAAAACACAGCATTCGGTTTGAATGATCGCACATGTACCACCTTGGGATGCTGTAAGAATATCTAAGGCCATTCTCTTTTGAAGCACAGCTATTCTCATTAAAGACATTTCAGTATTTAATAAAACTATTGTTGCCTGACTATCGTTAAGGGCTTTTTGAGTAAATTTTGTCAGAGCCTCTATATGTGATATGACATCTTCTAGCCCCAAGGAAGGAGCAAATATAGCTGCTAGGTGGTCATACTAGTGAAATACTGAACGAGCCCATCTGGCCTTAAGGAGAGGCAGATTGTCAACAGATATTAGCTCTGGGCAAATCTTTCCCTGTATCCAAAAGAAGCCCAGAGTGCAGCACCTTAGCCATCCTGGTGGCAGCCAAGGCCAGAGGTTTGTTCCACATAACCACTGAGTTCAATTAGGAGCCGTCCAATACAAGCTTGGTCTTCGAGACCGGTCTGTTCTAAATCAATCACGTTTTTTAAGTATAATAGTATTCTGACATGACTTCAGGAGGGTATCCAGCCCATCTTTTGAGTGTAATTTGGTAGATTTTGTTTGGAATGATTTCTCTGTTCCCAACATAAAGGTGCCGGTATGTTTAAAGATCCAAGGCTAGAAGTAAGCCAAACATATCCATCCCAAATTTGTGTGAAACCTTCCATAGTTTTTATTGTAATGTCTTGTTTCTTTTGTTTATCTGCAATTTGTTGAGATAACCGGATGGTTTGAGTAACAGAAAAAGAATAACCATAACCTGTATTATTAATGGTATGCGTTATTGGCCATGTTTCAGGATCATAATTAGTAAAATCAGATGAACTGCAAACATTAGAACTAGATCTTTGTATCACAATAAATTGCTTTAGAGCTTTCCAATCTGTGCCTCGAAAGGGAAAGACCCACTAAGGGTCTTAGAAAGTGGAAGTTGGCCACATAACCAACAAGTAGACTGATTTTCATGTGTAGCAAAGGAATGTGCCCATTGCAGAAAAACATTGTCATCAGAGGTCCATTGAGATGTAGATTGGAAAAACAAACATAGCTTTAGGAAAACCTTACATGGCATTTTCTTTTTGGTGATTAACAAAAGGTTGTGTAATTAAGTTCTAATCTATCTTATAAAGTTGAAGGGTAAAGTATTGGTGTAGGAAAATGGTAAGGCAATATAGATATTGATTATTTTAGCAATTACATAAAGCTTAAACATTACGAGGGTTTACATGAAGAGATATAAAGTTAGGAATACAGGCCTGGTCCAGAGTCTTGGGACAGCTGTCTACAACAGATGTTGTCTTCTTCTCATCCTGGTTTGGAAATGTTCATCTTGGTCAGTTGAAGTCAGGTGTCAGAGACTACAGTTGAAGTCCATTCAGGTGGAGAAGACTTTTATGAATGAGAAATGTGAGTCCATGAGTCTACGCCTTTAAATTTTGCAGCACATGGCTTGGTTAAAAGCACCTGATATGGTTCTTTCCAACGGGGCTGCAAAGAGTCATTTCTCAGATGTCTTTTCCAATAAACAAAATCTCCAGGTTGTACTCCATGATCCTTAAGGTTTTCTTCACTCGGGAGCTTAGTGTGAAATGAATTAGCCACCAATTTCTCATTTCTTTTAGGAGCCACAATGAGACCTTGACAATAATGTAAAATATCTCCTTTAAGTAAAGTTGGTTCACACATTTCTTTGTCAAATTGCATGGGTCGTTCAGTTGTTATTTCCAAAGGAGACAGTCGATGTTTACCAAAGGGCGTAGATCTAAGACTGAGAAGCAGAAGAGCATTTGGCCATGAGGGATTAAATGCTTCTGAAAGCTTTGCCAATTGAATTTTGATGGTGCCATTAGTTCTTTCCATCAATCCTGAGGGTTGGGGATGGTAAGCGCAGTGGAAATGCTGCATTATTGGTCAACTATTACAAATAGATTTAATTATTTGTCCAGTGAAATGAGTTCCCCGGTCACTATGTAACTCAGTAGGAATTCCCCAAACAGGAATTATTCTAATAGTAATTTTCCTATTGTTAGAGCCATTGCTCTTCTGCAATGAAAGGCCTCAACCCAATGTGACACCATACAGATCATTACCAAGATGTATTTATATCATTGAGATGGTGGCATTTGGACAAATTCCAATTACCATACCTCAAAGGGTCTCTTAGGAAGGTGAAAGTGGCCTTGTGACCCATGAAGTGGTTTCCCTGGATTATATTTTGGGCATATAGCACATGGAGTATAAGCTTTATGGGCCACTGTGGGAAAAAGTTTCTTAAAGTATTTTTTTCACCATAAAATCATCTTTTCAAGTGTCCAGTGGGTTAGTTGGTGTATATGCTGGAGCAGTGGAAATTGTGCTCCAACAGATACTGTGGATTTCCTATTGGGCCCAAACCATATCTATGATGTGGTGTGAAAAATTCCCCCTTTTGACTACCATATCACTTTTTCTTCTCTCGTGGCCACTTCTTGGGCGTGTAGAAGGAAGTCTTTTACTGGGTTAGCAGAATTAATAGGAAGCAGCAGGCATTCTCGAGGCTGGGTAGGGCAAGCCTTCAAGGCTGCTTGTTTAGCAGCTGCGTCAGCAAGCTGGTTTCCTGTAGCTTCCAAAGTATCAGATTGGGAATGCCCTGGCATTTTAATAGTCATTAGTTGTCTCGGTAGCTGTATGGAATTTAATAATTCTGCAACCTGTTTCCCATTTTTTATAGGCTTACCTGAAGAGGTTAAAAGTCCTCGTTGTTTCCACAGCATTCCCAAATCACGTGTTACTCTGAAAGCATGACGGCTGTCCGTGTAGATACTTGCTACCTGGTCTCTGGCCAATTGACAAGCTCGAGTTAAAGCAATTAACTCAGCTTGCTGTGCTGACTTTAACTCTGGTAAATAAGAACTCTCGATTACGTCTACTGAGGACGTTACTGCCTATCCAGCCTGATAATGGCCTTGTTCATCCTTTGAGTAAGATCCATCTGTAAACCAAATTAGATCAGCATTATCAATGGGAGTTTCTTGCAAATCATTCCTAAGAGTAATTAGATAATTAATTAATAAAACACACTCGTGGGCATCTTCTTGTGATGCTGGAAGTAAAGTTGCAGGGTTAAGATAATTACACCGAGCTAAGGTAATATTAGGAGCAGAGACCAACAGAACTTCATAGGAGGCTAGCCGGCTGACAGAGTAATGCTGAGTGTGATGAGAATTTAGGATAGATTTGACTGAGTGAAGAAGAAAGATAGTCAAAGGAATCCCCATCACTATTTCTTCAGTGGTCTTGCATAAGAACGCTGTTGCTGAAATGGCTCTAATGCAAGGTGGAAGCCCTTTTGCCACTGAATCTAACTGCTGACTATAATACCCTATAGGTCGCTGTCGACCTCCGTGTTTTTGAGTTAAGATACCTAAGGCATTTCCTTTATCTTCATGTAGGAAGAGGAATAATGGCAAGCTGTAATTAGGATGTCCTAAGGCTGGTACTTGGGCCAAAACAGACTTGAAGGTAGTTACTGCCTTCTCTCCTTCTGGTGTCCATTCAATTAAATCAGGCTGGTCAGACTTAGTAACATATGTAAGGGCTGGGCAATAAGTGAAATGTTAGGTACCCAGTTCCTGCAATATCCAGTTAGTCCTAGGAATCCTCTTAACTGTTTCTTTGTCTTAGGGAGAGTAAAAGCCAGGATTCTTTTAATCCTTTCAGAATCAATCAACAGTCCATCTTTAGATATCAAGTGTATTAGATATTTTACAATAGGCAGGCAAAAATGTAATTTGTCCTTGGACACTTTATGCCCCTTAGATGCTAGCTGTTGCAATAGATAAATTGTGCCCTTCTGAGAACCCAACTTAGTGTTTGAACACAAGAACAAATCATCCACATATTGAATTAAAGTGGAGTCATTAGGGAATTCTGTATTCACTAAGTCAGCCTTGAGTATCCGGGAAAAATAAGTGGGGCTTTCAGTCTAGCCCTGTGGCAACACTGTCCTGGTATCCTGGCGATCTTCCCACGTGAAGGCAAAAAGATATTGACTATCCTTTTCCATGGGAATGTTAAAGAAGGCACTGCGTAAATCAATGACTGAGCAATAGCAGCTGTTAGTTGGAATGGTTGAGAGCAAAGTGTGTGGGTTAGGATCCACAGGATGTCGGGGAATCACGATATTATTTATAGCTCTCAGATCTTGAACAAATCTCCCGCCTTTCCCATTCGGCTTTTTTACAGGCAAGATAGGTATATTACAGGGACTAGCACAAGGAAATATAAGTCTCTTTTCAAGAAATTCCTGAATGATAGGCCTCATCCCATTTAATGCTTCTGGTTTAAGTGGATATTGCCGAATATTAGGTAGAGGTTTAGAGTTGTCAACAGTCACCTTAATAGGAGTGGCTGATTTAATTTTCCCAATATCTGAAGAGGATGATGACCATAATTATCTAGACACTTGTAATAACAGGTCATCAGTTTTCTCTTCTTCTATTTGAGTCATTGATTTCACAGTCATCAACCTTTCAGCAATTACATTCTGGTCAGCATCCCGATTTTCTGAATCCAGAAGCATTTTGCCCTTTTGTGAAAAGGCAATATGGGCGTTGTATGCTTCTAAAAGATCTCGTCCAATCAAATGAATTGGAGCACATTTAACCAGAAGAAATGCATTTTTTCCTGTGATGGTTCTTAATTGAAAAATGATTGGTTCTGATTTAAAAACCTGCATTGGAAAATTCGAAACACTTACCATTTGAACTGTCTGTTTACTCCGAGGGAGAGGGCAATGAATAAGGGTAGGGCTGAGGACAGATAAGGTAGCCCCGGTATCTACTAGGGCCTTTAAAGTTTCCCCTCTAATAGTTATCTCAATTTTCCCTAAGGCATTCGTGAGGGGAGAGGAGGAGGGGAAATGCCCTCTAGTGATCCTCTGAGCAGCCTAATTCCTGTTTATTGCTGTCACGCCCTAAGTCCCATTTGAGTTTCCGGCAGTGTGGTTTGAAATGACCAGGCTTTTTGCAATAGTAACAGACAAGGTCATTTCGTTTCTGGTCAGATTTGAAAAGGTTGGCTTTTGTTGGGTCACTAAGCTGTTGTAGCTGTATACTCATAAGCTTAGTGGCCTTTTTGTTTTCTGGAAGATTTTAGATAGTTTATCTGTAATAGTGACAAGAACACTAGCATGCATTAAAGTGAAATCCAGTTCATGTCTCTTAACTAACTTTGCTAATTCCTCATCTAATCCTTCTAAAAAAATTGAATTGAAAATTGAATCATTTTGATGATCCTCAAAACTTTCAGGAGCCATCCCAGAGTGCTGTTTGAATGTTTTCTCACTGTTTTCAAATTGTTTTCTCATATGTTTTCTCCTATTGTTTTCAAAATAATCAAAGATAGATTCCTCGGGTCTATGCTTACATTACTGGAATTTAGCACCATCTATCTTCCTGGAAAAAATTACTGGAATGGCTTTGTGTAAGTTTTGAGCGATATCCCTACACTCCTTAAGGCCATGAGGCTCATGCCTATGGAAATCCTCCAGGGGGTCTCCAATCTGCCTCTTTTATCCATTCATTTGTTTTGTTCTCAGACACCAGCAAATGCACAAGCTGATGTAAATCTGAACATCCTGATGCATATGTTCTAACAATTAAGTCAAAATCTCAAGCAAACCCTAAAGGATCTTGCAAAGGGTCTGGGAAGCCCTTTGTCAAATTCTTAAGTTCAGTTCTAGTCCAGAGAGTATACACAAGAGCAGGCTCACCTCTCCCAGTAACAGGTTTCTCCTTAAAGGGAGCCACTATAACTTTAGGTCTTTCAGTATCTGCCCCTGAGTGTTACTCCTTGTTTTCTCTAGGGGTGGAGGAGGAGGGAAAGGTGCAGGAGGAGGAGGAGATGAGCTCTGAGGTGCCGAAAGCGGTGGCGGTGGAGGAGGTAGAGGAGGTGAGGGGGGTGGACAGCTTTTGACTTCTTATCTCTCTTTAATTCAGAAAGAGTCTCTGTCAATTTACAGTTAGTCTCCTGTAAGGAAGTCATTTTACCATTATTACGCTTTGAAGCCTCTAAATGCCAAGCACATAAACTTCCCTTTCTTTTGTTTTGGTTTTATTGCCAGCTTTTTCAACCTGTGCACGCAAATTCAGTAGTTTTCAGAAGTCAAACTTTCCCCATTTTGGCCATTTACGACCTAAGTCATCCTTGGTTAATCTTTCCCATTTAGTTAAATATTTGCAAGCATTGTTGCGGTATGTATTATACATGAAACCCGCTGCAGTCCCAGTGGGGGGGTTGTCCTTCCGGGAGCCAGCTGGCTTTTGAAGCACGGCTTCCCATTTTCTTTTAGTTCTGTTTGTTTGTTTGTTTTTTATAAAGTCTGAACAACTTCTAGGAACTGTGTAGTGGGTCACAAGTGTGCTGCTTTGAGTGTTACTCCCCAAAGGAATGTCAGAATCACTCTCTTATGTGTCTCAGTTTCTCCCGCCGGCAGTCTTAAGACCACTGTCGGGGTTGGGAGTGTGGGTGACCAACACTTAGGTGCACGTCCCGGGGCAAAGCTATAATTAATTAAGGTGAATGATAGTGGAACGTCCTATAGGACCACTACACGTCGTGAGGTTCACCTCTGACACTCCTACTGAGGCTTTTCAGTCACAAAAAAAATGCCTTTTCAGTCGGAAGGAACAATGTCCCTTTTCTTCAGAGCTGAACATGTTCAGACTCTCATTTCTCTATCAAGCAGATTTGTTCAGACCTTATAAACATAATTCTTTCCAATTTTAAATCCAAATTAAAAGGACAACCAACCCAGTTTACTCCAAGCTTCCCCTAAGCTCCCCTGGCCTAGAAAATTCCTCCTAGGTTTTTTTTTTACCTAGGAAATGTACCGGTACCCTTCAAAGCCTTTAGTCTTAAGACCTTAAAACAGCTCAAATAAACTCTTGGACCGTCAACTTAAAATAAGGAGGTCCAGGTTTCATGAGAACTCACCAGGTTCACCTGAAGAATGCAGTGATCCGGATGGGGCTCAAAGGGCCCCTGCGGTACCAAGAACCAGTTCAGTGTAGATTGCAGGTTGTCTCCAGTGGGTTTCTCTGAAATCCTGCCACAACTATGCCAAGAAAGGTCGACACAAATAATCCATAACCAATCTATAAATCAAAACTGAGGTGAGTTTATTATGAGCCAACCTTTGAGGACCATATAACCTGGGAGAGTCCTTTCACGAAGAAATGGAGCACTCCAAAGAAGTGGGGTGTACAGAGTGGTTATATACTATCAAAGAGCATGTACCACATGTGATTGCAATGTCCCTTTTAAAATAGCCACGAGATCAGCCCTGCCAGATTGCCCTGCCAGAACAGCTATTGATGAATACAGCGGGGGAGCAGATCTGCTGTCTTGATGGACGTGGCTGGTGTCAGGTCTGTTGTCTGGAGCTGGGTGGTCAAAGGATGACTGCAGCAATCAAATCGTAGCCTAGGGAGAAATGTTTATCCTTAAGGAAATGCCAATGAGGGGTAAGTTACATTCTTATCTTAAGGGCATTTACACTTCGCTTTGGGACATGGCAAAGCAGATACATAATGCGGGCGACAGGCCCTTTTGGAAAAACAAATTCAGGCCGAATTAACTTTACCCCAAATGGCTTCTTCATATGTTCCAATATATCCTATTGCTTGCCATTTATTTATCAAGCTCAATATGTCTTTCAAACAGAAATCGAGAATAGCATGAAGTAGTCACTTACCAACAGATGTCACTGTGGCAACAGAATATTAACAAGTGGCCTTCAAACATAACCATTCTCCCAAATACTGTATTTCACTGACTTCATCAAAAAGGAATTTTTCTCTCTTATACTGACAAATCTCCATTCTGAACTTAGTACTAGATGTAGCCAATTTTGAATAAAGACTTTTAACATCAAAGCCAGCAAATAGTTCTTGTTAAAGCAAATCCAAACTCGGGAACACATTTGTTTTCAGTCACCTCCTAATCCTCTCAAACTTAAGATAAGGTCCCGGTTTTGTGCAGATGGAGCAAAGCTTCTCTTCCTCTTTTTCTATTCAGATAGTGCAGGGAAGAGCCCAAAGTGTCTCCTGGTGGAACACTAACAGTTCTCTACATTAGAAATGCATGCAGTGTTCCTAGCTTCTTTTCCATAGGCTGAGACTCCCTGACCTGCGCAGAGGAGCAAACTTCTGGGCTCCAACAGTAAATAAGACTGTGTGCAGTTTACCACAACAATGAACTACAAAGATGTATCAGGAAATATTTTGAACACCCACACCTAAGCTTTCAGTTTCCCTCTGTCTAATTCCACAGCTACCTGAAGTGAATTCATTCTCCATCCCCATCCCTTTCGTGATAGTTTTTATTTCCTTGAATCAGTATGTTATAACATCTAAGAGAAATTTATCAAAATACTCTCTTCAAAATAGCTAGCTGAAGTATAGGAGTTGTAGAGAGTCAAGATTTTAAGATGAAAGTGATGTACAGAGTAACTGTACTACAAAATAAAAAGAAAATGAATGAGAATAATAAGAGACAGAGGATAAATGATAAGGAGAAAGAATATAATAGAGAGTAAAAGTCAGAAAGAGAGAAAAAGGATGAAAGAACGTGTAGGAAAGAAAAAGAGTCAGGAGAACCATGAGAAATGGCAGAAAGGGGCATGAGCAGAGGGAAGACACCATGCTCAGAGTGAACGACATGTCAACTGGCTTCTGAGCAGGTCTCAGGTCTAGAGTCACTGGGCTACATTTGAGAACTCCACTCAGTTCTAACATCCTGAGAATGACCACGTCTCATTCAAACTCGGACGGCACCGGTTACCAGGGCTCTCCTCTCCCAGGACCTGCTGGAGCTTTGGGAACTGCCTCTCTCAACTCTGGGACTGACAGAATCTCCACTAAATATTCATCAACTGGGATGGTTGTTTTGAAAGAATAACCCAGAGAAAGCTCTCTCAAGGATACATTTAAACCTGAGAACTTCGTCACTCACACTTCTGAAGAATTAAGAAACTACTTTTTGTTTTTGTTTTTGTTTTTTAATTACTATGAAGCAAAGTAGGAGAAAACTTTCCTGGCAAAATTTTAAATGTTCCATCTTTTTAGAAGTTACATCACAAAAATTCTGAGCATAATCTAAAATTCTGGGCTCCCCACAATTCCAAATGTGTTTCAGAAATGATCTCTTTATCATTACAAAGTAAGCCTATGCCTTATAAAACAAAATAAACTTGGATGAGTTTTATCTTGTAGAGAGAGGGCAGCAAGAAAAAGACTACGATGTGCCTCTCTGCTATGAAGGAAAATAAATAAAGTCACACCAAAATATACAAAATATGCTTCTAAAAATGAATGAAGTGGCCTCTAAAGAGTTTTACATTTTAAGTAATAATGCACTTATATAAAATTATACATCAGTTTGACTAAAATCTAGTCAACTTAATAGAGGAAGAACTCATTAAATTTCATTTAAATAGCATGACTTATGATTAGCTGCAAAACAAATGGTAGATATTTTAATTCTAGCATACTATGTCCTTCCAAAAATGAAGGTGGGCTTAAACTGTCATGTTCCTAAAAGCAGCCAACCGTATGGTCTTCTTATTTGATTATTTAATAGTATGGATCTTCTCCTCATTGCCAACGAAGGATGTCTACACACAGTCTTTAGCTTGCATAGGTAAGGGGAAATGCAGGCTGAGTTTACAAAAAGAAAAGTTCAAAATAGGGCATTATCTTTAGGAGACGTGGTCAATGTGTTCAAGAATATTTTCTCCCTTGGTCAAGTGAGCAGCTGAGAGAGAATGATGTCAACCTCTTCCGTGGCCCCTTATAGAATGTGTGCATTACCTCAATTCAACGTGTCCTAAAATGTTTGAACTAAACTTGGAAATGAGTTGATGATACTGTATTTGCATTACATCAGACAGAATCTCTTTCATTAGGCACCATTCAAAACACATTTTTGGGACATTAGAGGCCAGAAAACTTTTGCTTCTCTGAGAGACTGTTGCTTTTCATCTCCTGGACATGAGATGATCGAGAATTGTTCCCATTTCCCTTTCTACTTTAAACCTGAGGGATACATTTCCGACTACCTTTAAATACTGCAGGTTCATCTGAAACACATTTCAGTGCGCTGGCTTACTTCAGCTTCATTGCATTCTTCCATCCTAAACTCCTTTCAGTTTGATCTATTTTCCTTTGTAATCCTTTTTTATACCTAGATATTTAAAAGGTGCTCAAATCTGTGTTGGAGAAATGTTGAGTTACAATTCTTTCAACCAGCATGTAAACTCAATTTTTGGGTGTCTACACAAAAAGTTTCTGCCATGTTTCTACCAGATCTCCTTCCATATGTTTTCCTCCAGGATTTCCTGTGACAAAATTGCCTTTCTAAAAGCCAATTCTCTGTTCACTCTCTTGGCCAGTCACATTTCCATAGAAAGATAAAGGACTGGATTTTCCAAAGATGCAACAAGAATGATCAAGTCCCGATTCTCACCTAGACAGACAACTCTTGTTATCCATGAGTTTTAAAACTCAAGTTAATTATCTCTTTGATTTTGTTTCAATCTCTTGAGTAACCTTGACACTGAGCTCCTAAACTGCACCACAGCCTGCTTCAACAGACACAAAACTCTCTCTCTAATGCTTGCATTCACGTGCTGAGTAGCTACTGTATTTATTTAGACCTTTTCAACAAAGGATCTTCATTGATTCACTCAAATACTGAAGTATATACTATGTGCCCAATGGTCTTGAAATGTTGGGGGCCTACAAGGAAGACAGATATGTATAAAAAGATAAATTACACTACAGAGATAATGTGAATGAAAGAGATATGAATAAACTGCTGTGGGACTGCAGGAAAAGAACCACCATGAGTTGACCAAAAACTAAGATATATAGCTATGTACTGGGGCTTTGAGGAAAAAAACAACCACGATGGCCGATGGACAGGCTTTGTACCATCTAGATAATGGAAAATGAAAGGAGAGAAGATAAAGAGAAAACAAGATAAACGGAAAGGTTTTCTTCTTCATGTTTCTGCCACCAACTTTTGGAGCACACTGCTTGCTGATGTCCTTTCTAGCCAGACTTATCCTTCAGCCGGCTTCTATAGACTCCAAAAATTCGATTGTAACACGCTGGGCTCCTCCTTGCAGACAATGTCAGGTATGTAGGGAGCCAGGAGGGGAGGAAAAGATTCACAGGAATCTGCAGCCCTTCTGCAGCTCACTGGTGGGGCTGGGCACAGAGGCTTCACCTTGGCCTCTGTCTCCAAGTTCACAGAAAGGAGAGTCGGTTCCTTCCTTGATATATGAACATGGAGAGAAACCTATTTCGCAGAAGGGGTAATGGAAAAATTAAAGTGAGAGCCATGAAAAAAGCAGAGGAGGTAGCACCATGAGTCTGAAGTAACTGCACTTGTGAATTAGCAACCAGTATAAAGAAGAGTTGAAGACAAAAGAAAGGCAAAAAACAAGTTCTCAATGTTCTAAGATGGAAATGCAAGGCTTTCTTCTTCCAAAAGAAAAAAGTCATTGATCCTGTTCCTTTAAAATAAAATTGAAAGGGGCCACATGTTGCAAATAATGGTTTTACCATGATGTCACTACACAATAATGTGTAGCAATCAGTTGTTAAGTTCACTGCAAATAATTCATTCCTTAACAATTATGTTATCAAAGTTTGCAATTGATATATATACACTTTAGAAAATAGAAGACTCTGTGCAAATTGGTCATTATTATTGACAATGTCACTCTTACAACTGAAAGCTTGATTAGAAGTGAGCAGGTGGCGTGAGCCTAGATTGCTAGAGTCACAGCAAGAAAAGTTAAGAGAGTGCCATCAGGACATTTGGACAAAAGAATGTTATATGGCTGTTCGGTTTATAACAGATCAATTGGAGAAAAACAAGTCACTACATTAAATTATTTTCCACTTACCTTCATCTCCCTTTCCAAGAATACATATTTAAAATGAGACAAGTTATGATATTAAAAATTACTGGCTCTGGCATTTTGAAAACTACATTCAATAATGAAGTAAAAACTGGGTTACAAACATCCTGGTATCAATTCCAACTACCATAATTTCCCAAACTAAAACTCTCATTATCACTAATTCACTTGCAATCTAGTGCTCCTCCAATATACAAAATCAACAACTTAAAATGTGTCCTAACTTTTTTTAAATTTCCCTAAAATTTTAGGGGATAATATAAATATGTCTCTTGGAGAAGTTGAGAACGATGGAGACACTAGGAAAGTAAAAGATGAAAATATTACCCTAATCAATGATGTAAAACACAAGGTATGAACAACTGTTAAAAGAATTCTCTATGACATTGATCAATTCTACTAGCTCTACACCTGGCTATTTCCTAACAGTAATTAGATATATAAACAAATAGAATAGTGTATTTAACGGGATCACTACTTTACTTCTGTGCTTTCCCTTTTAAAACTACATATACTTTTATGTATTTTCTTTATTTTCAGGTGGAGTCACATTAGAACACCCTCATCTCTGAAGATCTTTGCATTAAGGAACTCTACCTTGGCCCTTGATCACTGTACTCTGTGTTATGGTCAACTCAGAGCCCTACATGCACCAATGTTTCCTACATGATCTCTCCCGTATGTTGTTCATGTCAGGGAGCATAGTCCACCAAGTGAAAACTAAGCAGTGTTTCAAAAGCATCAGATATTAAAAGGAGGACATGCAGGGTTTGGTATGGGCCCCCAATCAGTGCCTCAGTGCAAAGAAGAAATAGATCAATGCATCCCCCCAGAGACTGGGATTAAAACAGGAGGTTATGAGCACGAGGCTGCCTCTGCAGGCCTTTAAGCAGGGACCTGGAATAAAACTGCTGACACCATGGACCATGGTTGGTTTTACAGGGAACTCACGAGGAAGATAAGGACATGAAATAATGATAATTATAATAACAGCAACAAACACTTCTACTGAGCCAAGGACTGCACTCTGAATGTAAAATTTGTGCTTGAACATACATGAACTCACATGATCCTAAAAATATCCTGATGTAGTAAATGTTGACCTTTTCACCATTATATAGGTGAAGAGACTGCATACTGTGGCAAGAATACTCACCTAGGTTACAAAGCTGATAAACGGCAGAACCCAATCTCAGTGCTCTTATGTTATGCTCCTTAACTACAACACCAAGTTAAGTCTCTAATGAATAACTCCACTTGCAACTGCCAACAGCATCGTCCTCCATCGATGCAGGTAGGTGTGGGCAAGGCAGGGACCCGGGTGTGGGAGGCCGCCTGATCTCACATCTGGCACACTGGTTGCCAGGCTGCTTCCTCCTCTGACGGGGCCCAGCACACACCCCAGGAGACTTGGCGGCCGTCCCCAGGGCTATTTCCTCTAGAAATTGTCCCCTTGGAAGAGGCCTGTCCCAGGTGGCAGGTTGGGCTGGTTGGCCAGGCTCCTTTGGAGAAAGCAGGCGAGCCCTGCCAGCCTTGCAGTCGCCCTGGGTGTGACACCTCTGCCCTCAGGCAGAGTGCCTCACATATGCACTCCATTGCGGATTTCTCCCCAGAGCCTTGGCCTGGTCACTAGGAAGGCCAGGCCCTCCCGACTCCAGAAAGGAGGCTGGGACCTGTTGCCGGAAGGGCTTGCCCAGTGTGACCTCAGCTCCCTAGGCCTGCGGGCTCCTGGGGCCGCACTCACTGCTGTGTCATATGTCTGTCTTGGCCATTCTGAGTCCACAGAGCCTTTCCTCCACCTGGCTGCAGTCGAAAAGTGCAGGCAGGGGGTAAGGCCATGGCTTTGTCTTTCCAGGTATAAATGAGCCCCTGGACAAAGCAGCTGGCCCAGGCAGAGCCTTGAGCTCGAACCCCAGTCCGCCTGGGGTGACCAGGGCCAGACCAAGGCTTCCAAGGCAGTGAAGCTGCCTGCGAGCTGAGAGGAACTGGGCGAGGGGAGGGAGACAACAGCTGAAGCCAAGTCAAGAAGGGCAGTGTTTTTCAACTGCAGCTGGTAGTCGCCCTAGGGACGACCCAGCTGGTCAGAGCCTGGCAGGAGGGTGGGACCTTCCCTGAGGACCCCTGAGGCCCACCCTAGTCCCCGGCAGCCACGCATGCTTCCTTGGCCTGAGGGTGTTGAACCCAAGCTCGCAGGGCTCCCGTAGCGGCCAGAGAAAGAAGGGCCCATGGTAGAGGTAGGCGAGGTGGGCAGGGCACCCCACCTTCCTCTCCTCAGTTCCCTGAGGGAGAGAGAGAGAGAGAGACAGAGAGAGAGATAGAGACAGAGAGAGAGATTCCTGAATTCTGAGTCGCTGCCTCCACAGCTGGTACCAACTCACACGCCATGCCACTTCCACCTGCCGCCCCCACGCCTGCCCCAGGGCCAGCCCCACCACACAGAGGCGGGTTCCTGGTCACCTCCTTGCTGTCCCTTCCAGACCTGATCCCAGTGCAGGGGAAATGGTTCAGACAAGACTTTACATGTCCCTCTCCATGAGAATTGTCTTCTTCCCCTCTCACATCCCACATGCCCACCCTCCAACATCCTCCTTTTTCATTAGCTCACGAGAGGATGCAAGATGAGAATCTCTGCCATTGTGTGGAGAGACTCAGGTTCCCAGGTTCGCCCCATGGACACACGTTCTTCATCTCAGTATGAGATGAAGTTAAGGATTTGGCCAGCCATAAGAACCTGAAGGGAAAGGGCGGAGGGGGATTCTCTCTCTGCCCATGACAGCCCCGAGCTGGGTCGGTCCCTCAGACCTGGCCAGGGGAAGCCCATCCCCTGGCGCCCTCTCCCAGACCATCCCAGAGCAAGCCTGATGCCAGCCCCACCCCACTCGCCACTGCCACGACCATCGTCCTCCCTCAGAAGGCCTGGGTAGGACAGGGACCCGAGTGTGGGAGGCTGCCACATTTCAGGTCTGGCACACCGCTTGCCAGGCTGCTTCTTCCTCTGATGGGGCCCAGCACACGCCCCAGGAGACTTGGCAGCTGTCCCTAGGGCTATGTCTTCCGGAACTTGTCCCCTTGGAAGGGGCCTGTGCCAGGTGGCATGTTCGGCTGGTTGGCCAACCTCCTTTGGAGAAAGCAGGCGATCCGAGCCAGCCATCCTGTTGCCCTCTGCATGGCTCCTCTGCACTCAGGAAGAAGGCCTCACACGTGCCCTCCTTGAAGCTTTTCTCCCCAGAGCCATTTCCTGGGCTACTGTTAGTCTTACTGTTAGTGTTATGGTTGGTTTCCAGTTACTGTCAGTTTTATGGTTAGGTTTAGTTTTCGGGTTACTGTTAGGTTTATATTTAGGTATATGCTTAGGGTTAGGGTTAGGTTTATGGTTCTGGTTAGGGATAGGCTATGATTCGCGTTAATGGTATGTTTGAGTTTAGGTTAGGGTTAGGGTTAGGATTGAGGTTAGGATTAGGGTTGATTGCCATGTTTGGGTTAGATTTCAGGTTAGGGTTAGGGTTCAGTTAGCATAGGGTGATCATCTGGTTTGTGTAAGGATTACGGTTTCTGTTACTGTTGGGGTTAGGGTTACGGTTAGCATTAGGGTCATGGTTCTGGTTAGGGTTGGGGTTTGGGTTTGGTAAAGGTTTGTTTTACGTGTTAGAGTTTAGGGTTAGGTGGTTAGGGTCAGTGGTCAGGTTCAGTTTAGTGTTGGGATCAGTGTTAGGGTTCCAGTTAGATTTAGGTTTAGGGTTAGGTGTAGTGTTAGTGTTAGTTTTCGGGTTAGTGTCAGGGTTAGTGCTTGGTTTTCCTATCGGTTTAGGCTTAGGGTTGTGGTTGGGTTAGGAATCGGGTTAGTCTTAGGGTTCGGGTTCAGGTTAGGGTTCTTGTTAGGGTTTGGATTCAGGTTAGCGTTTGGGTTAGTGTTAAGCTTAGGGTTAGGCTGAGGTTTAGGGTTAGTATTCGGATTAAGGTTATGATTAGGTTTTGGGTTCGAAAAAGGCTTAGCTTTAGCGTTAGGTTTCTTGTTAGGGTTAGGGTTAGGGCTAGGGTTCAGGTTAGGGTTAGGGTTGGGTTCGGGTTATTGTTAGGGTTAGGTTTACCTTTTGATTTCTGATTAGGGTTAGGGTTTGATTGAGGTCTAGGTTTAGGGCTAGGGTTAGGGTTAGCATTGGGTTTGGATTAGGGTTAGGATTAGCATTAGAGTTAGAAATATGGTTAGACTTCAGGTTAAGGTTAGGGTTAGCAATAGGGTTTGGGTTCGGGTAATGTTTAGTTTTAGTGTTAGGGCTAGTGTTCGAGTTAGGGTTAGGCTTAGGGTTTGAGTCGGGCTACGATTAGGTTTAGAGTTAGTGTTACAGTTCGGGCTAGGATTCCTGATAGGGTTAGGGTTAATGTTCATGTTAAGTTTAGGTTTATGTTTAAGGTCAGGGTTGTTTTCGGGTTAGGGTTACGGCTAGGGTTCGACTTCATTTTCCGGTTAGGGTAAGGGTTATGTTTTGCTTTATTGGGGCGGTTAGGGTTAGCTTTACTGTTAGGGTTTTGTTAAGGTTAAGGGTGAGGTTAGTGTTTGGATTAGTGTTAGGGTTAGTGTTTGGGTTCTCCATGGGGTTAGTGTTAGGGTCGGATTAGGCTTTGAGTTTGTGTTAGTTTTAGGGTTAGGGTTATGGTTAGGTTTAGAGTCAGAGTTAGGTTTGGGGTTCACGTTAGGTTTTGGCTTAGGCTTAGGGCTAGGTTTGGGGTTAGTTTTGGATAAGGGATAGGGCTGGGCTCAGGTTGGGCTTGGGTTCGAGTTAAGGTTAGGTTTAGTATTCGGTTTCGGGTTATGGTTAGGGTTATTTTTCATGTTAGAGGTAGCGTTATGGTTACAGTTAGGGTTTGGATTAGAGTTAATGTTAAGGTTAGGGTTATGTTTTGGCTTATGGTTCAAGTTATGGTTATGGTTAGAGTTAGTGTTAGAGTTAGGATTAGAGTTAGGTTTAGGTTAGGGTTGGGTTCGGGTTCAGGTTAGGGTTAGCATTAAGTTTAGTGTTAGGGTTAGTGTTTGGTAGGGTTATGGTTAGTGTTTGGTGTCTGTATCAGGTTAGGTTTACTGTTAGGGTTCGGGTTAGTGTTTGAGTTAAGGTTAGGGTTAGGGTTCGGGTTCGTGTTCGGGTTCGGGTTAGTGTTCACCTTAGGGTTAGGGTTAGTTTTTGGCATAGGGTTGGGTTCTGGTTCAGTTTAAGGCTAAGTGTTGGTTTAGAGTTAGGGTTCCAATTCGTGTTCATGTTAGGGTTAGGATTAGGGTTACTCTGAGGTTTAGGCTTAGGTTTATTTTAAGGTTTGCCTTCGGATTAGGGTAAAGTTTAGGTTTCTGGTCGGGATAAGATTAGGTTTAGGTTTAGCATCAGATTAGGTTTCGGGTTAAGGTTAAGTTTGGAGCCCGGTTTAGGGTTTGGGTTAAGTTTCGGCTTATGCTTAGGGCCAGGTTTAAGGTTAGGGTTGGGTTGGGTTAGGGTTACTGTTAGTGTTGATGTTAGGGTTAGGGTTATGTTTAGTCTTAGAGTTAATGTTCATATGAGGGTTAGGGTTAGGTTTCAGGTTCAGGTTAGGGTTAGGATTAGCGGTAGGGTTCGAGTTAGTGTTAGGACTAGGGTTCGTGTTAGGGTTGGGTTCGAGTTAGGGTTAGGGTTAGGGTTTGGGTGAAGATTAGGATTAGTGTTAGTGTTAGTGTTAGGGTTAGGGTTGGGATTATGCTTCGGATTAGGGTTAGGATACGGTTTCAGGCTCAAGATCAGATTAAAGTTAGGTTTAGGATCGGGTTAATGTTAGGGTTAGTGTTCGGGTTAGGTTTAGGGTTAGGGCTAGGGTTAGAATTAGTGTTGAGATTAGGGTTAGGATTAGGTTTCAGGTTCAGGTTAGGGTTAGGATTAGTGGTAGGGTTCATGTTAGATTTATGGCTAGGTTTCAAGTTAAAGTTGGTTTCAGGTTAGGATTAGGGTTAGGGTTCGGTTGAGTGTTAGGGTTATTGTTAGGGTTAGGTTTAGGGTCAGGATTAGGTTTAGGATTCGGGTTAGGTTTAGGTTTAGGGTTAGGGTTCAGTTTAGGGTTAAGGTTAGGGTTTGGGTTAGTGTTAGGGTTAGGTTTAGGGTTAGAATTAGCATTTGGGTTCGGGTTCGCATTCTGCTTATGTTTAGGTTTAAGGTCAGGGTTAAATTTAAGGTTCAGGTTATGCTT
The DNA here is from genome assembly GCF_020826845.1 of Diceros bicornis minor. Taxonomy (NCBI): domain Eukaryota; kingdom Metazoa; phylum Chordata; class Mammalia; order Perissodactyla; family Rhinocerotidae; genus Diceros; species Diceros bicornis. Next base: position 40,471 of record NW_026691132.1, on the reverse strand, counting down.
AGTGCTAGTTTTTGGGAAAGGGTCGGGTTAGGGTAACTGTTAGAGTTAGGGTTCAGGTTAGGCATAATGTCAAAGCTAGGGTTAAGGTTATGGTTCAGAATAGAGTTAAGGTTCACATTAGAGTTAGGGTTCGGGTTAGGGTTAGGGTTATGGTTAGAGTAACAGTTATTGTTAGGGTTCTGGTTAGGATTCAAATTAGGCTTAATGTTAGGGTTCAAGTAAGGGTTCATTTTATGGTTAGTCTTAGGTTTTGGGGTAGGGTTAGGGTTAGAGTTAAGGTTACTGTTAGAGTTAGGGCAAGTGTGAGGGTTCGATTTTGGATTAGGGTTATGGTTAAGTGTAGGATTAGATTTAGTGTTAAGATTGGGTTTATGGTTCCAGTTAGGTTTCGGGAGTCGAGTTAAGTTTAGGGTACGGTTAGGCTTTGGGTTAGGGTTAGGGTGAGTGTTCGTTTCAGGATTAGGGTTAGTGTTAGGCTTAGCTTTACGATTCGGGTTCAGGTTCAGGTTAGGTTTAGCGTTAGGGTGGGGTTATGCTTTCGGTTACGGTTTCGATTTGATTCAGGTTAGGGTTTGGGTTAGGGTTAGGCTTAAGTTTAGAGTTCATGTTAGGGTTAAGGCTAGTGTTTGGGCTAGTCGTTGGTTGTGTTAAGGTTACAGTTTGGTTTAAGTTTAGGGTTAGTTTTAGGGTTAAGGTAAGAGTTTGGGTTAGGGTAAGGTTAAGGTTAGGGTTAGGTTTAGTATTTGGGTTCGGGTTCGGTTTAAGGTTGGAGTTCAGGTTAGGGTTAGGGTTAAGGTTAGGGTTAAGGTTATGGTGTGGGTTAGTGTTGTTCGGGTTCGGGTTAGGGTAAGTGTTCAGGTTCAGGTTAGAGTTAGGGTGCCTGTTCGGGTCAGAGATACAGTTCTGGTTAGGGTTTGGGTTAGGATTAAGGTGCAATTAGTGTTAGGGTTGGGGTTTGGTTTAGGGTTAGTGATAGTTTTAGTGTTATGAGTAGGTTTAAGGCCATTGCTAGTGTTAGTGCTAAGGTTCGCGTTAGGTCTAGGGCTTGGTGAAGGTTTACAATTCGTTCTAGAGCCAGAGTTAGGGTCAGGTCTAGGACTGGTTTAGGGTTAGGTCCAGGTCAAGGAGTAGGCTTGGTGTTAGTTAGGATTAGGGTTATTGTTGGTTAGGGTTAAGGTTAGGGTTGGGGTTAGTGTAAGGGTTAGGGCCATTGCCAGGGTTATTGTTAGGGTTAGGGTTATGTCTAAGGCTTGGTCAAGTGTTAAGGTTTGGGCTAGGGCTAGTGTTAGCCTCAGGTCTAGGACTAGGTGAGGGTTAGGGTCAGGGTTAAGATTGGGGTTAGGATGAAAGTTACCATTGGTGTTAAGGTTAGTGTTGCTTATGGCTAGGGTTAGGGTTAGTGTTAGGGCTAGGGCTGGGTTATGTTTGGGGTAGTGTTAGGATTAGTGTTATGGTTATTCTTAGAGTTAGGGGAGGTGGTTTGAGTTTCGGTTAATGTTAGGTTTAGCGGTAGGGGTAGGATTAGGAATAGAGCTAGGGTTTGTGTTAGGACTGGTTTAGGGCTACAGCAAGGCCTAGTGTTAGGGTTAGGGTTGCATTACATGTAGGGTTAGGGTGAGGGTTAGGGGTGGGGGTAGTGTTAGGCGTAGTGTTATGGCAAGAGTTATCATTAGGGCTGGGCTTAACGCTAAGTTTAGTTATTACATTTAGGGTTAGGTTTCCTTTTAAGTTTATAACTAGATTTATTTTTATGGTTAGAGACGAGGCTGATTTTGAGGTTAGGGCTAGGGGTATGATTAGGGTTATGTCTGACGTTAGTGTTGGGTGTGCCTTAGGGTTGGGACAACGGAAAATGTAAGAGTAGGCGTAGGGTTTTGGTTTGGGTTAAGACTAGGGTTAGATTTAGGGTTATGCTAGTGTTAGGGTTACTGTTAGGGCTAGGGCTAGGACCAGGTTTAAAGTTAGGGTTAGAGTTAGCATAGAGTTACAATTACAGTGAGTGTTGGGGTAGGCATATGATTAGGGTTAGGGCTAGGGCTAGTTTTAGGATTTGGGGTAGGTTTAGGGTTAGAACTAAAGTTGGGTTAAGGTTCATGATACAAACCCCAACCCTAGCCCTAAAACTAATGCTAACATTAATCCGAACGTGAAGCCTAATTCTCACCATAGCCCTAAAACTTACCCTAAACCTAACCATAGCCCTAGACATAACCTTATGCTTTACCCTAACCTAAAGCTAAGCCAACACTTACCCAGACACTATTCCTACGCCTACAACTAACCCTATACCTGACCATTACCACAACACAACTCCAACCCAAACGCTAACATTAACCCTAACAATAATCCAAGAATTAACACTAAGCCTAAGCCTATCCCTATCCCTAACACTAACCTTAGTCCTAGCTTTAACCCTAACCCTGGCAGTAACTCTAGCCCTAACCCTAACCCTACTGTAACCCTACCCCTACCCCTTACCCTAGATCTAGCCATAACCCAACCTACCCCTGAAACTAATCCTAGCCCTAGCCATAAAACCCAGACCTTACACTAGCCATAATCTTAACTCTATGTCTAAACCTAGCCCTTGCCCAAATCTTAACCGTAACACTAACACTATGCTAATTCTAGTACACTAACTCTAAGTACTAAGACTAACACTCATCTTAACTCTAACCTTAACAATAACCCTAACACTAATACAACCCTAGCCTTAACCCTAACCCTAACTCTAACCCAAACCCTATCCCTATCCCTAATCTTAAATCCAAGTCTAACACAACCTTAACCCCAACCCTACCCCTCCTTCTCTCCATAAAACTAACTCTAACCATAAGCAAAACTAACCCTAACCCTATCCTTAACCCTGGGAACAGGTTTGTATAGGACAGGGAATCCACAGTAGAGCTGAGTCAAATCACGTCTAGCACACATTCCTGGAAATAACATCATACCCCATCTCCCTTCCTTCCAGCTGGTAAAGATCACATAATACTTAAACAACATTTGGCACAAATTGCTGTTTGGAATCCTAAAACAAACCAGTACAAAAACCCTAATCCGAACCCTAAACCTAACACTAACCCGTACCCGAACCCTAATCCTAACCCTAAACCGAATGCAAACTTAACCCCAACCCTACCCCCATTCTCTCCATAAACTAAATCTAATCCTAACCAAAACCTAACCCTAAGCCTATCCTTAACCCTAACACTAATCCTAGCCCTACCTCTACACCTCTACACCTACCCAAACCCTAATCCTAACCATAATCCAATCCGAAGCCTAAGCCTACCCCTACCCCTAACACTAATCATATGCAGAACCCTAACGCTAGCACAAACACTAACATTAAACATAACACTAAAACTAAACATCCCCCACCCCTAACTTTACCTCTAACTTTAACCTTAAACCTAACTTTAACTGTGCCCTTATCCCTACCCCTACCCTTAACCCAAACACTTAGCCTACCCCAACCCTAATCCTAACCCTAATCCTACCCTAATGTTAGCCATGGCCTTAAAATAACGCTTACCCTAGACTTAATGTTAGCTCTAATCCTAATCCTGGCTTTAGCACTAGACCTAACACTAACCCTAACCCTAACTCTAACCCTAACACTAACCCTAACCCTACCCTAGCCCAAACCCTAACCCTAGCCCTAAGCCAACACTTACTACTACCCCAGACCCTATTCATAGCCCTAAACCTAACCGTAACACTAACCCTTACTCTAACCCAACCGTAACTCTAACCCTAAGCCTAACCCTAATCCTAGACAAAGTCCTAACACAAACACTTGCCCTAAAGCTAACCCTTTTCCTAATCCTAAGCCAAACCCAAACCCTAAACATAATGATAACCCTAACACTAAACCTACTCTTAAACATAAACCTCACCCTAATATCAGCCCTAACCCTAACACAATTTTTAAACCTAACACTAGGCTAAACCCAATGCTAGCCCTACACATAACACTAACTCTAAAGCTAGCAGTAACCATAACCTAAACCCTAGTACTAGACCTAACCTTACACCTTACCATAACACTCCACACAAGCCTTAACCCTAACACAAATCCAAGCCCCAGACCTGACCCTAAACTTAACCCCAGACTTGATCATATCCATAAGCCTAACCCTAGCTCTAGCCCTAACCATAACTATAGACCTAGCCCTAGCCCTAATGATAACCCTTGCCCTTTCCATAGCCCTGGCACTAATGCTAACTCTAATACTAGCACTATCCCTAAACTTAGTACTAACACTAAGGCTAACCTTAACCATAACCCTAAACCCAACCCTAGCCCTAGTCCTAACCCTAATCCTAAGCCTAGACATAAGCCTAGACCTAACCCTAACCCTAGCCCTAAAACAAACACTAAGCTTAACTATAACTCTAACGTAACAATAACCTTAACCGTAGATACAAAACTACCCCTAACCTAAACACTTATACTAACCCACCCTAACCCAAGTCCTAAACCTATCCATAAATCTAGGCCTATTATTAGCCCTAAACCTAACACTTGCCCTAACCTGAACTCTAGCCCTAACGCTAACTCTAACACTAAAACTACCCCTAACTCTCACCGTAACCCTAACCATAACCCAACACAAGACCTAAGCCTACACTTAGCCCTAGGCATAACTCTAACCCTAACCTTAACTCAAACTCTAACCCCAACCCTAACCGTACCCCTCCACCTTCCCCACTCCTAAGCCAAACACTAACAGAACACCTACCCCTACTACTACCATACCCAGACCTAACCAAACACTAACCCTACCCCTACCCCTAACCCTAATCCAAACCTAACTCTAACTCTAACCTTAACCTTAACCTGAACCTTAATTCTCACTCTAGCTCTAGGCTTAACCTTATCTTTAAGCCTAAACCTAAGGCAACCCTAACCCTAACACTACCCCTACCCCTACCCCACCCCTAAACCTAAACCTAACCAAACGCTTACCCCTACCCCTAACCCTAACATCAAACATAACCCCACCCTAATCCTAAACCAAACACTAATATTAGCCCGAGTTCTAATCATAAAACTAGCCTTAGTTCTAACAATAACCATAACATTAGTCATAACCCTAAACCTAGTCCTGTCCCTAGCCCTAACCTTAAACATTACAAGAACCCTAACCCTAACCCAAAACCTAACGCTAACCATAACCTTAGTCCAACCCCACCCCTATCCATACGCCTACCTCTAAGCTTAAAACTTATGCTAAGTGTAACTGTACACTTATACGTAACCCTAAACCTAACCCTAACCCTACCGCTGTGACTAAACCTAAACAAATGCCTAGCCCTAAACCTAACCATAGCCCTAAACCTAAAACTAACACTAAACCTAGCCTTAACCCTCGCCATAGCCATAAACCTAACCGTAGCACTAACCCTAACCCTACCCCTAACCATAGCCCTAACCTTAAACTTAAATCTACTTCTAACCATAACCCTAACTCTAACCTTGACCCAAGCCTTGAACTAACCCTAACCCATAACCCAGCCCCAACCCTAACCCTAATCCATGTCCTCACCTGACCCCTAACACTATCCCTAACCTTAACACTAACACTAATGTTAGCCATAATCCTAACACGAGCCCCAGCCCTAGACCTAACCCTAACTGTAACCCTAACTCTAAAACTGGACCTAACACTTAGCCCAACCCAGAACACTAACACTAAACGCAGCCCTATGTCTAGCCCTAAATCTGACACTAATCCTAACAGTAAAACTGAACCTAACCCTAATCCAAGCACTAGACCAAGCCCTAGCCATAAACTTAACCCTAGCCCTAACTCTACCCCTGGCTCTAATGTTAACCCTAATGCAATTCCCACAGCTAACCGTATCACAACCCTTAACCTTAACTGTAACCCTACCCCTATCCCTAAAACACTCTTTACCCAGACCCTAAGACTTAAGGTAACACGAACCCAACCCTAAACCCAACCCTAACCGAAACCCTAAACCTAAACTTAAGCCTAACCATAGCCCAATCCCTAGTGATAATACTAACACTAATCTTAAGCATAATCATAACCCTAAACCTACCCCTACACCTAACCCTAACCCTATGCCTAACTGTAACCATAACCGTAATCGTAGCCAACTCCTACCCCTAAGTCTAACCCTAACTCTAACTCTAATGCTAACCCTAACCCTAACTCTACGTCTACCTCTAATACTACCCTGAACCCTAACATTAACATTTTAATGCAACCACAAACCTAAGCCCAACACTAATCCTAACCTTAACCCTTACCCAAACCCTTGCCCTAACCCTAGCACTAACCCTAACCCTAACCCTAGGCCTAACCCTAAAATCAGCCCTAGACCCAGCAGTAACCCTAACCCTAAACCTAAGACAAACCCAAAACCTAACCCTAATTGTACCCCAGACCTAACCCTAACCATAAACCTACCCTTAACCCTAACCGTGGCTCTAGACCCTAATGTCAACTCTAACACTAGCCGTAAACCTAAATCTAACCCTAACCCTAAAACTAACTCTAACCCAATCCATACAACTACCACTGACCTTAACCCTAACACTAACCCTAAACCTATCCCTACACCTACTCCTCCCCTAACCATAACCCTAACCGAAACCCTACCCCCTCCATAACCTTAGGCCAATCTCGAATGCAACTCTAACCCCAACCCTACCACTAACCATAAAACTAACCCTAACCCAAACTTAACTCCAACTCCATCCCTAATACTAACAGTATTCCTAGCACTAGCCATAAACATAACCTTAGCCCTACCCCTAACCCTAACCCTAGCCCTAGCCCTAACCTTATCCCTAACCCTAACGCTAACACTAACCCTAACACTATCCCTACACATAACGCTCTGCAAAACCTAACCTTAAGCCAACCCTAACACTAACCCTTACCCCAGTCCTAGCACTAACACAAACCCTAACCCTAAGCCTAACTCTACCCCTACACCTACTCCTCCCCTAATCCTAATCCAAATCCTACCCCATCCCTAAGCTTAAACCTAACCCTAACACAAGATTAACCCCAAACCTAACACTACTGTTAACCATAAAACTAACATTAACCCTGTACCAAACCTAACCTTAACCATAAACCTTACTCTAACACTAATCCAAATCCTGAACATAACCTACCATTAACTCTAAACCTAACCCTAAGGCAAACCGACCACTAACCCCACCCCTACCCCATCCCTACTCCTAAACCAAATGCTAACACTAACCCAGCTCTACCCTTAACCCTACTCCTAACGCTAACCCTAACCTAATCGTACCCCAACCTTAATCCTACCCATAGCCCTAAACATAAAACCAACAACACCCTTAGCCCTAACCCTGACCTAGCGCTAACCCTAGCCCTAAACATAACACTAACCATAGTCCTACACTAACCATTGCACTAACAGTCCATCGCCACCCTGAGCCCTAACTCTCACCCTAACCCAACTCCAACCCAAACTCAAACCTAACCCTAACCCTAACCCTAACTCTAACTCTAACCCTAATATTAATTCTAGCCCTAGACCTAACCTTAACACAAGCACTATCGCTCACACTAACCATAACCCTAGCCATAACCCTGACCCTAGCACTAACCCCATCTGTAAGCTTAAGGTTAACCATTGCCATAGACCTAACACTAACCCAGCCCTATTCATAAAATTAATCATAGTCCTAGCCTTAACTGTAAACCCAAGCCTAGACTTAGCGCTAAATCTAGACCTATCCCTAACCCTAGCCCTGGTCCTAACCTTAACCCTAACATTAACACTATCCATAATCCTAGCACAAACACTAATGCTAACCCTGAACCCAACCATAACACTAAAAAGCCGTCCTCATTCCCCACTTTAAAACCATCCCCATACCCCTAACACTAACCCTACCTTTAACCTTAAACCTAGCCCTAACCGTGACCCTACACTACACCTAACACTACACCAAACCCTTACCCTAGCATAACTCCTAATCGTACCTTAATTCTAACCCTAGCTCTACCCTGACGCTAGTGCTAGACCTAACACTAGCCCTAATTCTATCCCTCGCCCTAGCCTAACTTTAAGCCTAACACTAGTCTAAACCCTAGGACAAACCCTAAGATTATCCTATGCCAAAATCTGCCATTACACCTGACTCTAACCCTAACCATTACCCTATCCCTAACCCTCAACGCTAGCCCTAACCCAACACAAATCCTAGCCGTAGATCTGACTCTAAACTTAGCCCTAGCCCTAGCCATAATTCTAACCCTAACACTAACACTAGCTCTAACCCTACTCCTCCCCTAATCCTAACCCTAACCCTAATCGTAAATCTAGACCTAGTCCTAGCACTAAGGCTAACCCTAACCCTGTCCATAGCCCTGGTTCTAACCGTGACCCTAACACTAGCCCTATCACTAACCCTAACTCTAACCCTAAAACTACCCCTAAACTTAACCCTAAACCATCTCTAACCCCAACACTACCCATTCCCCTAAGCCTAACATTAATCCTAACTCTAACTCGGCCCTACGCTAACCCTGACCCTAACACTTTTCCCAGTCTGAGCCACAACCCTAACCCTAGTTTGATCCTTAACACTAACTGTAACTCTATCCCTAACAAAAACCGAGCCCCAGCAATTGCCCTAGCCCTACCCCTAAACTAAACTTACATCTAACAATAACTCTACCACTAAAAGTAAACCTAACCCTAGCTCTAGGACTAACCCAAAACTTATCCTAACTCTAACTCTAGCTCTAGGCCTAACCCCAACCCTAGCCTAGAGGTGAACCTAATGCTAACGATAACCCTAATGTTAACACTGTCCTAATCCTAGACCTAAACCCTATGTCAACAATAGTCGATGTCCAAACCCTAACAGTAACCCTAGTCCTAATCATGAAACTAGCCCTAAACCTCACACTAACCCTAGGCCTATACCTAACCCAAACCCTAACCCTAAACGTAACTTTAAGATCCCACTAACCCTAGGTGTAGCCCTAAAATTGTACCAACCCATAATTCTAACCATAACACTAATCCTAGACCTACTCTTAACCCTACTCCTAATGCTAGGCTCAACCCTAGCCCTGAGCATAATCCTAGCCCTAACCCTAACTCTAGCCCTAAGGTTAACTCTCATGCTATCACCAGCCCTAACACTCACCGTAACGCTAACCCTAACCCAACCCTCACCCTACCCCTAAGTCTACCACTCCTCTAACCCAAACCCTAACCCAACTCTTACCACTATACTAGCCCTAATCCTAGCCTAACCCTTACCCTACTCCAACCCCTACCCCTAACCTTGACTGAAAACCTAAACAATCCCTAACCATAACCATAACACTAATCCTAACCCTAACTTTTATTCTAAGCATAGCCTTAGCCCTAACGCTATCCCTAACTTAGCTGTAACCCAACGATAGCCCTAGCTCTAGCTCTAGTCTTAACCCTAGCCCAAAACTAACCTTAACCCTACCATAATCTGAACCCTAGCCCTAACCCTAAACCGAAGACCAGCCCTAGCCCTAACCCTAGCTGTAGCACTAACTCTAGACCTAACTTTAACTGTAGTTATAAACCTAACCCAAATCCAAAGCATAAACCTAACATTAATCCTAGGCCTAAACCTAGACCTAACCCTAAACCTTGTCCTAACACTAACCCTAACGCTAGACCTCCCCGTAAATCTAGCACTAAATCTAAACCTAACACAACCATACCCTTAACCATAACCATAGACCTAACCCTAACCCTAGCCGTAACCCTAACCCTACCCTAACCCTAGCTGTAACTCTAACCCTACCCCTAAACGTAAACCTAAACCTAGTTCTAGCACTAACAGTAAACCTAAACTTGACCCTAAACTTAGCCATAGACCTAGGCCTAACCCAAACGCTAGACAGAGACCTGAGCCTAACCCGAGACCTACCACTAACCATAACTGTAACGGTAAACATAAACCGAACCATAACCCTAAACATAGGCTTAACTTCTATCCTAGCTGTAGACCTGACCCTAACCCAAACCGTAACCCTAACCCTAACCCAACAGTAGCCCTAACCCTAATGCTGACCATGACCTAATCCTAGCCCTAGCCCTAACCCCAAGATAAGCCCTCTTCCTAACCCTAACCCTAACCACGGGCATAAATCTAGTGCTAAACCTAAGCCTAACCCTAAACATAGCCTTAACCCTAACCCTTACCCTAGCCCTAACCCATACTCTAACCCTAACAGTAACCCTAGACCTGGTCCTAGAACTAACACTAACCCTAGCCGTATCCTTAGCCCTGGTGCTAAGCCTGACCCTATGTCTAACACTAGCCCTAACACTAATGCTAACCCTAACCCTAAGCCTAACTCTAGCCCTAACCATAGCCCTAACCCTAGCCATAGCCCTAACCTTAATGCTAACACTAACAGTAGCCCTAACACAAACACTAACCCTAGCCCAACCATAACCCTATCTCAAACCCAACTCTAACCTTACCCCTAACTCTACTGCTACTCCTACCTGTCACCTTAAGGCTCACGCTAATTGTTTTTCCCACAAAACCAGAGTAGATAGTTGTATGTCATATCTGCACATCCTTCCAGTTGCTGTATGTGGGACGCGGCCTCAGCATGGCCGGAGAAGCGGTGCGTTGTTGTGCACCCAGGAGCCAAACCTGGGCCACCAGCAGTGGAGCCCACGCACTTAACCCCTAAGCCACAAGGCCAGCCCCACATACCCTAAATATAAAGCTAATCTTACACATAACCCTAAAGTTAACCCTGACCCTACCCATAACCCAAACTCTAACGCACGCAACATTAACCCTAACACTAACCCTAATCCTAGACATAGCCATAAGCCAAAAGCCAGCCCCAGCCCTAGCCCTAACCAGCATCCTAGCACTAACCCTAGCCCTAAGACTAACCATAGCCATAAACCTAACTGAACTCTAACCCTAAATCTAACCTTAGCTCTAACCCTAGACCTCAACCTAAGCCTTTCCCAAAACTTAATCCTAATGCTAACCATACCCCTGACCCTCACCCAAACACTAAACCTACCCCAAGCATAACCCTAAAAGTAACCCTAACCCTAGCCTTTAGTCTAGCCCTAAGACTCACCAGAAATCTGTTCTTAACCCAGCCCCAAGCCCTAACAGTGACCCTAACCACAACCACAACCAAAATCGCTACCCATACCCCAAACCTAAGCCTAACCCAACCTTAAGCCTAAACCTAGCCCTATGCCAAAACCTAACCTTAAGCACAATGTTAACCTTAACACTTGCCCTAGAGCTAATCCTAACCCAGCCCTAGACCGGACCCTTACACTAGCCCTAACCCTAACCCTAACCTTAACCACAGACCTATCCCTAGCCTTAAGTGTAACCCTAGTCCTAACCCGAGCCCTGGCCCTAAACCTAACTCTAACACTAATCTTATCCCTAACCATAGCCACAACACTAATGCTAATCCTAACCCTAACTATGACCCTAAACCGATCTCTCCCATTCCTAACCCATAGCTCAACCCTTAACACTAAACCTAACAGTACCCCTGCCACTAAGTCTAACACAAACCATGACCCTAAACCAAACTATAATCTTAGCCATAGCCCTAACCATAATGCTAGACCTAGACCTAACTCTAACCCTAACCCTAGCACTAACCTTAACCATGGCACTAACCCTAATGCTCAATCTAGCCCTAGCCATAACATTAACACTAAACCGAACTGTAGCCCAAAGCCAACACCTACCACTATGTGTAACCCTAACCCTAAACGGGGTATTAATCCTAATGCTAACTCAAATCCTATCCATAAACCTAACCCTAACCCTAGCCCTAGGGCTATCACTAACATAACCTTAAAGCTAACACTAATCCTTACCCTAATCTGTAACCTATCCCTAACCATAGCACAGACTTAATCCTAATCATAACCTTAACCCTCACTCTAACCCTAAAACTGACTCTCACCCCTAAGCCTCACCCTAAACCTCACCAAACCAGAACCCAAACACGAACTCAAACCCTTACCCGAACACAAACCCGAACCTGAAGCTAACAAGAACCCTAACCTTGACACCAACACTAGGACTAAGCCTAAACATAAAGTTAACCTTAACCATAGCCCTAACCATAGCCCTAACCCTAGCCCTAATGCTAGCCCTAGACCTAGCCCTAACCATAACTGTAATCCTAAGGCTACGCTAGCCATAACACTAGGCCTAACCTTAGCTCTAGACCTAACACTAGCCCTAGACTAGCCCTAACTCTAAGTCTAGAGCTAACAGTAGCCCTAGCCCTAAACCTAGCACTGAACCTAATCCTAATCCTAGCCCTAGATATAACCCCGACCATAACACTAACCCTAAGCCTAACACTAACCCTAACCATAACACTAAACATAGCCATAAGCCTAGCCCTAGCAGTAATCATAACCCTAACCCTAACCCTCACAATAACCCTAGCCCTAACCCTAATACTAACACTGGCCCTGAACCCAATGCTAAACCTAACCCTAATCATAGCCCTAACGCACACCCTAGCCCTATCCATAACCCTGGCAATAACCCTAAACCTAGCCCTAACCCTAGCCTTAGCCGTAAACCTAACATAGCCCTAGTCCTAACCCTACCTGCAAGCCTAACTCTAGCCCTAACCCTAAACCTAGCCCTAGCCATAAGCCTAACACTAAACCTAACCTTAGCCTTAGCCCCAGCCCTAGCCCTAACCCTAAACCGTGGCCCTATCCCTAACCATAACCCTAACCAAAACTCTAAACCTAATGCTAACACTAACCCTAACCCACACACAATTGGTTTGATTTCAACATATGTGAAATTTGTCACACACAATAGGTGCGATGTCATACATAAAAATGTGAATTGTGTCACAAAAAAGGTGAATGGTGTCACAGATATCAATGGGTGTGTTTTCACACATAAATGTGAGCCTTGTCACACCTACAACATTGGTGTGATGTCACACACACATTGAGTGATGTCAGACACACAATGTGTGTGAAGGCACACACCAACCTGGTGAAGTCACAGACAATGGGGATGGTTTCTCTCATGAAAATGAGTGTGAATACACATATAATGAGAGTTACACAATACACACATGTGGGATTTAAGACAGAGTAAAATGTGAGAGATTTCACAGACACCTAAGTGTTATTTCGTACATAAGAGCAGAGGTCACATCACACTGAATAATATGACTGCCGTCACACACAATGGGAGTGATATCACACAATATGTGAGATGTGACTGCCTATCCTCGTGTTATCACAATCAAGCTTTGTGATGTCCAAAAAAGGGTGCAATGTCACACATAACGATTGCAGTGATGTCGCACACAAAATGTGAATGATGTCGCAAGCACGACGTTGGAGTGATGCCACACTCAATTGGTGTGATGTCATACATAATAATGGCAGTGACACCAACATAACAACAGTTGGGATATCATATGCTAATTAAGTTTGACATCACACACAATTGATGTGATGTGACACAAGGTGAGGATGTTGTCACACACAAGTGGTGTGATGTCACCGATAACCGTGTGTGTCATGTCACTCATAATGATGGGAGTGATATCACATGCACACAATGGGAGTGATGTCACACTATAAAATGTGAGTTGTGTCAAAAGGGACACGACGATGTCACACATAGTAGTGAGAGTGTTGTCACACAATTCATATGTCACACAATGTGAGTGATGTCACACAGAAACAGGTGAGTAATACAGCAGAGGACTCGCGACTGATGTCACACGTGTGTCAGTGATGTCACACTATTGGTGTGATGTCATAAACACAACAGGAATGTTGTCTCAAATAACAGAGAGATGTCACTCGAAATATATGAGTGAAGTCACAGAAACACCATGAGAGTCATGTCACAACAGTAGTAGAGTGATGTCCTCGAGAATTAGTGTGACGTCACACAGAATATTGGGAGTAACATCACAGGTAACAATAGCGATTTCATATGCTAAATTGCATTCATGTCACACACAATTGGTGTGATATCAACATCTGTGAATGTTTTCACGCTCATAATATATGTGATGTCATACATGAAAATGTGTCTTGTCTTATGTTACAAAAAAGAGAATGGTGTCACACATATCATTGGGTATATTTTCAATCACAAATATGAGCCCTTTCACAAGTACACCATTGGTGTGATGTCAGACACACAATGTGTGTGAAGGCTCACACTAACCTGGTGATGTCACGGAAAATGGGATTGGTGTTCTAAGGAAAATGAGTGAATATTCACACATAGCAATGAGAGTTACACAAAACACACCAGTGCGATATGTCAGAGTAAAATGTGAGTGATTTCACAGAAACCTGGAAGTGACTTCATACATAACAGTGGGTGTCACAACACAGTTAAGAATATGACTGCCACCACACACAATGGGAGTGATATTACACAGCTTGAGAGATGTGACCGTCTATCGTAGTGTTAGCATACTCATGTTGTGTGATGTCACAAAATGGGTGTGATGTCCCACATAACGATTGGAGTGATGTCAGACACAAAATGTAAACCACGTCACGCTCCGTTGGAGTGATGTCAAATACTACCAGAGTGATTGCACACTCAATTGGTGTGATGTCATACATAATACTGGGAGTGACACCACACATAATAATGGTTGGTATATCATACGGGAATTAAGGTTGATGTCACGCACAAGTGTTGTGGTGTGACACACAATGAGGATGTTGTCACTCTCAAACAATTGATGTGATGTCACCAAGAAGCATGTGGTCACGCCACGCAAAACAGTGGGAGTGATATCACATGCACACAATGAGAGTGATGTCACACTTCATAATGTGAATTATGTCACTAGGGACATGTCACTGATGTCACACATAGTGGGAGTAATGTCACACTATTGATGTGATGTCACACATAATGAGACTGAGGTCACACATAAACATGTGAGTAATATCACAAAGGACATGTGACTGGTGTCACACATATGTGGGAGTGAGGTCACACTATTGGACTGATGTCATACAACACAACAGGCGTGATATCACACATAACAGAAAGATGTGACCCAAAATATATGAGTGAAGTCACAGAAACACCATGGGAGTGATGTCACAACAGTAGTAGAGTGATGTCCTAGAGAATTAATGTGACATCACACAGAATATTGGGAGTGACATGACACTTAACAATAGCCATTTCATATGGTAAATTCGAGTGATGTCACACACAATCGGTGTGATGTCAACATATGTGAATGTTGTCACACACACACTAGGTGTGATTTCATACATAAAAATGTGAATTATGTCACAAAAATGTGAATGGTGTCAGACATATCAATGGGTGTGTTTTCACACACAAATGTGAGCACTATCACACATAATACACCATTGGTGTGATGTCATACAGACATTGAGTGAGGTCAGACACACAAAGTGTGTGAAAGCACACACCAATCTGGTGATGTCATGGACATTTGGAGTGGTATCTCTAAGGAAAATGAGTGTGAATTCACACATAACAATGAGAGTTACATAAAACACAAATAGGGATATAAGTCAGAGTAAAATGTGAGAGACTTCACAGAAAGCTGGGAATGATTTCATACAAAACTGTGGATGTCATCTCAAAGTTAACAAAATGACTGCCCTCACACAACGGGAGTGATATCACACAATTTGAGAGAGGTGACAGGCTAACCTAGTTTTATCCTGCTCAAAGTGTGTGATGTACCAAAATGGGTGTGATGTCACACAGAAGGATTGGAGTGATGTCAGACACAAAATATGAGCCATGTCACGCACCAGTGGAGTGATGTCAAACACTATGAGAGTGATGCCACACTCAATTGGTGTGATGTCATACATAATACTGGGAGTGACACCACACATACTAATGGTTTGATATCATATGACAAGGTTGATGTCATTCACAATTGATGAGATGTGACACGCAAGGAGGATGTTGTTACACACACACAAGGGGTGTGATGTTACCCATAGCCAAGTGTGTCACATCACGCATAACATAGGGTATGATATCACATGAACACAATGGGTGTGATGTTACAAGTTACATGTCACTCATGTCACAGATAGCAATGGGAGTGATGTCACACTATTGGTGCGATGTCACTCATAACAATGGGAGTGATGTCACACATAAATATATGAGGTAATCTCACTAAGGACACATGACTGATATCACAAATAAGCTGTTAATAGTCTACACTCAGCTTTCTATCCAATGTATTGAAAGAGCACTTCTGCTGAACTCTGCTTGCCAGTAGCTCTAGGGAACATACTCTAATGAGACCTTTTATACTTTTCACTACAACTGGTACAGATTATCTGTAAGATCCATTGAACGAAAGTACAGTGTGAAGAAAGACTCCTTTTTTAAATCTGTTTATGATCGTCTTGAAAAGTCCCTTTTCAAAAGTTGCAGTTCGCGTCTTTCATTCAGGCTTTCTCTTACATGGAACGAAAGAATGTGCTCATTGATCTCAGTTTGCCAGTAGCTGTTGGGAGCATCTTCCTATGAGAGGGTTTAAATTTTTCACTACACAAGGAAGAGAATATATCTAATATCCATTTATGAAAAGCACAGTGTGGAGAAAAACACTTGCTTGTACCTGTTTAGCATCTGCACTGAAAAGTACTTTTTCAAACATTGCAGCTCATGACATTTACTCAGGCTCTCTCACACAGTATATGAGAGAATGTTCTTACTGAGCAAAGGTTGCCATTAGTTGTAAGTAAGATCTTCCGAAGACAGCTTTGATCCTTTTCACTACTGCTGGGAGAAAGTATCTATAACATCCATTGAAATAACATACACGGTGGAATAAAACTCTTCTTAGTTGTTGAGGACCATCTTGATGAGTGAATTTTTCAATCATCGATCTTCATGGCCTGCACTCAGGCTTTCCCTCAAATATAATGGAACAACACCCGTTCTGAACTCAACAGCCCTGTAGCTGTAAGTCAGTTCTTCCTTGGAGGGCTTTTAAACTTGTCACTACAGCTGGGAGAGAGGATCTGTAACATTCATAAAATGAAAGTCAAGTGTGCAGTAAATCTCCGCCTGGTATGTGTATAGGATCCTCCCGCAAGTTGCCTTTTCCATCATTGTAGATAACGACCGTCACTCTGGCTCTCTCTCCTATGTAATGCAAGAAACTACTTGCTGAACTCAGCTGGCAAGGAGCTTTAAGCAGCATCCTCCTTTGAGAGCTTGTAAACTTGCACTGCAGCTGCAAGAGAATATCTGTAACATCCATTCCATGTAAGTTCTCTGTGGAGGAAAGCACTTCCTTTTAGCTTTTTAGGATCATATCGTAAAGTGCCTTTTCATCTTTGCAGCTGATTGCATGCACTCAGGCTTCCTTCCTGATATAAAAGAAAACACCCCTGCCAAAACTACTTTGCCAGTGGCTGTTAGGAACACCTTACTAGGAGAGTTTCCACTTTTCACCACAGCTCGAAAAGAAGCTGTATCACATCCATTCAATGAAAGTACACCGTGAAGAAAACCTCCTCTGTAAGTGTTTATGATCATGTTCTTAAGTGGATTTAAATACACTGCAGTTCAATCTGTATTCAGGGTCTCACTAGCATATCATGATGACCATTATTGCTTAACACAGCTTGCCAGTATCTGTTAGTAACAGCTTCATATGAGAGGATTTAAAATTTCATTACCTCTGGGAGAGTGTATCTATAACATCCATAAAACGAAAGTCCAGTATGTATAAAATTTCTTGCTTCTATCTGTATACGACTATTCTGATAATTGCCTTTAACAACATTGCCGTTAACTACCTTCAATCAGGAATTCTTTCCCATGTAAAGCAAGAAAGTTCTTGCTGACCTCTGCTTCCAAGTACTTTACAGGAGGATCTGCCTCTGAGAGCTTTTAAACTTTCCATTGCAGTGGGGCGAGTATTTCGCTAACATTCATTCCATGAACCTACTCTGTGGTGAGAAACTCTTAAGGTTAACATGTTAGGATATGTTCAAGTGCCTTTTCCTCTTTGTCGCTCATTGCCTTCACTGAGGCTCCCTTGCCAACCGAAAGACCAATCACCACTGCTCAAACAAGTTTGAAAGTAGCTGTTAGGAACAACGTCCTGTGACAGCTTTCCAACTATCACTACAGGTGGTGCAGATTATCATTACCATCCATTCAATAAAAGTTGACTGTTCAGAGCAACTCTTGCTTGTAGGTGTTTAGGATCATCTTGAGAAGAGTCTTTTAATTACTGCAGTTCAATCTGCATTCGGGGTCTGAGTAGCACACTATGATGAACGCTATTGATTAACACAGGTGGTCAATATCATAGGTTACATCTTCATATGAGAAGTTTAACAGTTTCATTTCAGCTAGGGTGGAGTATCTATAACATCCATAAAATGAAGGTCAAGTGTGGGGAAAATCTCTGCCTTGTATCTATATAGGATCTTCTTGCAAATTGCCTTTTCCCTCTTTGCGGTTAACGACCTTCACTCAGGTTCTCTCTCCCAAGACATGCAAGAAAATGTTTGCTGAACTCAGCATGCAAGTATCTCTGAGGAGGATTTTCCTCTGAGATCTATTAAACATTTCACTGCAGCTGGGAGAGTATATCTCCAACATCCATTCTGTGAACATACTCTGTGCAGAAAAACTCCTCCTTTTAGGTATTAGGATCATATAGTAAATTGCCTTTTCCTCTTTGCTGTTCATTGCCTGCAATGATGTTTCCTTCACTAATATAGAGACAAAACACCACTGCTCAACCAATTTTGCCAGTAGCTGTAAGGAACATCTTCGTATGAGAGCTTTCAAAGTATTATTACAGGTTTTGCTGATTATATTTAACATCCATTCCATTCAAGTTGAATCTTCAGAGAAACTCCTGCTAGTAGCTCTTTAGGATCATCTTGAGAAGAGACATTTAATACACTACAGTTCAATCCACTTTCAGGCTCTCATGAACATATCATGACAAACATTATAGCTTAACACATGTGGCCTATATCTGTAAGTAACATCATCTACTGAGATGTTTTAAAATTTCAGTACAGCTAGGAGAGTGTATCTAGAACATCCATAAAATGAAAGTGAAATATGGAGAAAATCTGTGGCTTGTCTCTTTATGGGATCAGCCTGCATATTGCCTTTAGATCACTGCAGTTAACGACCTTCGCTCAGGCTCTCTATCCCATGTAATGCAAGAAAGTGTTTCTTAACTCGCCTTGCAGGAATCTTTAAGGATGATCTTCCTCTGAGAGCTTGTAAACTTTTCACTGCAGCTAGGAAAACCTATTCATTACATCCATTCCATGTAAGTACTCTGTGGAGGAAATCACTGCTTTTAGCTTCTTTCGATCATATTGTCAATTGCATTCTCACCTTTGAATTTCATTGCCTGCCCTCAGGCTTCCTCCCTGATGTAAAGAAAAAACACCACTGTTAAACTTACTCTGCCAGTAGCGATTAGGAACACCTTCCCATGAGAGTTGACACTTTTCACCACAGCTCAGAAAAAAGCTCTATCACATCCATTTAATGAAAGTACACCGTGAAGATAACTTCTGCTTATAACTGTTTAGGGTCATTTTCATAAGTGACTTCAAATACACTGCAGTTCAATCTGCGTTCAGGGTCTCACTAGCATATCATGACGAACACTATTGCTTAACACAGGTGAAGAATATCTGTTAGTAACATTCTCATTGGAGAGGTTTTAAAATTTCAGTACGGCTGGGAGACAGTATATGTAACATCCATAAAATGAAATTCCAGTTTGGAGACAAACTCTTGTTTATATCTGTATAGGATTATCCTGAAAATTGCCTTTTACATCATTGCCGTTAACGACCTACACATAGGAATTCTCTCCTTGTAATGCCAGAAAGTTCTTGCTCAACTTGCTTGCAAGTATCTTTAAGGAGCACCTTCCTCTGAGAGCTTTTAAACTTTCCATTGCAGCTGGGAGAGACTATCTATAAGATCCATTCCATGAACATACTGTGTGGTGGAAAAGTCTTCCTTTTAGTTTTTTTGGATCACATAGTAAAGTGCCTTTTCCTCTTTGTAGTTCATGTCCTGCACTGTGGCTTCCTTCCCACAGGCAAGACAAAATACCACTGCTCAACGAAGTTTACCAGTAACTCTTTGAAACACTCCTAGGAGAGCTTTCAAACTATCACTACATGTGGTGCAGATTATCATTACCCCACATTCCAGGAAAGTGGACTCTTCAGAGAAACTCTGCTTGTAGCTGTTTGGGATTATCTTGAGAAGAGACTTGACTACACTGCAGTTCAATCTGCATTCAGGTTCTCAGTAACGTATCATGATGAACACCATTGCTTATCACAGTTGGCCAATATCTGTAAGTAACATCTTCATATGAGTGGTTTTCAAATGTCAATACAGCTGGCAAAGGGTATCTATAACATCCATAAATTGAAATTCAGGTATGGAGAAAATCTTTTGCGTGTATCTCTATAGGACTATTCTGAAAATTGCCTTTTCCAACATTGCAGTAAATAAACTTCACCCGTGCTCTTTCTCCCAAGTCAGGTAAAAAATATTTGTTGAACTCAGCTTGGAAGTATCTTCAAGGAGGCTCTCCCTCTGAGAGCTTTTAAACTTTTCACTGCAGCGGGGAGCGAATATCTATAACATCTATTTCAGGAATGTACCCTGTGGAGAAAAATTCTTCCTTTTAGCTTTTTAGGATCATATTGTAAAGTGAGTTTTCCTCTTTGTCGTTCATTGCCTGCACTGAGCCTCCCTTCCCATTGGAAATACAAAACATTCCTGCTCAATGACCTTTGTCAGTAGCCATCAGGAGTATCTTCTTAGGAGAGCTTTTGAACGATCACTACAGGTGGTGCAGATTGTTGTTATGATCAACTCAATGAAAGTTGACGCTTCAGAGAAACTCCAGCTTGTGGCTGTTAAGGGTCATCTTGAGAAGAGACTTTTAATAGACTGCAGTTCAAACTCTATTCAGGGTCCCACTAGCATATCATGATGAACTATATTGCTCAAGACAGGTGGCCAATATCTGAAAGGAACATCTTCATCTTAGAGGTTTTAAAATTTCAGTACTGCTGGGAGAGAGTATCTATAATATCCATAATATGAAAGACAAGTTTGGTGAAAATCTCGTTCGTCTGTCTGTGTAGGTTCATCATGCAAATTGCCTTTTCCCTCATTGCATTCAATGGCCTTCACTCAGCTATCTCTCCAAAGTAAAGCAAGAAAGCATTTGTTGAACACAGCTTGCAGGGTCCTTTAAGAATGGTCTTCCTCTGAGAGCTTTTAAAATTTTCGCTGCAGCTGGGAGAACTTATATATAATATATATTCCATGTAATTACCGTGTGGAGGAAAACACTTGCTTTTAGCTTCTTCAGATCATATTGTCAGTTGCATTTTCATCTTTGCATTTCATTGCCTACACTCACGTTGCCTCCCTGATTTAAAGAGAAAACACTACTGCTAAACCTACTCTGCCAGTAGCTGTTAGGAACACCTTCCTAGGAGAGTTTCAACTTTTCAACACACCTCGGAAAGAAGCTCTATCAAATCCATTCAATGAAAGTATACCATGAAGAAGACCTCTTCTTGTACCTGCTTAGGATTATCTTCATGAATGACTTTAAAGGCACTGCAGTTCAGCCTGCATTTAGGGTATCATTAGCATATCATGATAAACACTATTGCTTAACACAGGTTGCCAATATCTGTTAGTAACTTCTTCATATGAGAGGTTTTAAATTTTCAGGACAGCTGGAGAGAGTATCTATAACATCCATAAAATGAGAGTTCAGTGGGGACAAAATCTCTTGGTTGTATCTGTATAGGAGTATCCTGAAAATTGCCTTTTCCACCATTGCGGTTAAGGACCTTCCCTTAGGAATTCACTCCCAGGTAAGGCAAGAAAGATCTTGATGAACTCAGATGGCAAGTAGCGCTTTCAGCAGATCTGCCTCTGCAAGCTTTTAAACTTTCCACTGCAGCTGGGACAGAATATCTATACCATACATTCCATGTAAGTACTCTGTGGAGGAACATACATCATTTTAGCTTTTTAAGATCATCTTGCAAAGTGCCTCTTCATCTCTGCAGTTCACTGCCTGCACTCAGGCCTCCTCCCCAACATAAAGACAAAACACCACTGTAAACCTATTTTGCCAGTTGCTGCTAGGAGCACATTCCTATGAGATGTTAAAGTTGTCACCACAACCGGGGAGGAAACTGTACCACATCCATTCAAGGAAAGTACCGTGTGAAGAATATCTTGTCGCTGTTTAGAATCATATTCATTAGTGACATTAAAAACATTGTAGTACAGTCTACCTTCAGGGTCTCACTAGCATATCATTATCAACACTATTGCTTAACACAGGTTGCAAATATCTGTTAGGAATACCTTCATATGAGAGGTTTTAAAATTTCAGTACAGATGGGAGTATCTATAACATCCATAAAATGAAAGTTCATTGTAGAGAGTATTTCTTGCTAATATCTGTATAGGACTATCCTGAAATTTTTCTTTCCATCCTTGCAGTTAACAACATTCACTTAGTAATTCTCTCCCTATTTAATGAAAGAAAGACCTTGCTGAATTCAGATTGCAAGTGGCTTTCCGCAGGATCTGCCTCTGAGAGTTTTTAAACTTTCCACTGCAGCTGGGACAGAATATCTATAACATCCAGTACATGAACGTACCCTGTGCAGAAAAACTCTTCCCTGTAGATTTTTGGATGATGTGGTTCAGTGACTTTTCCTCTTTGCCGTTCATTGCCTGCACTGAGGCCGTCTTCCCAATGGAATGACAAAACACCACTAATCAACCAAGTTTGCCAGTAGTTTTCAGGATCATCTTACTAGGAGAGCTATCACTACAGGTGGTGCAGATTATCCTTACCATCCATTCAATGACAGTTGACTCTTCAGAGAAACTCCTCCTTGTACCTGTTTAGGATCATCTTGAGAATTTGAATACACTGCAGTTCAAACTACATTCAGGGTCTCACTAGCATATCATGACAAACACTTTTTCTTAACACAGGTACCCAATAAGTGTAAGTAACATCTTCATATGAGAGCTTTTAAAATTTCAGTACACCTGGGAGATAGTATCTATAGCATCTGTAAAAGGAAAGGCCAGTATGGAGCAAAATTCTTACTTGCATCTGCAGAGGACTCTCCTGAAAATTGCCTCTCTCAACATTGCGGTTAACGACATTTACTTAAGAATTTTCTCCCTGGGGCCTGCCCGGTGTCACAAACAGTTTCGTGTGCACGCTCCACTTTGGTGGCCTTGGGTTTTCAGTTTCCCAACCCTGGGCACGCACCAATGCACTGCTTGCCAGGACATGCTGTGGTGGTGTCCCATATAAAGTAGAGGAAGATGGGCACTCATGTTAGCTCAGAGCCAAACTTCCTCAGCAAAATAGAGGAGGATCAGCATCGGATGTTACCTCAGGGTTGATCTTCCTCACACACGCTAAAAATAATGTCTCTCCTATGTAATGCCAGAAAGTTCTTGCTTAACTCTGCTTGCAAGTAGGTTTAAGGAGCATCTACCCCTGAGAACTTTTAAATTTTCCACTACAGCTGAGAGCGAATATCTATAGTATCCATCTAATGAACGTACTCTGTGGAGAAAAACATTTCCATTTAGTTTTTGAGGATCATAATGGAAAGTGCCTTTTCTTCCTTTTGGTTCGTTGCCTGCACTGAGGCTGCCTTCTCAATGGAAAGACAAAATACTACTGCTCAAGCACTTTTGCCAGTAACAAGTAAGGAAATAACTTCGTGCCCTGTCTCTCTTCCTTCCGGCAAATGAAGTCAACCTACCTTACCCAGGTTGGGGACATAGTGCCATTTCAGGCCTTGAGAAGGAATATCACATTCCCTTGAGAAGGCAATTTCTGATCCCGGGTTCTAAGTAGAGCTCTAGCAACAAGTTAGTAAATGAGTTTCAAAGATTACTGGAACTTAGCTGAACTATGTATAACACCCATTGTTGGAAATAACTTCATTCCCACTATCTCTTCCTTCCATCTCGTAAGGATCAGAAACCTAAAACAGATATATAACAGAATGCAGTTTCAGGCCTTGAGATTGAATCTCATATTCCTTTGAGAGGGCACTTTCTGATCCAGGCTTGTAAGTAAATGTCTAGAAACGACTTTGTATGTGAGTGGCAATCATTAATACAGCTGAGCTAATCTATGGTTAACACCCATTTCTGGAAATATCTTCATGCCCAATCTCTCTTCCTTCCAGCTCTGAAGGTTTACAGTCCTAAAACAGGTTTTGAATATATTGCTGTTTCGAGCCTTAGGAGGGAATATCACATTCCTTTGAGAAGGCATTTCTCGTCCCAGCATGTAAGTAGATGTCCAGGAACAAGTTAGTATATGAGTGGCAATCATCACTACAGCTGAGATCATCTGTATAAAATACCCATCCCTGGAAGTATCTTTGTGCTCACTCACTCTTCCTTTCAGCTCGTGAGAATCACCTTCCTAAACCAGGTTTAGAACATAATGCTATTTTGGTCGTTGAGAGCAAATCTCACATTCCTCTGTGAAGACACTTACTGATAACTTCTTGTAAGTAGATGTCTAGGAACAAGTTTATATTGGAGCATCAATCAGTACTACAGCTGAGTAAAATGATTTATAATACCCATTCCGTGAAATAACTTCATGTAAAAACTCTCTTCCTTCTAGCACTAAGATTCACTAAACTAAACCAGTTTTGGACCATATTGCCTTGTTGGACCTTGAGAAGGAATCTCGCATTCCTTTGAGAAGGCACTTTCTGATCCCAGAGTGGAAGTAGATGTCTAGGAACAAGTTTGTATATGAGTGGCAAGCGTTACTACAGCTGAGCTAAGCTGTGTATAATACCCATTCCTGAAAATAACTTTGTGCCTCATCTCTCTTCCTTCCAACTCATAAAGATCACAAAGCTAAACCAGGTTTGGAACATATTGCCATGTCACTCCTTGAGATGGAATCTCATATTCCTTTGAGAAGACACATTCTGATCCTGTCCAGAATGTTGAAGTCTAGGAATAAGTATGTATATGAGTGTTAATCCTTACTAGATCTGAGCTCAACTGTCTATAACAACCATTCCTGGTAATACTTTTTGCCTCATCTCTCCTCCTTCAATCTCATAAGGATCACAAATATAAACCAAGTTTCATGTATCATGCCATTTCAGGCCTTGAGAATGAATCTCACACTACTTTGAAGGCACTTTCTGATCCCTGCTTCTAAGGAAATGTCCAGGACAAGATTCTATATAAGTGGCAATCGTTACTACAACTGAACTATTCTTTGAGTAACACCCGATCCTGAAAATAACTTCATGCCCAATCTATCTTCCTTCCAGCTCGTAATGAAGACCTTCCTCAACCGAGTTGGGAACATATTGCCATTTCAGACCTTGAGAAGAAATCTCACAATTCTTTCAGACAGCAGTTTCTGATCGCAGCCTGTATGTAGACGTCTAGGATCAAGTTTGCATGTGAGTGGCAATCACTAATAGAGCTGTGCTTCTCTCTTCCTTCCATCTCGTAAGGATCACAAACCTAAATCAGGTTTGGAACATAATGCCATTTCAGGCCCTTGAGAACAAATCTCACATTCCTTTGAGAAAGCACTTTCTGATCTCGGCTTGTAAGTAAACGTCTAGTAACGAGTTTCTAAATGAGTGGCAACCATTACTACAGCTGAGCTAAACGGTGTATAAGAACCATTCCTCAAAATAACTTCCTACCCCATCTCTCTTCCTTCCAGCTCTAAAGGATTACATTCCTAAGCAAGGTTTTGAATGTAATACCATGTCGGGCCTTGAGAAGGAATCTCACATTACCTTGAGATGGAACTTTCTGATCCCAGCTTCTAAGTAGATCCCTAGAAACAAGTTTGTATATGAGTGGGAATCATCACTACAACTTAGATGAACTATGAATAACACCTATTCCTGGAAATAACTTCGTGCCGGTCTCTCTTCCTTCCAGATCATAAGGCCCACCTTCCTCAACCACGTTTGGAACATATTGCCATTTCCGGCCTTGAGAAGGAATCTCATATTCCTTTAAGAAGGCACTTTCTGATCACTGCTTCTAAGTATATGTCCAGGAACAAGATTCTATATAAGTGGCAATCGTTAGTACAACTGAGCTATTCTATGAGTAGCATCAATTCCTGGAAAAAGACTTCATGCTCAATCTCTCTTACTTCCAGCTCGTAAGTACCACCTTCGTCGACCAAGTTTGGAACATATTGCTGTTTCAGGCCTTGACAAGGAATATCACATTCTTTTGAGAAGTCACTTTCTGATCCTGGGGTTATGTAGATGTCTAGGAACAAGTTTGTATATGAGTGGCAATCATTACTACACCTGAGTTAATCTATGTGTAAAACTCATTCATGAATATGTCATTGTGCCCAATCTCTCTTCCTTCCATCCAGTAAGGGTCACAAACCTAAGCCAGGTTTGGACAATATTGGGATTTTGGGCCCTGAGAAGGAATGTCACATTCCTTTGCGAAGGCCCTTTGTGTTCCTGACCTGTATGTAGATTTCTATGAGCAAGTTTGCATATGAGTGTCAATCATGACTACGGGAGCTAAAGTATGTATAACAGCCATTCCTGGAAATCACTTTTTGCCTAATCGCTCTTCCTTTACCTCATCAGAATCAGCTTGCTCAACCATTTTTGGAACATCATGCTATTTCTGGCCTTGAGAAGGAACCTCATAGGGTCCAGCCCCATGGTGTAGTGGTTAAGTACACCCTCTGTTGCTGGTGGCCCAGGTTCGGATACTGGACACACGCCGACACACCGCTTGTCAGGCCATGCTGTGGTGGCACCCCACATAAAGTGGAGGAAGATCAGGACGGATGTTAGGTCTGGACCAGCGTTGCTCAGCAATTAGAGGAGGATTGGCATGGCCGTTAGCTCAGGGCTGATCTTACTCACAAAGAGAAAAGAGAAGGAACCACATATTCCTTTCAGAAGGAACCTTCTTATCCCAGCTTCTAAGTAGAAGTCCAGGAACAAGTTTGTATATGTTTGGCAATCATTACTACAGCTGAGCTAAACTGTGACTAACAGCCATTCCTGGAAATAACTTCATGCCCAAACTCTCTTCATTCCGGCTCGTAAGGACCATCTTCATCAACCAGGTTTGGAACATAGTGTCCTCTCAGGCCTTTAGAAGGAGTTTCACATTCTTTTGAGAACACATTCTCTGATACCAGCTTCTAAGTAGATATCTAGGAACAAGTTTGTTTAGGCGTGACTGTCATTACTGGGGCTGACAAACTTGGTATAACACCCATTCCTGGAAATCACTTCGTGCCTAATCTCTCTTCCTTTCATCACGTAAGGATCACAAACCTAAACCAGATTTGGACCATAGTGCCATGTCGGTCCTTAAGAAGGAGTCTCACATTGCTTTCAGAAGGAATGTTCTGATCCTGGCTTTTACGTAGATGTCTAGGAACAAGTTTGTATATGATTGGCAATCATTACTACAGTTGAGGTAAACTTCACATAACACCCATTCGTGGAAGTAACTTTGTGCCTAAACTCTCTTCCTTCCATCTCATAAAGATCACAAACCTAAACCAGATTTCGAACATACTGTCATTTCGCACCTGGACAACAAATCTCACATTCCCTTGAGAAGGCTCTTTTAAAAAGTGTATAACACCTAATCCCTGAAATAACTTTGTGCATAACCTCTCTTCCTCCCATGTTGTAAAGATCACTTTCCTCACCCAGGTTTGGAACATAATGCCATTTCTGGACCTGAGAATTAATCTCACTTTCCTTTGAGAAGGAAATTTCTGATGCAGGCTTCTAAGTAGAAGTCCATGAACAAGTTTCTATATGAGTGGCAGTCATTCCTAGAGCTTAGCCGAAGTATGTGTAACGCCCATTCCTGGAAATAAATATGTGCCTAACCTCTCTTCTTTCCATCTTGTAATGGTGAGAAACCTGAACCCGGTTTGGAGCATAATGCCATTTTGTGCCCTGAGAACGAATCTCATACTCCTTTGCTAAGGCACTTTCTCAACCCCCTTGTAAGTAACAGTCTAGGAACAAGTAGCTATGTGAGTGGTAATCATTACTACAACTGAGCTAACCTATGTATATCACCAGTTTCTGGACATGACTTCGTGCCCAATCTCCCTTCCTTCCAGCTGCTACAGATCTCCTTCCAAAAGCAGGTTTATAAACAGGGCCATGTAGGGCCTTGAGGCAGGATCACTCTCAAATGCCTTGGAGAACACAATTTCTTTTCCCTGTTTGAATGTAGATGGTGTGAAACACCTTGGTATCTGAGAGGCATTCATTACTACAGCTGAGTTGAACTATGTATTACAACCATTCCTGATAGTAACTTCATGCCCAATGTGTCTTCCTTCCAGCTCCTAAGGATCGCCTTCCCAAAACAGGTTTTGCACAGGGCCATGTAGGGCCTTGAGAGAGAATCTCACGCACATGTCTTAGAGAAGGAACTTTCTTATCCCGGTTTGTAAGTAGATGGTAAGGAACATCTTTCTGAGTGGCATCACTACTACAGCTGAGTTAAACCATGGATAACACCAGTTCCTGGAACGAAGTTCAGGCCCAATATCCCTTCCTTCCGGTACATGAGGATCGCCTTCCTAAGGACGGTATGGAACGAGGACCATGTACTGCCTTGAGACAATCTCACTCACAAGCCATAGAGAGCACACTTACTGATAGCGGATTCTAAATAGATGGTTAGGATCATGTTTATATCTGAGTGGCAAGAATTGCCACAGCTGAGCTAAACTAAGTATGCCACCCATTCCTGGAAATGACTTAGTGCCCAATCTCCCTTCCTTCCAGCTCCTAAGGATCGCCTTCTCAAAGCAGATTTGGAAACAGGACTGTGTGGTGTCTTGCGACAGCATCCCACTCATAATCCATTGAGAGCACGTTTTCTCATACTACATTCTAAGTAGATGGCTAGAAACATGTTTGTATCTGAGTGGCAGGCATTATTACAGCTGAGCTAAACTAAGTATACCTCCCATTCCTGGAAATTACTATGTGCCCAATCTCCCTTCCTTCCAGCTCCAAAGGATCACTTTCCCAAAGCAGGTACGAAAACAGGGCTGTGTAGGGCCTTGACACAGGATCACTCTCAAATGCCTTAGAGAACGGAATTTCTTATCCTGGGTTGGAAGTAGATGGTTAGAAACATCTTTGTTTGTGAGTGGCAGTCATTACTACAGCTGAGTTAAACTATGTATAAGACCCATTCCTGGAAACAACTTGGCGCCCAATCTCCCTTTCTCCCAGCTCCTGAAGATCGCCATCCAAAACCAGGTTGTGCACAGGGCCATGGAGGGCCTTGAGAGAGGATTTCACACACATGCCTTAGGGAAGGCACTTTCTTATCTCGGCTTGTAAGTAGATGGAAAGAAACATCTTTCTATCTGAGTGGCAATCACTACTAAATCTGAGTTAAACTATGTATAACATCCATTCCTGGAAAAAACTTCTTGCCAGATCTCCCTTCCTTCCAGCGCATAAGGATCGCCTTGCCAAAGCAGGTTTACACAGGCCCATGAAGGGCCTTGAGAGACAATCTCACTCACATGATTTAGAGAAGGCACTTTCTTATCCCCGCTTGTATTTAGATGGTAAGAGACATCCGTGTATCTGAGTGGCAATCACCACTACAACTCGGACAAACTATGTATAGTACCCATTCCTGGAAGTAACTTCATGCCCCATCTCTCTTCCTTCCCACTCCTAAAGATTGCCTTCCCAAAAAGGTTTTCCACAGGCCCACAGAGGGCCTTCAGAGAGACTCTCACTCACATGCCTTAGAGAGGGCACTTTCTTCTCCTGGAAAGTAAGTAGCTGTTATGAAACATCTTTCTATCTTTGTGGCAATCGCTACTAGAGCTGAGTGAAACGATGGATACCAGCGATTCCTGGAAGTAACTTCATGCCCATCTCCTTTCCTTCCAGCTCCTAAGGATTGCCTTCCCAGAGAAAGTTGTGCACAGCACCATGTAGGGCCTTGAGACAGAATCTCAGTCTAATTCCTTAGAGAAGGCACTTTCTTATCCTGGCTTGTGAGAAGATGGTAAGAAACATCTTGGTATCTGAGGGGCATTCACTACTACAGCTGAGTTAAATTATGGATAATATCCATTCCTGGAAGTACCTTCATGCCCCGTCTTCCTTCCTTCCACTTGCTAATGATCACCTTCTGAAAGGTGGTTTGGAAACAGGGCCGTGGAGTTCCTAGAGACAGGAACACTCTCAAATTCCTTAGAGAACACACTTTCTTCTCTCGGTTTGTAAATTGACAGAAAGAAACATCTTTGTATCCAAGTGTGAATCATTACTAGCTTTCGGGTTAAGGTTCGTGTTAGAGTTTGAGTTAGGGATTGGGTTAGGTTTAGGGTTAGGATTAGGGTTCGGGTTGGGTTGCTGTTAGGGTTAAGGTTTGGCTTAGGTTTCAGGTTAGGGTTTGTGTACTGGTTTGGTTTAGGTTTATGGTTAGGTTTAGGGTTAGGGCTAGGGTTAGGGTCAGGCTTAGGTCTAGGGTTATCTTTCGGGTTCGGGTTAGGGTTCGGGTTACTGTTAGGGTTAGTGTCAGGGTTATGGTTGGGTTCCACTTAGGGTTAGGATCAGGGTGCGGGTTAGAGTTCAGGCTGGTTTATGGTTAGGGTTACATTTAGGATTTGGGTTAATGTTAGACTTAGGATTCTGGTTAGTGTTAGGGTCGGGTTAGAGTTAGGGTTCAGGTTTGAGTTAGGGTTAGGCTTAGGGTAAGTGTTACTGCTTGCTTAGAATTAGGGTTATCGTTGCCTTCCCATTAGGGTTAAGGTTCGGGTTATTGTTACGATTCAGGTTATGGTTAGGGTTATGGTTCTGGTAGGGTTCAGTTTAATGTTAGTGTTGGTGTTAGGGTTGAGGTTAGAGTTAGTGTTAGGGTTCTGGTTAGGATTAGAGTTAGGGTTCGTGTACTACTTTAGTTTAGGGTTAGGGTTAGAATTAGTCTTCAGGTCAGTGGTCGGGTTAGCTTTAGTTTAAGGTTAGTGTTAGTGTTCAGGTTAGAGTTAGGGTTAGGTTTAGTGGTCTGATTATTGTTGGAGTTAGAGTTAGGATTATGGTTAGGGTTAGGATTAGGGGCGGGTCAGTCTTCACGTTAGTGTTAGTGTTAGGAATCGGTTTAGGGTACGAGTTAGGGTTAGGGTTCGAGTTAGGGTTAGGGTTAGGGTTAGGTTTAGGGGCATGGTTGGGTTCATGTTCGGATTAGAAATAGAGTTCGGGTTAGGGTTAGGGTTCGGGTTCGGGTTAGTGTTAGCATTAGGTTTGGGTTTCATGTTAGGATTAGGGTTAGATTTAGGGTTAATGTTAAGTTTACGGTTAGGGTTAGTATTATGGTTCGATTTTGGGTTAGAGTTAGGGTTAAGATTCATGTTAGGGTAAGGGCTATGGTTTGGGTTAGCGTTAGGTTTAGTTTTAGTGCTAGTGTTTGGATTAGGGTTTTGGTTAGTTTTCGGGGTTGGTTTAGGGTTAGCTTTAGCGTTAGGGTTCGCGTTAGGGTTAGGATTGCCGTTGGCTTCAGTTTAGGGTTAAGAGTTGTATTGTGTATAGGGTTATGTTTAGTGTTCGGATTAATGTTACGATTAGTTTTCAGTTTCGCTTTAAGGTTAGCCTTAGCTTCAGGGTTCGGGTTAGGGTTAGAGTTAGTGCTATGGTTAGGGTTAGGGTTGGGTTCCGGTTTGGGTTCGGGTTAGAATTAGGGCTGGATTTAGGGTTATGGTTCAGTGTAGTGTTAGGGTTAATGTTAGGTTAAGGGTTAGGGTTAGGGTTAGGATTGGGTTTAGTATTAGCTTAGTGTTCAGGTTAGTGTTAGGGTTAGGGTTCAGCTTCAATATCACCTTAAGGTTAGGGTTAGTGTCGGGCTGGGAGTCACGTTAGGGTTTGGGTACGGTTCATGTTAGGGTTTCTGATTGTGTACAGTTAATATTCATGTTAAGATAATTGTTAGCTTTAGGGTTAGGTTTGGGTGCAGGTTAGGGTTAGATCTGAGGTTCAGGTTAGGTTTAGGATTGAAGTCCTTTTTCGGGTTAGTGTTTGTGTTATGTTTCGGGTTATGTTTAGGGTTAGGATTAGGGTTACAGTTGTTGTTAATGTCACATTTAGGGAGAGGTTAGTGTTTGGATTAGGGTTAGGGTTAGGGTTCGGGTTCTGGATCGGCTTAGGGTTTCGGTTATTGTTGGGTTTAGCTTCGTATCAGGGTTAGATTTAGAGTTCGGTTTAGTGTAACGGTTAGGGTGAGGGTTAGGGTTAGAGTTCGGTTTCGGGTTACTGTTAGGGTTGGGGTTATGATTAGGCCTCAGTTTAGTTCTTGGTTAGGGTTAGGGTTGGGTTGGGTTAGGGTTAGAGTTTGTGTTAGGGTTAGGTGTAGGGCTGGGTTAGGGTTAGGGTTCAAGTTTGGGTTAGGATTAGGGTTAGTGTTAGGGTTAGGCTTTGGGTTAGTGCTAGGCTTAGGGTTAGGGTTGGGTTGGGTTGCGGATTGCATTAGGGTTCAAGTTAGGGTTAGGTTCAGGGTTCGTGTTAGGTTTAGAGTTAGGGTTATGGTTCATTTTAGGGTTAGGGTTGTTGTTAGAGTTCTAGTTAGGTTAGGCTTAGGGTTAGGTCTAGGTTTACTCTTAGGGTTTCATTGGGTTAGGGTTAGGGTTAGGGTTAGTGTTTGTGTTTGTGTTTGTGTCATGGTTAGGTTTCAGTTTCTGGTTAGGATTAGGGATAGTGATAGTGTTCAGGTTAGTGTTAGGGCTAGAGTTCGGTTTAGGTTTGGTTTTGGATTAAGGTTAGGATTCGGATTAGGTTTATGGTTAGCATTGAGGTTAGGTTTTGGGTTAGGATTAAGGATAGGTTTAAGGTTACAGTTAGGGTTAGTTTAGGGTTAGGGTACAGGTTACGTTTAGAGTTAGCGTAAGAGTTAGAGTAAGAGGTAGGGTTAGTGTTATGATTCGACTTCAGGTTAGGGTTTTTATTAGGTTTTGTGTTAGGGTAAACGTTACAGTTTGGGTTAGGTTAGGTTTAAGGTTAAGTTCAGTTTTATGGTTAGTGTTTGGATTTGGGTGAGGGTTAGGTTTCAGGTTAGGGATTGGTTATGGTTAGGGTTAGGCTTCAGGTTAGGGTTAGGTTTAGGGTACGTGTTAGGTTTAGGGTTAGGGTTCGTGTTCTGGTATGAGTTAGTGTTAGGATTAGGCCTATGGTTAGTGTTAGAGTTGAGTGCAGGTTCGGGTTAAGGTTAGTGATAGGGTTACTGTTAGGGTTAGGTTTATGGTTATGGTTGGGTTACGGTTAGGTTTAGGATTAGGGTTTCAGGTTAGGGTTAGATTTAGTGTTAGGGTTAGGATTAGTGTTAGGGTTCAGGACAGGGTTAGGTGTAGGGTTACTGTTAGGTTTAGGCTTAGGCTTTGTTTGGGTTACAGTTACGTTTAAGGTTAGGGTTCTGGTTAGGGGTCTGGTTAGTGTTAGGTTCAGGGTTCCAACACCTGTTTTCCTTAGGCTTAAAGTTAGTGTCTGTGTTTAGGGTTAAGGCTCGTGTTCGTGTTAAGTTTAAGGTTAGGGTTTGTGTTAGGGTTAGGGTTAGGGTTAGGGTTAGGGTTAGGTTTAGGATTAGCGTTAGGGTTAGTGTTTGCATTAGGGTTGGTCTTACGCTTTGTTTTTGGGATCTGGGAAGTTTTAGGTTTAGGGTTGGGTTTCGGATTAGTGATAGGGTTACTGCTATGGTTTGGGTTATGCTTAGGCAAAGGTTTAGCACTAGGTTTAGAGTTGGGTTAGGTTAGGGTTATGGTTATAGTTCGGGTTAGGGTTAGTGTTAATTTTCAGGCTAGGGTTAGGGTTAGGGTTAGGTTTAGGGTTAGAGTTAGGGTTACTGTTAAGGTTAGGGTTAGGGTTAGTGCAAGGGTTAGGGTTTGGTTTTGGCTTAGGGTTATGGTTAGGTGTAGGATTAGAGTTAGTGGTCTGATTGGAGTTCTGGTTCCAGTTCGGTTTCGGGATTCGGGTTAGGGTTAGAGTTAGGGTAGGATTAGGCTTCGGGTTAGGGTTAGGGTTCACGTTAGGATTAGGATTAGTGTTAGGGTTAGTGTTCGGGTTCGGGTTTGAGTTACATTTAACGGTAGGATGGGATGATGCTTTGGGTTACGGTTATCATTTGGTTCAAGTTACGGTTTGGGTTCGGTTTATGCTTAGGGTTAGGATTCTGCTTATGTTCAGGGTTAGTGTTTGGGATAAGGTTTAGTTGGATTAGAGCTAGTGTTTGCTTTAGGGCTAGGATTAGTTTTAGGGTTAGGCTAAGGGTTCAGGTTAGAGTTATTTTAGGGTTAGGGTTTGAGTTCGGGTTAGTAATTGGGTTCAAATGTGGTTTAGTGTTAGGTTTTGTGTTAGGGTTTGGGTTAGATTTAGGGTTCCGGCTAGGGTTAGGGTTATAGTGCGAGTTAGTGTTAGGGTTAGAGTTCGGTTTAGGCTTTGATTTAAGGTTAGCTTTTGTGTTAGGGTTCGGGTGGGTTAGGGTTAGGGTTCTTGTTAGGGTTATTGGTAGGTAGATGTTTAGGATTAGGTTTGGGGTTAGGGTTAGTGTTCATGTTAAGTTTACTGTTTGGATTAGGGTTAGGTTTCAGGTTAGTATTAGGGTTGTGTTAGATTTAGGGTTAGGATTAGGGTATGGTTAAGGTTAGGTTTAGGGATAGTGTGAGGGTTAACATTAGGGTTCGGTTTCAGGTTATGTTTAGTGTTAGATTCTGGGGTGGGTTCAGGTTAGGACTAGGGTTGGGTTCGCGTTAGGGTTCTGGTTAGGCTTATGGTTTGGATTAGGTTTAGGTTTAGTGTTATAGTTACTGTTCAGATTAGGGTTAGGGTTAGAGTTCGAGTTCGGGATCTGCTTAGGGTTAGGATTAGGGTTAGGCTTCTTTTTAGGGTTAGCACTAGGGTTCAGGAGGGTTTAGCGTTATGGTTAGGTTTAGAGTTAGGGTTATGGTTAGCTTTATGGCTCAGGTTGTGGATAGGTTAATGATTCGCGTTAATGTTAGGGTTAGGGTTAATGTTAGTGTTAGGCATAGGGTTCGGATTAAGGTTAGGTTTGTTGTTGGTGTTAGGTTTCTGGTTAGGGTTAGGGTTAGGATTCAGCTACATGTTAGGTTAGTCTTCAGATTCAGTTTACGGTTAGGGTTATGATCAGGTTAGGGTTAGTGTTACTTTTGGTGTTAGGGTTAGCGTTATGGTTCAGTTTAGGGCAAGGTATACTATTCGGGTTAGTGTTAGTGTTAGAGTTAGGATTCAGTTTCAGTTTACAGTTAGGATTGCATTCGGATTAGGTAATAGGGACAGGCTTAGTGTTCGGGTTAGCTTTATGGATTGGGTTAGGGTTCTGTTTCAGTTTAGAGTTAGCATTCAGGCTCTAGTTATGGTTAGGGTTAGGTGTTCGGTACCGTTTAGACTTAGCATTCAGGCACGGGTTAGCGTTAATATTCTGTTTATGCTAAGGGTGAGGGTTCTGGTAAAGGTTAGGGTTATCGTTAGAGTTCGGTTCAGTTTGGGGTTACAGGTAGTTTGGGTCAGTGTTATGTTTAGGCTATGGTTTGGGTTCTGTTTAGAGTTAGGGTTAGGTTTCAGGTTCAGTTTAGATTTAGGGTTTTGTTTCAGTTAGGGCTGTATTTAGGGTTAGGGTTCAGTTTAGGCTTAGTATTAGCATGTGGGTTAGTGTTAGTGTTAGGTTTAGAGTTAGGGTTAGGGTTTCAGTTACGGATAAGGTTTGGGTTCCTGGTTGGGTTAGGGTTAAGGTTAAGGTTAACCCTAACCTTGGGCACTTAGAGGACCAGGGTTTCACTAATCCAGAGAAGAGGCTGGGACCTGTCGCCTGAAGGGCACACCAAGGGTGGCCCCAGACCCTTAGGCTTCCGACCTGCTGAGGCCAAACTCACTGCAATGCCATATGCCTGTCTCCACACTTGTGACTCTACAGAGGCTTTCCTCTACCTGGCTGGAGACGAAAAGTGTGGGCGTGGGGTGAGGCCATGGTTTAGTTATTCCAGGAAGAAATGAGGCCCAGGACAAAGCAGCTGGCCCCGGCAGAGCCTTGACCTCGCACCACAGTCCGCCTTGGCAGCCAGGGACAGACTACCACTTCCAAAGAAGAGAAGTGGCTGGTGACCTGAGTGGGTGTGGGGGAATAGGAGGGAGACAATAGCTGAAGCCAAGTCAACAAGGGCAGCATTCCTTCTTCACCTGCACGTGGCAAGTGTCAGAGAGCGCCCCACTTGGTCAGAGACCAGTGGGCAGGCGAGGCGTTCAATGAGGACCCCCGAGGCCCGGTGGCTGTGCATGTGCCCTGGGCCTGACACATTGAACCCAAGCCCTCAGGGCTCCTGGAGAGACAAGAGAAAGATGGGCCCAAGGGAGAGGTAGGCAAGGTGGGCAGGTTGAGCCCGCATCTCTCCTCAGGTCCCTGAGAGAGAAAGAGAGAGACACAGAGAAACTGAGAGAGAGAGAGATCCCTGAACTATGAGTCGCTGCCTCCACCACTGGTACCAACTCACACACCATCACACTTCCCCCCACCACCCCCATACCCGCCCCTGGGCCAGCCCCACCACAGAGAGGTTGGTTCCTTGTCACTTCCATGCTGTCCCTTTGGGACCTGATGCCAGAGCAGGGGAAAATGTTCAGACAAAGATTTCCATGTCACTATCCATGACAATGGTCTTCTTTCCGTCTCAAATCTGACAACCCCACCCCCAACATCCTCCTTTGTCTTAATCTGAAGATAGTATTGAAGAGGAGAATCTCTGCCATTGTGTTGAGAGACTCAGTTTCCCTTGTTTCTCCCATCTACACATGTTGTTAATCTTGAGATTATTTTCTCCAGCTAACCTGCACTGTTAATGATTTGTCCAGCCATAAGAAATTTAAGGGAAAGGGCGGAAGAGGGTTCTCACTCTGCCCCCGAGAGCCCTCAGCTGGGTCCCTCCCTCAGACTTGGCCAGGGACAGCCCATACCCAGAGGCCATCTCCCGGGGCATCCCAGGAAAAGCTCACTGCCAGCACCCATCCTCTCACCACTGTCAAGTCCATCGTCCTCCCTCGGGATGCCTGGGCAGGTCAGAGACCTGGGTGTGTGAGGCAGCTAGATCCCAGGTCTGGCACACCGGTTGCAAGGCAGCTTCCACCTCTGATGGTGCCCAACACACGCCCCAGAAAGCTTGGTGGCAGGCCCCAGGGTTCTTTCCTTCGGAACATGTCCCCTTGGAAGGGGCCTGGCCGAGAAGTGTGGGCCAGCCGGCCAGCCAGCCAACTTGGGACAAAACAGGAGAGCCGAACCATCCTTCCAGTTGCCCTGGGCTTGACACTGGTGACCTCAGGAAGAGGGCCTCACTGGTGCCCTTCATCATGGATTTCTCCCCAGAGTCGTGTCCTGGGCACTACGAAGGCCAGGCCCTCCCGACTCCAGAGAAGAGGCTGGGACCTGTTGCCAGAAGGGCTTTTCCAGTGTGGCCCCAGCTCCTTGGGCCTGCGGCCTGCTGGGACCACACTCACTGCTTTGCCATATGCTTGTTCCGGTCCTTCTGACTCCACAGAGCCTCTCCTCCACCTGGCTGGAGTTGACAAGTACAGGCGTGGGGTGAGGCCATGGTTTTGTCTTTCCAGGAAGAAATGAGGCCCGGCATGAAGCAGCTGGCCGAAGCAGAGCCTTGACCTCGCACCCCAGTCGGCCTTTGGCTACCAGGGCCAGACCAGCACTTCCAAAGAAGGGAAGCATCTGGCGAGCTGAGTGAAAGTGGTCGAATAGGAGGGAGACAACAGCTGAAGCCAAGTCAAGAAGGGTGGTTCTCCTTCTTTACCTTCAACTGGCAGGCACAAAAGAGCGCCCCACCTGGTCTCAGCCTCTTGGGCGGGCAGGGTCTTCACTGTGGACCCTTGAGGCCCAACTGCTGTGCATGCGCCCTTTGCCTGAGTTGTTGAACTCAAGCCGCAGGTCTCCCAGGGTGGCCAGAAAAAGAATGGCCCATGGGAGAGGTAGGAGAGGTGCGCAGGGTGCGCCTCCCCTCCTCTCCTCAGGGCCCCGAGAGGGGGAGACACAGAGAGAGCCAGAGAGACGTAGAGAGAGAGAGATCCCTGACCTCTCTAGATTTCAGGTTAGAGTTAGGGTTTAGTTTAGCTTCGGGGTATGATCAGGTTATTGTTAGGGTTAGTGTTACCATTGGGGTTAGGGTTAGGGTTAGCGTTAGGGTTAGGATTCTGGGTAGGGTTAGGGTTTGGGCTTGGTACAGGTTTGTTTTACATGTAGGCTTAGGTTTAAAATTTAGGGTTACAGTTAGGGTTAGGATTAGGGTAAGTGGTCTGGTTCAGTTTAGTGTTAGAGTTAGTATTAGGTTTCGAGTTAGAGTTAGAGTTAAGGTTAGGGTTAGGTTTAGTGTTAGTGTTAGTTTTCGGGTTAGGGTCAGGGTTAGGGTTTGCTTTCGGTATCGGTTTAGGCTCAGTGTTATGGTCGGGTTAGGCTTCAGATTAGGGTTAGGTTTTGGGCTCGGGTTAGGGTTCTTGTTAGGATTAGGATTTAGATTAGAGTTCTGGTTAGGTTTAGGTTTAGGGTTAGTGTTAGGATTAGGGTTATGATTAAGTTTTAGGTTCAGGAAAGTCTTACCTTTAGCATTAGGTTTCTTGTTAGGGTTAGGGTTAGAGTTAGGGCTAGGTTTAGGTTTAGGGTTAAGGTTGGGTTCAGATTATGGTTATGGTTATGGTTAGGTTTTAGTTTCGGTTTAGGGTTAGGGCCAAAGTTAGGGTTCAATTTAGGCTTAGAATTAGGGCTAGGGTTAGGGTTATGGTTGGGTTTGGATTAGGGTTCAGGTTAGGGTTAGTGTTAGCATTTGGGTTAGAATTACAGTTAGAGTTCGGGTTAGGGTTAGGGTTAGCAGTAGGGTTCAGGTTAGGGTAAGGTTATTTTTAGTGTTAGGGCTAGTGTTCGAGTTAGGGTTAAGGTTAGGGTTCGGTTTCAGGATCTGGTTGCAGTTAGGGTTGGAGTCAGGCTAGGATTAGGGTTATAGTTAGGGTTACGGTTCGGGTTAGGGCTGCTGGTAGGGTTAGGGTTAATATTCCTGTTATGCTTAGGGTTAGGTAAAGTTAGGGTTGTTTTCAGGTTAGAGTTAGGGCTAGGTTTCGGGTTCATGTTCTAGATAGGGTTAGGGTTATGTTTTGCTTTTTTGTCATGGTTAGGATTAAGCTTACTGTTAGGGTTATGTTAACGTTTAGGGTGAGATTAGTGTTTGGCTGGGTTAGGATTAGGGTTTAGGTTCTCCATGGGGTTAACGTTACCGTCACATTAGGCTTTGTGTTTGTGTTAATTTTAGGGCAAGTGTTAAGGTTGGGGTTAGAGTCAAGGTTAGGGTTGGGGTTCGTGTTAAGCTTAGAGTTATTGTTAGGGTTTGGGTTAGGTTTAAGCTTAGGGTTAGGGCTAGGTTTAGGGTTAGTTTTGGATTAGGGGTAGGGCTGGGTTTAGGTTGGGTTTGGGTTCGAGTTAGGGTTAGGTTTAGGATTCAGGTTGGGCTTAGAGTTAAGGTTAGTTTTCACGTTAGAGTTAGCGTTATGGTTACATTTAGGATTCAGGTTGGTGTTAACGTTAGGGTTAGGGTTAGGGTTAGTGTTCACCTTAGGTTTAGGGTTAGTTCTAGGGGTTAGGGTTGGGTTCTGGTTCGGTTTAGGGCTGGGGTTCAGTTTAGGGTTAGGGTTCCAGTTCATGTTCATGTTAGAGTTAGGATTAGGGTTACTGTGAGGTTTAGGCTTAAGTTTATTGTAAGGTTTGCCTTCGGATTGGGGTTAGGTTTAGGTTTTGGGTGGGGATAAGAATAGGTTTAAGGTTAGCGTCGGATTAGGCTTTGGGTTAGGGTTACTTTTGGGGTCCGGGTTAGGGTTTGGGTTAGGGTTAGACTTATGCTTAGGGCTAGGTTTAGGGTTAGTGTTGGGTTTGGTTAGGGTTACTGTTAGGGTTCATGTTAGGGTTAGGGTTATGTTTAGTCTTAGGGTTAGTGTTCAGATTAGGGTTAGGGTTAGCTTTCAGGTTCTGGTTAGGGTTAGGATTAGCCGTAGGGTTTGGGTTAAGGTTAGGACCAGGGTTCAGGTTAGAGTTGGTTTCAGGTTAGGGTTAGGGTTAGGCTTTGGGTGAAGGTTAGTGTTAGTGTTAGGGTTAGGGTTAGGATTAAGGTTAAGGTTAGGATTAAGGTTAGGGTATGGTTTCAGGTTTAAGATTGGATTAAAGTTATGGTTAGGGTCGGGTTAATTTTAAGGTTAGGATTTGGGTTAAGGATAGGTTTAGGGGTAGTGTTAA